>NC_056738.1:300803347-301120847 GCF_019279795.1 Protopterus annectens | reverse complement strand
CTGTTTCTTTGGGGGTGGGTGAGCAAAGCTGCATTTCTGTTTGGCACAAATAAGGATATGTTGCTAATGTTACTCTTCCTTGTTTTGCATCCAGCCTTGCTTTGTGTGTGAATATAATATGTTACAACCACAACTTCTTCTTTCACCAGTGGGTAATACTGAAATGCTACCTTTTCTCTTTTATCTGGGAACAGGTGTTTTTAGTTATGTGATACTTATGTGTATTATTCTTCTGTTGTGTTTTAGGACACCTAGGACTATGGCTCCCAGGTGCTGCAATCCCTGAAAACCACCCTTCAGTGACCCTGAGAATCAGGTCATTGTGGAACTTGTTAGATGACATGATGCCTTTCTCCTTGAGAGGGGATGTGGAGATACGTCAGGCAGAATACAAATTTGGTAGCAGATAGTTGCAGATGTGAATGCAGTAGGCAGCCACAGTAGGACATATGATCAGGTGCACCATAGGCCCACTGACATAATCTCATCTGCACAGAGGAGAGCAGCTGCAGTGGCCCGTGAGTGAATGGGTACCAGGGATGGCCTGCTACACAGCCACCACTAACAGCAAATGAAGAGTTCCTGTCCACTGTCAGGGATCCAGACAGCTCCCAGGAAAGAGCAGAATAGCATATCCTTGACATTGATGCTACTGTTTCAGTGGCAACAAGTCTATCCCAGGATGAGCTTCCAGATAGGCTTAGGCATCTCAATTGTTAAATACTCTTTTATAGTAAAATATTTACATCAATACATTAGTTCTGTTTAACAAGAAATTGGTTGGGAGGATTGTAGATTGCTATAGTTAACAACACATTCTGATTGATTTCATATGAGACTAAGGTTGAACTTGTCATCCTAGTTTTTGTTGAAAGTATAGTTAATGGACATATAAAGGAAAAATGTTTTACCCCCGTGTTACTGTTAATTGGGATGATGTTGTCCTTACCTTTTCCATAATGTCTTCTAGGACCATCTAGCATAGGGAGCCTACAATCATCTGCACATGGTAAGCCAAACATTTTTTGTCAGTACTAATAAGCAGTTCAAAGAAATATTTAGTTTGTGATGGTGATGTCAGGACTGTTGTATGTATTGCTGTACTGCATGTAATAGTGGCACCACTGTTAGTTTGTTAGCATATATTGGACTATGGTAGTACAGGTATTTTTTCCTGTGTTTGTTGCTTATTATCACAGGTGATCCTGACAGTGGAAGTGTGGGACTTCTACCACCTGATGTCAGAGAATCAGCAAATTCTGTTGATGATGGTGGCCAAACAGAGGCACAGTCAGGGGGTGCAGAGGTTGAATCTGACACTGAGGTTGACATACAGTCATCCCCTGTAATTCCACTGGACACAGACAGTAGGCCTATGCCTACCCATTCCAGTGAGCACTCAGATATTTGAAAGGTGGAGTGTAAGACAATCAGGGAAGGGTGGTTACTGCAGCTTCAGTGCCTGTTGACTCTGTCTGCAGCCAAAGTGTGGGTGAGGTGCCATGCAGGAGGGTTGTTAGGGGTGCTTAGAGGAGGCCTCCTCTCCATCCTCCACCTGATACATATTTTTCTTCCTGTGCCACTCAATGTATGCTTTGGGCCATCATGGAGACACAGGCACATCCCCATAGGTCCTGCAGATAAATGCTTAGGGTTGTAGATCTGGAACAGGCTGACATGTGTGCCTTCCTTCACTGTGTTTCTGATTCAATGGATTGGATGAATGACATGTCATAATGGGTGGTTTCTGTGATGGAATGACTGCTGGGTACAATGAATATCACACATCCAATCTCAACAACTGCTGTACTCAATATGATGTTCTACCAGTTCATACAAGTAATGGTCATTTATCTATCTTAGAGCCTTTGTAAGACAACTTAATTTCTAATAATTAAATATTCACTACTATTTTTAACATATATTGCAACTGCTAATGTTCTCTTGATCCACTGTGTAGTGTCTAAGGTGTGTTTTTAGGATCAGTAACAGCATTACTATCACTAGAACAAAAGCCTCGCTATATGATCCTTTCTTCCATATTTAAAACAGAATATGTCTGTAGCTGTGACTTTTTCTTTACTACTTAGATTGGACATAGTTTTTACTACAAGTATAGACTGCTGATATTTATACATGGCTCCATAACATAACAGTTTTTTATACAAGCACAATTAAACATTCAGAGTTTTTAGGTTCTTATAGGTTTGTTTCAGTGTTTGAGCCCTTAGGCCACAAAGAACACTGATTCATTAAAATGAATTGCAAATACACAGGGCCAGATTCCAAAAGAGTTGTTCTCAGTGAGAGTCCACCCTGATTTTGAAAGACTCGCTCTTAGTGGAAGTGACTTACTTTGATGTAAGGCCTTTCTATAAATAGCCTTACACCAGGAGCCAAATTTCAAAGACCTGCTAGAAAAAGTCTTTTGTAATTGGGCCCATTATCTCCCATCCAATTATCAAATCCACTTTTCAAACATTCGGTGTTAGGTGGCAACATAATACCAGTTGGTATACAATTCCAAATTCTAGTAATCATTTGAGTTATATAATTCCATCTTAACTGCATTTTACAAAAAAAGTTTTAAAATTAATATTGTCATACCGATGTTTAGTTCATCCATTTTCTTAAAGCAAGTAAGAACCTTTTGAATTTTTCATTTGCTATAATTCCTGTCATTTATTATGTTGACCCTTTTGATCTATCCATAAATTAGCAATATTCTTTTAACTTACTTAACTATATCCTTATTGTTTTATTCAGAAATAAATATTCAGCTCGGGCCTACATCTTTTGGATGACACCAGCTCTGGTAAGTAAAGCATTTTCTCTTTATCATAGCCTTGTAATTAGTTCCTTCCATATCCATGAAAGTTATCTAGTTCACTGGGCTGATACATTCCTAGCCCAATCAGCACATTTCTATCCCTCCAGACTGACATACCTTTCAAAGCTGGTAAACTATGCCTTAAGGTCCTCCTCTTGGGTAAGTCGTTTTAATTACAGCAGTGTTCTTTTGATAGACATTGACTTAGCTATTGTGAGTATCCTTTTGGCTGCAGCTGCCATGATCTGTAACAGTTGCTTTACTGTGGCCAGAAATTTCCTATCACCCCACAAGAGTCACTTTCTTTCATTTTCACTCTTGCTGTCTCTATCTCTCTCTCTCTCTCTCTCTTTCTTTCTCTGTCTCTTTTCTCTCACTCTTCCTCTTTCTTTTTGGGTAAATTATATTTATGGTTGGCAGCAATAGGTCTCAGGAATTTGGAATTAATAACTTGTGCCAAAATGCATTCTATAGTCCACCAATGTTGAAGATTAAAACAGCTGAGACCACCTGTCTTTATAAAATTGGCAGCTTATTATATACAAATGAAAAGCAAAAGTCTTATAGTTTAACAAAATTCACGAGTTCCTTTATCTCAGTCTTGTACTGCCAGGGGAGAGTCTTTGACTGTAGCTCTCTGTCTGGGCTCCTCAAGTAGGAGCAATTTTCAACTTCTTCAAGGTCTTCCTTCACTTTGGTCAAGTCCCTCTATCTGACCCACTGCGCTGGAGACCCTATCATTTTCCACACAAGTTAAATGCTCTCTGACTAGGCTTTTCACAGGCCTCTTTTTATATTACATTCATTAGCTCATTAAACAAGTTTGTTATTGATAATATAGTCAGCTATCTTTCTGTTCATATTAAAATGCATACAACTTAACAGAAATCCTTAATATTATTCTGATTATATACAACTATTTGCATATTTTGGTTCACTTGTATTTTCCATTTGATGAAAACCACCACACTACTCATGTGTGTGTGTGTGTGTGTGTGTGTGTGTGTGTGTGTGTGTGTGTGTGTGTGTGTGTGTGTGTGTGTGTGTTCAGTTAATGTTTTATTGTTGATATGATGGCATTAAAATGCTTGCTACTAAAAAATATATAAAACAGATAGCAACAGATGACCCATAATGATGACCCCTAATGAATCCTAATACTAAAGAGAAAGAGAGACACTGGCGAAAAAAAAACAAGAGCCTAGAGAGACTGGATTAATAATAGGAAGGAAGTGGGGAGGATATATGGTAAAAAAACTATATTGTGTAATGACAGGGTAACATATCCACAGGAGAATAAACAGAATATGAAAGTATATGCCATGACAGTGCCTGTTCTTCCATGAATAGCACAGAAGGAAACTATCTTTAAAGGTTTCATAGCCGTGAGAATGACTTTCATTCATGCAGTCAGATAAATTTTCATCAAGTGATAAATTCCTAATGTTGTTGCCTCTAGCAATGGAGTATTCAGTTTTAGCTGTACTTTTTTTTTTTCAAACTGACTTGCCTAACTCACTCAGCATAAATAGCTATAGAAATATTCATTCCTCCCCTAGTGCTAGGAATGAAACAATTCTGTGGAAGTCTAGCCTTTAGATGAAGTCTGGAAATAACATGCATGCCTATTAGATCATTTTTATTTAAAGACGTCATGTCATACTTCTAATCCTCATTATATTTATGATTCTTAGCTTTTACATTTTGATAAGATAACCACATCTTTTTGGAAGGAGAGTGGCAAATTGCTGTTTATAATTTTAGAATGCTGGCACAATTATGTTTTCTATTTTTAATTCTTATAGGCATCAAATTGAATACAGGGCAAACTGCAAGGCATAGCATGTCATTTTAAAACAGTAATAACCATCAGAGCATGAATTATAAATATAATTGAATTAACTCAAAGGCCAGTAAAGACATAAGAAGAGAGGATGCGCATGTACAAAAATCATCAAATGTTTATCACTTTTCTAACTTATTGTTTTAATTTTGCTGCTAATTAGTATTTTTAAACTGTTCTCAATTACTATTGTAATTACTTTTTTCTGTTCTCTGCCACTATAGTATCTCATGTATAAATATACTGAAATAACATGTGCATTTCTATATTATGTGTCTACTATGTTTACTTATTTTGTTAAACTTTACAGAATAACATTGTTGGAGCTTTTCTTCTCGGGCCTTTCATGACCCAGTTGGACTTTCCCGGTTACTAAATGTCAGATAGATAGATAGATATAGATAGATAGATAGATAGATAGATAGATAGATGATAGATAGATAGATAGATAGATAGATAGATAGATAGATAGATAGATAGATAGATAGATAGATAATAAAATGAGAGGAATGGCAAGATAGAGACATAACTGATTTTAATCAATACATCCAATTCTGTTCTAGTTTTCTTTGTTAATTCGCTATTATCGGTTTGGCCTTCCATACACACACACACACACACACACACACACACACACACACACACACACACACACACACACACACACACACACACACACACACACACACACACACACACACACACACACACACACACACACACACACACACACACACACACACACACACAAGCACATGCACACACATGCACACACACTCTCTCTCTCTAAAGATATATATAATATACAAAATGACATATACATACATACATTCTTTTTCTTTTCTTTTTTTCTTAATGTATTGATTTTTATGTATCAATTATATGACAATAATGAGAGTAGGAAAATTAAACTTTTTTATTTTTTACATCTCCATTGCAAACAGACAATAGCACAATAAGAATCAGATCCAGAATAAGAAGCCCTGTACTATTAAACCCAGATTTTTATGAAAAACTGCACTCTCATCATAGAAACAAAACATTGTAAATGATACCATTGTACATGGATCATGCTATCCCAAGTAAAACCAAGAATCACTACTCCAAGAAAAGGAAACCAGTCTGGTGGACCCCTGCCATAAACAAGCTATACAACAGAAGGAGGAAACTAGTACAGAAAAGAGTAAAATCCCAAGAAGGATAGACATCCCTGATCAGTATCAACAAGAAACTACGATCCCTCATTAAATCATCCAAGGCTAGCTTCGAAAGAAAAATTACCAATGACTCCAAAGATAACCACAAAGCATTCTTTAGCTATGTCAAGAACCTAAGTGGAAACTCTCAGATCTGCTCTGAGTTAGTGCAGAATGGCACAAAATACACTGAACCGACTGATATTGCCAACATTCTGGCAGACAGGTTTAGTGCAAACTTCACCCCCCTCTCACCCCCTAAAGGGCCGATAACCATATCAGAAGAATGTAGGGCCCCATCAGTCACTGACATACAGGTTAAAACAGCCCTATCCAAAGCCAAAAACACAGCTTCAATGGGACCGGACAGTGTCCCAGGCTGTGTCTTACAAGAGCTCCAAAATGAACTAACCCCTCACCTAAACATACTGTTCAAACTCAGCATCTCTACAGGCTACGTAAGCGGACCCCGGGAACTATCGCCCTATAAGCCTGACTAGCCTGGTCTGCAAGTCTATGGAGCGCATCATCATGGAACTCATTAACAGAGACATTGGGAACCTCCAAACCTTGGACCCTACCTAGTTTGGCTTTGATAAGGGCAGATCATACCTCCTAAACCTAGTGGATTTCTTTGAGATGGTTACCAAGGCATTAGATGAGGAAAAGGAGGTCCACACAGCCTATCTAGACCTCGCAAAGGCCTTCAACACCATTCCCCATTCTAGTATTATAGACAAGCTCACCAGCTTGAACATAAACCCCTATGTCACGAGATGGGTTGCCAACTGGCTCATGACTAGAACCCACCTGGTGAGAGTTGCAGGCTCTATGTCCGACTCTAAACCGGTTACAAGTGGAGTTTCCCAGGGCGCAGTCCTAGGACCCCTCCTGTTCGGTATATACTTCTCAGAGGTACAGGCAAGCATAGGAGGACTATGGCTGACCAATTTCACAGACGACTGCAAACTAGGGCCATAATTAATTCCCCGGTTGATACAGATACCCTCCAGAAGAGTCTCACTGAGACGGATACCTGGTGTCAAAATCATGGCCTCAAACTAAATGCCAAAAAGTGCATAGTCATCCCCTTTGGAAAAAACAAAGTACTCATGAACTACCACATAGGTGGTAGTCCCCTAAATACAGAAAATGTAATAAGGGATCTGGGGACCCAAGTAGATAATAATCTCTCCTTTGATAATCATATTGCCAAGGTGGTTAGAAAATCCTTCTATGTGGCCCACCTAATCACAAAAGGGTTCGCATCTAGAACAAAAGAGGTTATTGTGCCTCTCTACTCATCACTCATTAGAGCCATCATAGAATACAATGCCCCATTTGGGATGTACCTTACAAGACACCTGCAACAGCTGGAAAGACCACAAAAGTACCTCACCAAGAGGATTACTGGCCTCAAACAGATGCCCTATGCAGCCTGACTCAAGAAACTCCAGCTGTATTCGGTTGCATACTTTTTACTCAGAATTGATCTTTGCCTGACATACAAGGCCATGTCCAACCCAGAATTGATGGACATGCCCCACCTAAAAAAAACAATACCCGGAGAGCCACACGCTCTAGAGATATAAACCTCACCACAATGATAAATAGGACATGCTGGAGGAATAAATTCCTGTCCCAGAGACTCCCCATGCTTTGGAACAGGATTCCAATATATATCGGGCAGAGCCCCTCACTAACACTCTTCAAGAGAAACCTTGACGGGTAGATGGGAAACAGAAAATTTACCCTGGGGATCACTGCAGTGGCTCTGCTGGACAGTGGTGCAGGGAACTAATGGCTCTGCTGGACAGGGGCATAGGGAACTAATCTAACGGGGTGGTGAAAGCCAACACATTCTGGCTAGACTTATAAATGCCCTTGGGCAGATAGCCTAGTACTTACCTATGAACCTATAGAATGACTCATAATTCAGCTGTATCTTGCCCCAGGCCTGCACTTTTGGGTGCTTACACATAACTGTGGTCTGGAACAGGGAGTTTAGGAGCATGGAAACAGAAAATTCTCAACTTTCCTGCAGCTGGTGTTTCACTAAATTTAGACTGTCTACGTTGTGCACTAACTATATTTTGGAGTTGAAGAGAAGAGGGAAGGTGGAAACAATATAAGGCATACTTTTTGTTTTCCACATTCTCCATCCTCTTCAAATGCATGCAACTTTAGATTATGTATATTTAAAAATCAGGGATGTGAAGGCTTGCTCTCATATGGGGGTGTAGCCCTACACAAATGAATTGTTCCTGGCACTTGTGTAGCTTTGTAAGAGTCACTGTTTTGAACCTGCACCCTTAGACATTTTAGTTTAGATTGATTACATTTTGACTAATTGACATATGATTAATTATAGTGAGGCCTGCATTTTGGATGGCTAAGGTTATGAACGGGTCCCTGTCTAAAGAAAAGCTAGTCTTCTTAAGGTTATGTGTCCTTGCATCACATATATGCTTTCCTGCTCTCCTCCAATTCTTCCTACCTTCCTCTCTTCTCTGCTTATTTTCTCTATAATACAGTACTCAAACACTGCCATACAGGGCCTACTATGTGTAAATTATTATGCTTGTGTGATGTC
Source organism: Protopterus annectens (assembly GCF_019279795.1). Taxonomy (NCBI): domain Eukaryota; kingdom Metazoa; phylum Chordata; order Ceratodontiformes; family Protopteridae; genus Protopterus; species Protopterus annectens. Next base: position 301,112,385 of record NC_056738.1, on the reverse strand, counting down.
TCTTTTGATCGCATTGGTTAATGTGGATTTTTTTTTTCTCCCAAATACTGCCATCCAGGGTCTACTATGTGTAAATTAAGCTTGCTTGGAACAAACCATTGTATATTTACTACTGCTTGTATGCTATATCTTTTTGATTGTATAACTGCCACTGTACATATTGTTTGATGTGGAACTTTTCTCCCCGGGCCTCTGCTGTAAATAGACCTCGTTCCAGTTGGACTTTCCCGGTAAACAAATGTAAAATAAAATGTAAAATAGATAAAAAAATGAAAGAATGGTGTCGCACATTGTTACACCAAGCAGGTAGAGAATATCAAAAAATTAAGATAATGTTAATTGACTGAGTGGATATGCAGAAACCATCAGCGAGGCAGAAGGTCCACCTGTGCTGCTAGAGTCCAATGTTCAAAAACAGATAAAGGCTGCTGGTAGGGCTAGCCAGAGGGTGAATAGGATGAAGCAGCTGAACTGTTTTATCTCAGCAGGGTCTAGAAGAATGTTGATGCCCGTACTACCTCTGTTGAAGACCATGAGTCTCACAGATCATCCTGTCAGGCCTGGGGAGAGGCAGCAAAGTAATGATGTCATTCTATTAGCTTTTCATCCTGCTAAGGATTTTGATAATCACATTCTTGAAGGCTCCTAGTTCCACAAACACAACTCTCCAAGAAACCCCTTGTTCACAGAGATAAAAATAGAAGGCATATCTTAAGGCTGACTCCCTACTGAAATGTCAAGTGCCAACATGCCAAAAAACAAAGACCAAAAACACAGGTGAAGTGCAAACCTGGAAAATCGCTTTTCTCCTTAAAACTTATTTTTGCAGGGGGGCTTACCACCCCCATTTTGAAGGCAAGCCCCCCAGACTTATATATACCAACTTTGAGATCACCATACCTCAGAGAAAAGGGTATATTCTGAGAAATGACATCTCAGACTTAGTATATGTAAGTCTGTCCTTTTGGCTATTCAGTCTCTGTATTTCAGGACTCTGTCTAGCAGGTCCCAACATTTCAACAGTTACCCTTAACGCTCTCTTCCAGAGCAGGTGGTGGCCCTCCGAGTGAAATTTTATTTGTGTTAATCTAAATAGTATAGTGAGTAGTTCATACAGAGATTGCTTATGTTACCTTAAATCTGGTACTGGGTATTAACATTTAAGGGGTCTAAATCTTATAAAAGACATCTTGTTCTGGCAACCATTCAGTCTTTATGCAGCAAATGTGCACGCTTGCTCTTTATAGCATGAACATTACTGTGTATTCTGTGTATGTTTGTGTGTGTGTGTGTGTGTGTGTGTGTGTGTGTGTGTGTGTGTGTGTGTGTGTGTGTGTGTAATGCGTTTAGCCTGTTCAGTTTAAAATGTGCAGTTTCTGGCAAGTAGTTGAAATCTTGACAGATATTTAAGATTCAGACATTGAATCCTTCAGAAAATGCATGCTTCTGCAAAACATGTTATACTACTAATTTTAAAAGTATCAGACCAATATATAAAATTGGTTTGTAATTTTGAGTCTCCATCATTTTAGTTTTGTCTACAATTCTTACATTTAGAAGGCCGAGAGCTATGGATATGTAGCATCTAGTCAGAGTCATGAGTAAAGGCATGCCTAACTCTTGCCTGATTGTTACTCACCTAAATATTGCAGAAGGAAAGTGAGAAGGTAATAGTTTGATCTTGTTATTACAGTGGGTAATTTTCAGCAGGAATTTCGGGGCATTCCTCCCAGCTTTCACCTCACAGTAAGATGTCCTGTTTGATGCTCAGCTAGAGCGTCTTCTGTGTGGAGACATGCGTGAATGGGCATACCTTCGTTAAAGGTTGTGCGTCAGAGCTGGCAACTCGGCATGTAAAAATCTACTGCCAATCATTAGCGGACCGGAGTTCCACTGTGGCAACCCCTAACCAGGAAAAGCCGAAAGACACAACAACAACAACAACCTCCCAGCATTCACTGATTGTGGAATATGTCCCTGATTTAGGGCCGATTCTAAAGGACTTGTTCTCAGTGTAAATGACTTACTCCAGTATAAGCATGGTTTATAGATAGCTCTTACCCTAAAGTATGTCACTTATATAGTGAGCAGATATATTTGAATCTGACTCTAGCCTCATATTTTTGACATGTCCCTCATTAAATTTTTGATTTTCTGGTAAATCACCAAAGATTATGGTCAGTCAATGTGTCAAATATTAGTGTTTCATATCTCTTGTTGTACAGCAAATGCATGTTGATGCAAAACCTGTTGTTCAATTAACTTTTTATGTGAATTAGAGTAATATTTAAAAATTGTCCCTGATTTTGTGCCTTTGACCCCACATTATTTTTAGCTTTTTCCCAATTGTTGAGCAAAGAAGTTGTGAGTTATGGCTTTGGGTTGTATTATGATCTCCATTTTCTCCCAGTGAACACTTATCCCATGTTGCTCCAATATAAAAACAGATATAGTGAACTGGAACTACATATATATTTTGGGGGTTGTTATTACAGTTTATGTTCTGGAATTATCTGGTCTTTTGTTGAACCATTTTACCCCTTTGGTTCTGTTTTAATACAAATAACATGACTTCTCAAATGGTAGTTGCTCTTTCTCTCTCTGTAATATCCAGCTGTTTAATTTGTTCCATGTTTAAGAGAGGAATATGTAATACTAGAGCAGTAATAGGAATACTGGGTGATTGCTACTATCTGACCCCCACCACCATTTTAGATGGGTGCTTCAGCGACTCTAGAGATTTGTACTGGTGTTATAGATTGCAAGGGTGCTCCCCAATGGGCTGTTCTGCATGCATAGAACAATGCATTGCACTGCACAGAACAATGCACTGCACTGCTTAGAATGATGCATGTGCAACTTGTCATAGTGCAATAAGGATACATTTCTTGTCCATCTATGCAGTTGTACACTTGTTAGTACTACAATAATCTTAATTTTAGAGGTCATCATTGTACACAAATTTATGCATAGGCAAACTTTGAGTGCTATGATTTTGGACCCTTACTGTTATTTTTAATGGTCCCCTGCTATGATTCTGAGAGCTTTGATGTTGAGATGTATGCCTCTGTCTGAAGTTACAAATGAAGCTGTGTATGCCTGTAAATAATTATTTCATCTGACTGTGAACTGCACAGATGCATATGACATCTTTAGGGTATTAGCTGTCAGCATAAGATAAGCTATGTGGTCCCATGTTCCCCAGCTTAATTTAAAATGCCCAAGGAACAAGCCAGAGTAGATGAGCATAAAGCAAAGGACGGATGTAACACTACTTTGTGTCCATAGTCCCTTATAGATTACAACAAGTATTTTATTATGGGATTCACCTCTTAACTAGTTTCTTCATTCCATAACAAAACTAAGTCCTGAGTCTGAGATGGAGAAGTAACACTGGGAGAAGCCCATGTAATCCAAAACAAAAATAATTAATACCTGCCTATACCTCCTAGCATTACCCACATTTATATTTTACACTAAAAGTTCATGTTTTGATATTGTTGAGTGTTGCATGTAGTATACAAGTTCCAAGCCCATCCTTACCACCTGTATGACAAGCAAAGAACCGGCTATTTTAGGAATCCATTTACTAACTTTTTGAGTGAATGAGTTCTCCAGTCAAGTCTGCAGTATACAGCAGTAGAAGAAATTGATATGCTTCTCACACCAATCTCTGCAGTTCCACTATATGGGTTTTTGCTCAATGTATAATTTAAAGTGAGAGGCATAGATTCCCAGAGTTGGCTATATACAAGTGGATGAAAAACTTAGCTTTTAAAGGGACATTTTCCTCTAACTTTTACATTTCAGGACGAAAACTTGATTACTGCTCCAAATCATGTAAAAGTCATAGTTATATTTATACTATGTGAATTAATGTATCTATAGATTTAACATCTAACCTATTCATTAAGACTTCTCTATGTAAGGTAGATTTGTTGTAAAACTTTTAATTGCCTAAAAAGCAGTGTACAATTGAGCCCATATAATAAAATACATATTTATTATCCCATAATCTAGAGTGTGATGCATTCTGTAGTATTTTTCTATATTAGTGTCTGTTTGGGATCTGCACCTTACTATAAGAGTATTGAAGTTATTCTTGTTTGCTTTAGTGTATCTGGTAGTTACTTTAAATATCTTTAAAAATAAATTCTAAGTAGAGCTTTAACTTTTTTGTGAAAATTGATAATGCTGATGATATTCTTTGTGTTTTGATCATCACATTTCAGCAGTAGTTCAAAAATCATTTTATTTGGTTCATCTAATTTCCAAAGACATCTCCTCTAAATCCAAAGCCATATTAATTCCCCTTACTTTGTATCTCATTAGTCCCATTATTGAATGCAATACCCCTTTTAACATGTATTTATCTAAACAGATCAATAGCCTATAAATTTATAATCCCTTATGACAGTGTCTGGCTGGAGGGCTGTATCACCTATATGGTATGTGATAATGTTTTATTTACCATAATAAAATATATTACATTTTTAGATATTTAATTTGAGACCATGGCCCTTGCACCATTTGTTAACATGGTGTAACACATTTTATAGCAATTGTAAGTCAGTGGAAGATCAAATAACAGTACTCAAGTCACAGTCAACTGCAAACTTCAATATTCAAGGTCAGGTCTGTTGACTTGAAGCTTGCTCGGAGGAAAAAGATGGCAAATAGGAGGGATCCCAACACTGAACCCTCTGACACATCACTGATAATTTTTTTTTGCATTTCAGAAGTGACACCTGTGACTCCAACCACACGGGATCTGTCAGACAGCTATTTAGCTATTCACCACACAACATAAGGTTTAATATTCAGATTTACAAATCTTTCAATAATCCCTGCATGAGGCATAATGTCAAATGTCTTAGCTCGGTCTAGATGCACTGTATGTACTGCATAACCATTATACACTGCCTTGGTGACCTTTTAAAAGAAACTAATGAAGGTATGCTTTGACAAAGCTGTATCGAAAATGGTCCAGGTTTAAAAGATTTTCAGTGTCCAGATTAATGAAGTATGAGTTAATATTTATATGTGAGGCTTGTGAGACTATGGTAAGACCCATCCTTGTGTCATTGTGTAACAGCATTACAGTGGCTGTTTCCCAGGCTTCATGGGTGTAACCAGTGGACAGGCTTAAATTAAAGAGATTATGTAGGGGGTTGAATAGGCCATATTTGGTACTCATAATCAGGTAACCCGGCATGTTATCAAGATTTATGAACAGCTGTTTTCTGCTTTATAGATGGCTAACAGGACTGTGGAATCTGTGGAAAACCTATAATTGTGGGTGGAGTAAAATTCATATTAAATTTCTCAGCTAGGATATTGGCTATTTCCTCTGGAACAGAGTGGGCAGTATAATTGTGGATTAGTTAGTACCAGACATTGTTGGGTATTATTTCTTAACTTCCTTACACAGTTTTAAAACAAACTTGTGGTTATTTTTAGCAGCCATTTTAATTTCAAATTCCTAATAGGTTCCAATAAGCTCGTCACTAGTTTGCTTAACTGTGTTCTTAAGCTACGTAGAATGAAACTTCTAATAAGCATTAAATAATTTCTTTCTCTAGCTATATGATTTATTTATACTGATATTCTGCCACTGAGGTTTGTTTTCAGATATCTCATTATATTTGGTAATAAAAATATTTAAGTGGGAGTAGAAGTCAGAGGCATAAGCAACATCATTAGCAATTTGATTTACTGGAGAAGGTTTACAGTGGAATTTATTTAAGCCATCAAGTAACTGAAGAAGGTTCAGTCCCTAAACAGAGAGGTATTTGTAGGGGAAGTACCACCATTTTTAAAGGAACATGTCAGTAATTAATACTGTGATCTAACAACAGATGATAACACATATGTGCAGGAACTGGCCATATTAATGAGAAGAGGATTAATGGTATTGGAATCCCTAGTAGGATGGTTAACTATTTACAAAAATAAATTAACATTTATAATGTCAAGGAAGAGGTCTACATGCCAACCACTGTCAGTGTAGGTCAGACAGTTTACTGGTGGATAGTTGAAGTTCCCAGTGGAAATATGTTGTGCTTAATAGGGATCTCATCTGTGTTAACATAGCTATCATGCTCTGAAGTGGACAGAGGGTGTTGTGTAACAAGCTATGAAGTGGAAATTAATCTTGTTTGGGGTGATTTTGACATATGAGATTTGGTGTTTTGAGTCATCTGTCATGAGGGAATGATATCCCTGACAAATAGTGATGTTCACCCACAATTCCCAGTAGGGCTGAAGATATGATGTGCACTATCAAGTAGCAGGTAAGCAAAAAAGGTGGCTTGGGCTGGTTTTAGGTGTGCCCATTTTGGTCGTACTGTAAAAATAAACTACAATTAAATATAATGCATGATAGTTTTATGAGTTCTGCTGCTGTACTGCCTTTGTAGTATTTGATTTCAGGTAAGAAATCAAAAAGCTGTATTACACTGCAGTGGGGGCTGGCAAGTTAACATTCAACAAAAAATTATGCCATGATAATTACACCATTATTATGCTGGATGTTATTTTATCAACTACCACTGCATTTACCAAAGCTATTTTTGGGTTGGGGCATTAAAATATCAAAATGAGGAGAAACTGGAGTCCAATATCCAAACATTTGTAAGTTCTGCAGGTACTCCACCTGAGAAGGGTTATACTATGTAAAAAGTGTTGCTTATTGGCAAGTTTGTGTATAAATGCATTTTGTGTGTTTAACATATAAGGGTACATGTCAAAATAAGTCAGTTGGTAATATCTTTCAAAAATTATTTTACTGTCCTACTTTCATTGTGTACTTGAAAGGTTGCTCTCATGGTAATGAAAACCAAGACAGAATGTATTTTGTATTAGGTGCATCTGCTACACTCACAGTGTTCTTTTGCTGCAATGTGAACAGTTACAAAGTTTCACATCATTCTTACTAAAAGATTTCAAGTCTTTTTTGCTTAAAATTGATGATTTTGGAAGCAGATCCTTAAGGACGATAATAACAGTCATCCAGAATATTATATTCATAAAGTAGCAGAAAATATACTAAGAACTATGCCAACACGGGAATGGAGAAAAGAGATTCAGCAGATAGGGATGACTGCAATTAATGGCACAGAGAATAGGCAAGAGGGGGCTAGAATTTTCTGGAGAAAAGTGGCAAAGGAACCAAGGTACTGGAAGCAAATAATTGGAGAAGGAAAAGTAACAGAATGAGAAAAGGCCAAGAAGAAATTTGGATTGCAGGTTTCTGATTGCCTTCCCAGTTGGAGATTGATATCAGAGTATAGACAATGAGAAAGGGATAGGAAAAAACTAAATGAAAGACCTGCACTAATGGAAGTTTTAAGTGAATGTTTTACTGAAGCTGCTATTAAAAAAGGGCTAATTCATAGGGCATATAAAATACTGCACGATAACTATAGGAATCAATCAGAAGAGGACAGAAAAGATTGGGAAGATAGATTAGATCACAAAGAAACTGTGACATATGTATGGTTACCAAATATCCAACAAACTCTACAATATTTAAGATTTTTGCTTTTAAGTATTTGCATAGATACTTTTATACGCCAAGCAAACTCCAAATAATTTTTCCTGAGGTAGATGGCAAATGGTGGTGTAATGTGGAAGAAAGAGGTAACTATGAACATATGTTTTGTGAGTGTTATGAGTTGGCAGACTTTAAAAATTCCCTGCAGACTACTCTGTCAGGAATACTGGACAACAAATGCTTGTAACTAAGGAAATTATTTTTTTTTTAAATGGGATACAGGTTCTGAACTGCCTAGACATGGTAAGGCCTTTTGGTGGATGCAAAAAAAATTACTAGAAAATGGAAATCAAAATCTAACCCAACTATATTTGAGTGGAGAATAATGTAACAGTGATAACAGAACAGGAAGTGGGATCTTTAGAAAAGGGTAGGAGTAAATTACATAGAAAAACAATAATTGTGGGAACACTACATGCAGAAAATGTTTTGGGAGAGGAATGAGGTTTAAGAGAAGGCAAGAATTTAATAATTTTTGTGATGTTGCTTAGACTATATGATATATAACAATTGATGTGAAATACAATGTTTGTAAATGTGAACTTTTAGATATGGTTTGAATACTTTTATATAAATGTAAGTTCATCGACTGTCAAAATGGCGAGACGAAAATGCTGTAATTTTACAAGCATGAACTCATGGAACACGTATATCCATTCAGGGAAAGTAACCACTTGGCTACCAACAATAAAATCACAAACAGTAGCAAATTACACCCACCGAAGAAGGGGGCTTCGCCTCCCCACCCCCCTACTTAAATATACCAACTCTAAGATCGCACTACAGCGGAGAAAGTGCACAGTTCACCATGGTGGCCAAGTGGTTACTTTTCTGGACAGGATATATAACGTTCCAGGAGTTTGTTCTTGTAAATTTACGGCATTTTCTTCTCTCTGTTTTGACAGTTAATGAACTGTGGATCAACGTTATGAAGGTGACCCATATATATATATATATATATATATATATATATATATATATATACACTTGTTTATCTCTTATTGTATCAGGTTTCTTCTCAGAAAAAGTGATGTCCTTTAAAAATAATTTTGCTGTCTTACATTAATTGTGCAAAAAAGCTTGTTATTACAGTCTAGGACCTATTATACCTGATAGCTATGTAAACGATTGCACTTAAATGCAAAAGGGAATTTATCTAGCTGGTCTGCTTGTTTCACATGTTGTGTTGTTGCTAGATGTACAGTTATGCAACTAGTGGCTGTGGTTGTTGTACTGAAAAGCAAAATGAAATGAATCACATGAAACTGTGTGCCACATTGTGTTCTTATATTGCCAAGTGTACAGTTATGTATTTTTTTTGTAGTACTGGCAAACGAAAGGGACTACACCAGGTGTAACTGCTTGCCTGACAGTGTGAGTTTGTTGCCAGATGTACAGTCATGTAGTTTTTATGCATCACTTGGGCAAATGACAGTTCAGACGCCTAGCTTACACAATTATTTTTTTTTAAAAATATTTACTTATTTATCTGTTTCTGTATTGTTGGCCAGTGGCCCTCTGCTGAGTACACAGCCTCAAGAAGCACTTCAAATTATTTGACTTTGAGATGCCTGAAATAAAGAACACAGGCTGATAGCCAAAGTAACCACATCAATTTTTATAAACAACTTGAGGCATTTTTTTTTCTGTCAGCTTTTCCTCTACTTCTTAAGTCGAATTATCAAGCAGCTCTGGTATAGCAGATCCTTTTCTAGTTAAAAATGTATATTTTCAAAAAATAAAGTATATGACGTGGTGGGGGAAAACAAAGAAAAAAAAAGACAGACAATTTTGATGAGAAAAGACAAAACACGTTATTAATTTGTCCTCAAAAGTTCTGCCAGAGCCTGTACTAAGGTTACTTGTCTAGGACCTATTATTATACTTGATAGCTATGTAAATGATTATGTCTTCTACCTATATATTTCCATGTGAAATGGAAAATGCATTTTGGGAATAAGGGACAAAGTATAAGTAAATAATAATTACTCCTTATGCCACTTTCTCTGCGATGCAGACAGATTCTTCCTACCTGCATTAATTGGCTAACTTGGGACTGCCAATTAGAGTAACAGTGAGAATCACCAGTTCAAAGTCACAGTAAAGCTGCTTTGAGAACCACCTCATTAGTATTACTTACGATGCCTTTGAATCTAACACTTGCTCTCACTAGAATTCCTTTACTTGCCCATGTTTCATGATTACACTGGCACGTACCAACATGTGCATGCACACTCATGCACACACACGCATGCACACACACACACACACACACACACACACACACACACACACACACACACACACACACACAAACACACAACCTCCCAGATATTGTCACACACATATACACATACAGACACTCATGCACACTGACAGCTACAAACCATCCATAGGGGTGAATGAATGTACACCATCCTTTGATGATATATACTTTTTTAGTGGAGCAATTTTCTGCTTGAACAAATAACAGTTTAGAAGCTGCATGCTCTACAACATTATACAAAAGCAGCCACCGTTTCTAAAGGTCATCACATAGCTCATTTGCATTAGCTTGTCCCCAAGATTGTTGCAATTACATGTAGCTTCCCCATGGAGACCAATCTCCATGCTTCAGCCGGTTCTTACATATCATATTAGTAGGAGAGCAGTCTATGAATTGCTCAGGCTCGCTGTACTGAGGAAATCGTAATAATTAAGGCTTCCACAGTGTGGAAAGCTTTCCTGAATCCCAAGGCTTATGTTTCTGTTGTTTAGACATCTGAAATTCTAGATGTTAAAGCTTTTGAAAAATATAAAGGTTTACACAACAAAGCATTTTATATTTTGACTGAAGAAGAAAGGAAAGTGTTAGCTGTGCTTAAATAAGCAGTTGTAAAAATAGTTCTAATAAGACAGGAGTGTTATTAATTCAGGATAAGTATTGTTAAGTCAGTATGTGAACATGCAAGTAATAGTAACTGTTATGTACCACCTGCTAGAAGTGGCAAAACATGTCATAAAATGTCTGAATTAGCATGAACAAGAATATAGCAATGCAAATATCTATCTATGTATCTATCTATATATTTATATATAGAGCATATATTTTCTCCCCAAAGGATAGAGATGTTTTATACATCCTCTAAGATACCACATAGTTCCCTCCACTGTTTGATTGTATGAGCCTGGTCCTCTTTATTACATATCTACTTTCTTTCTCTCAATAACAAAGTTAGATCTGAATTGAGGGACACCCAACAGATAGTTCCTGTTTTATATAATATTCCGTTAGAAATGAGGTAGTTAGTGATAACAGATGTACAGACTTTATATGCATGTCTCTACTTTACACCTTTTGTATATTACTTTGTAAGATACCTGTTACCTAAAGAAGATTTCTATGCTAATACATTCAATTAGTTTTTGATAGCTCTCTTGGAAAAGATTCTGAAGAACAGTATAGTTTAAGGATGTGACATATTGTTCAGGCAGATTGAATGGATTGCTGTGTTAGCCACAATGATTCCTTCCTATTCTACTTTGGTTATGGGTAGGGTGGTACAGTGGTGCATCAACTAGCTTTGCCACTCAGTAGCAAAAGAGTCTCCATTTCAGTTCTCCATTAGGATGCAATTGCCTATAGGTGTGCACTCAGTGCGTGTGTGTGTGCACACGCAAATATGTGTGTATTCTGTGATGAACTAAAACCCCATCCAGAATGAGTTTTCAATTCTTTGTGCCCACTGGTTGCCAGGATAGGCTATCATGTCCCCCATGACCTTGCAAAGGGATAAAACAGGTTACAGGAAAGGAAGTGAATGAATATGTACTGGCACTTTTTCTGCATGATTCTGATGTTAATGTCTTTTTGCCATACTTAGATCTATGGCTTCATGATCTAGATAACAGCCTGTTTATCTGGGAAGGAAATTACATAGTTTTCACCTTTTCATTCAATATCTGAATGATACCACAAAAGATTTCTCTTTTCTGCCAGCTATGACTCCAATGGGGTTATTAAACTCCCACTCCCAGGCTACAGTTCATACCACACCTTTCGGCCACCTAACCCAGAACGAAGCACTAAAGGCGGAGGCATATCCATATTCATTAAGGATATCCACACCTCCAGGCTTGTTGCACAGCATAATGCATCCGAGATTATCCAAGTGCAACTAACTCTGGGCAAGACCGCAATCCAAATTGTAGCTTGCTACAGACCCCCCACTATGCCTCGGGATTCCCACTCCTCATTTCTTGATACACTGGAAAGTATTAGGGTACAACCCAACACCCTAATAATAGGCGATTTCAACTACCCCACCATTAACTGGGAAAACTACTCATGTACCAACTCATTAACCTGACGAGCCTGGTCTGCAAGGCCATGGAACGTATCATCGTGGAACTCATAAACAAAGACATTGGTAATCTCCAAACTTTGGACCCTACCCAGTTTGGATTTGTAAAAGGCAGATCATGTCTCCTAAACCTGACTGACTTCTTTGAAGCAGTCACCAAAGCCATAGATGAGGGTAAAATGGTTCACACAGCTTATCTAGATCTCGCCAAGGCTTTCGACACCATCCCCCACTCTGGAATTATAGATAAGCTCACAAAACTAGGTATAAATCCCTATGTCACAAGATGGGTTGCCAACTGGCTCACGGACAGAACCCACACTGTGAAAGTAGCGGATTCCAAATCCGACTTCAGACCAGTGACAAGTGGAGTACCACAGGGTTCAGTCCTGGGTCCTCTCCTGTTTGGTATCTCCTTCTCTGAAGTGCAAGCTAACACAGAAAGTTGAGAACAGTCCACAAAAGTAAAATAAATCCAGCAAAAAGCTCTGGTCTCAAACGAAGAAAGGCACCAAAAACGCCACAAGCACTGATATCAATTATTTAGTCCAATCAATAAAATGAAGTAAAATAATCCACATGAAGTTGAGCGCTTTCATCCACTAGGGACTTCTTCAGAACACTTCTTTAAGACACTACTACTCCATTAAATACTATTAAGAATACATCACATGTAATTTTTCAATAAACATTTAAAGTGCAAGTGCATGTATATCCTATATTAAAAAATCCTAAGTTAAAAAATCCTGAATTAAAAAAACAGATTTAAGTACAATTATAGTTCATTATTGACTGTTCATTATTACCTTTTTCATACAATTTCAGTGTTTCAGTGCAATTGATGGTGCCTGTGCGAATTGAGCTTCCAACTGTGATTACAAAAATTCAAAAAACATATGAATGTGTTTAATTATATCCACTAAATGTTTATGTATTCATACAAGTGCCACCCTCCTTATGTTCTGGACATCTATTTATTATTATTGTTGTCCAATATGGGTTTTATAGACACATATTCGTTGATACCAGGATGTACTGATGCGTTTAGTTTTACCTGCCATCTCACTTCCTTCTCACTAACTAATTTCTTGATGTCCCCTCCTCTCACGTTGCCTCTAACCAGTTCCAAAATTCCAAACCTGAAATTGGAACATTCCTTGTTAATTTTAAGATGTTTCCACAAGGCATTGGTCTCATCTTTTCTCCTAATACTGTACTGGTGGTCGTATATCCTATTGCGTAGGCATCTGATGGTCTTCCCTACGTAAAAACAGGGACAATGTGTGCATGTGGCCATATACACCAAGTTAGTGGATCTACAGTTCCCTTTTTGGAAGTAAATTTTACTTTTATTGAAATTCTGTAAAGTCAGGTTCTGTGCTGTTGTTATGTACTGACACTGAGGGCATGTTCCACATTTTACTGTTCCCCTCCTATTGTCTGAATTATTCTGTTTTTTCTCTAATAGAGATTTCAGATTCTCTCCATTCCTATATACGAAACAGGGTATACCTCCAACTATATTCCAAATCCTTCTATCTGTTTTTGAATGATCCCTTTGATATGTTTGCTATGGGGTCCATATTGTATGATACATGCTTTCCCAAAACTGCTGGTTGTATCGGTTAGGGCCTTGTAATTGTTTTTATTGTTATTATTATTATCAAGTGGCACAATACTGGACCGTCCTCCCCCAAGAAGGGGTGTGTACCTCTTACCCCACTGTTGCCAAACATAGGTCTTGAGCTCGTTTATCATACCCTGTGGGTATCCCCTTTCCACAAAAAATAAACCAATTTTTCTTAGTTCCTCATCCAGATCCATGATGTCGGAAGTCATCCTTGCCGCCCGAATGAATTGCCCCTTTACTATGTTTCGTTTCTGGGCCCAAGGATGACTACTATTGAAGTGTAGATACGAATTGCTAAAAGTAGATTTTCTAAAAATGTTTGACTTGAAATTCCCTCCTTCTAATGTAACCAGTACATCTAAATATGAGATACTCGTCCTGTCCATGTTGATTGTGAATTTTAAATAGTCGGTACAGGAGTTCAAATACATAAAAAAATGTTCCAATTCCTCCTTACTTCCTTTCCAGACAAGAAAAATATCATCAAGAAAACGATAGTAACATCCTATGTGGTCCATCCATTTAGAATTAAGGATGTTTTCCTTTTCCCAGTTAAATAGTACCAAATTTGCATAAATTGCTTTGTCTATAATACTTTCCCTCATAAAAGAAATAATTATGGGTCAGTACTATTTCCATAAAATCCAAAATCAAAAGTGTTTGTTCCCAAGTGTTCTTTCCTAACTCATGGATACTATCCTGAAATCTCCTCATCCCTTCTACGTGGGGGATACTGGAAAAAAGGTCGACCACATCAATAGTAACCAGCCATTTGGCATCCTTAGCTATGTGTGGTTCCAATCTTGCTAAAAAATCCCATGAGTCGGCCACAAGGTGATTGATACTCCCCAGACAAGGTTTTAACCATTTGTCAACAACTTTTCCAAATCTAAAAGTTTTGGATAAACTTGCAGATATTATCGGTCTGAATGGGGGATCTAGAATGTCCTTGTGGACCTTTGGAATACCCACAATCGTTCCTATAGTGGGATGTTCCACTTTGAGGTATTTTTCTAAATCGGTGTCCATGCTACCTTCTAATATTAGGTCATATAATAACAAGTCCACTTTCCTATATCCTTTGTTGACTTCATTTAAGGAGGATTCCTCGTATTTTCCTGAATCCTGTATAATGCTATTCATTTTACTAATATATTTTGCACTTGGGTATAGTACCACTCCTCCCCCCTTATCCGGTTTCATAATCCGGATAAGTTTGTTCCCCTGTAATCTGTTTAACAACAGTCTCTCTTCCTTAGTGATGTTGTTTTCAAAATGTTTGTGTGAGGGTTCAACGTTTTGTATATACCTATAAATGTCACCCACTACTAATTTTTCAAATATGTCAATAAGTGGGTTCAATGGGGGGGTGTAGGAACTCCTAACTGTGAATTCCTTCTCATTTGTGTAGTTTAATCCTTCAAATTTAATACCCAAATTCAATTTCCTGGTATATTTCTTTACATCTAGAATATTTTCTACTAAGTTGGGTTTACTGTGGGGAATAAATTTCATCCCTTTAGATAATAGGGTGAAGTGCTCTAGAGTCATGACTTCGTCCGTATAATTATATATATTGAAATTATCGTAACTACTGAGCACTTCATTGATTTTTAATATATCTTTAGCTTTCCTTGTATCCTTGACACTAGTATTATAATGTGTGCTGTTGTTGTGTGCACAACTGCTGACTAAGTCATTACTCTGCCTTGCGTGAATGCCTCTATTCTGGCCGAGTGGCCTCTCACATTCATATGCCCAACTGCTAACTATCTTGTTGCTCTGCCGTCCATGAATACCTCTTTTCTGGCCGGGTAACCCCTCATGTTCATATCCCAGTCCTGTTCTCAGCACACGTGGATCGGAGGGGGACTATAACATTTCGGGGGCCCGACCTAAACGAACCGTTCCAAAGAAAACTTATTCTATGACAGCGAAAGAACAGAAAACAGGTACTTTCAAACAGAATATCCCTTCTCGGGATATTAGGGAGAGAAAGCGTTTTAACTTTAACACATTTTTGGAAGGGCATTTTGATTTTAATGATGACAGACCTAAAGATCAGGGTATCATTACAGATGTGTTTGAAGATAAGACTCCGAACCTCAAGGAGGCTATCATTACATTTGGGAACAAGCTTAAAATATTGAAAAGTGTGCAAATGGACAACAACTATTTAAGAAACTGTCTTGACAAAGGAGTCGTCCCCATGGGATTACGTTTTTTTAAAGTGCCCATGGGGATCGAGCTTGATGAGGAAAATAAAAAAGTATGTAATAAACTTTTCGACAGTTTTGGTTTCTCGTTTATGAAATTTATTATGCAGTCTAATGATGGTAAAATATGTAAATTGTTAAATGAGTTAGAGTTTTTGGATAACAGTATCACTTCCGACCTGTTGTTTAGTGATTTTGAAACTCTGTACGAAATGCAATACAAATGGGTATCAAGTATGTTAAATAAACAATTTGAAAGGAAATGTAACAAACTAAAAAGAGACATTGAGCAGTACAGAAAGGGCGTAGCCTATAGGTGGGACAAAACGGACAACAATAAACCACATAACAGTAGAAATTATAATAAAAACAATTTCAACAGGAGGAACCCACTGGTTCAAGAACAGGGACTTCATTTTGAAAAAAGGAGGGGTAATTATGTAGACACTCCACATTTTAATAACAGGAATAATGATACTGATATGAATAAATTTAGAGGAAAAGATTTTTTATGGGAAGAACAGGACTGGGATATGAACATGAGGGGTTACCCGGCCAGAAAAGAGGTATTCATGGACGGCAGAGCAACAAGATAGTTAGCAGTTGGGCATATGAATGTGAGAGGCCACTCAGCCAGAATAGAGGCATTCACGCAAGGCAGAGTAATGACTTAGTCAGCAGTTGTGCACACAACAACAGCACACATTATAATACTAGTGTCAAGGATACAAGGAAAGCTAAAGATATATTAAAAATCAATGAAGTGCTCAGTAGTTACGATAATTTCAATATATATAATTATAATGGACGGTCATGACTCTAGAGCACTTCACCCTATTATCTAAAGGGATGAAATTTATTCCCCACAGTAAACCCAACTTAGTAGAAAATATTCTAGATGTAAAGAAATATACCAGGAAATTGAATTTGGGTATTAAATTTGAAGGATTAAACTACACAAATGAGAAGGAATTCACAGTTAGGAGTTCCTACACCCCCCCATTGAACCCACTTATTGACATATTTGAAAAATTAGTAGTGGGTGACATTTATAGGTATATACAAAACGTTGAACCCTCACACAAACATTTTGAAAACAACATCACTAAGGAAGAGAGACTGTTGTTAAACAGATTACAGGGGAACAAACTTATCCGGATTATGAAACCGGATGAGGGGGGAGGAGTGGTACTATACCCAAGTGCAAAATATATTAGTAAAATGAATAGCATTATACAGGATTCAGGAAAATACGAGGAATCCTCCTTAAATGAAGTCAACAAAGGATATAGGAAAGTGGACTTGTTATTATATGACCTAATATTAGAAGGCAGCATGGACACCGATTTAGAAAAATACCTCAAAGTGGAACATCCCACTATAGGAACGATTGTGGGTATTCCAAAGGTCCACAAGGACATTCTAGATCCCCCATTCAGACCGATAATATCTGCAAGTTTATCCAAAACTTTTAGATTTGGAAAAGTTGTTGACAAATGGTTAAAACCTTGTCTGGGGAGTATCAATCACCTTGTGGCCGACTCATGGGATTTTTTAGCAAGATTGGAACCACACATAGCTAAGGATGCCAAATGGCTGGTTACTATTGATGTGGTCGACCTTTTTCCAGTATCCCCACGAAGGGATGAGGAGATTTCAGGATAGTATCCATGAGTTAGGAAAGAACACTTGGGAACAAACACTTTTGATTTTGGATTTTATGGAAATAGTACTGACCCATAATTATTTCTTTTATGAGGGAAAGTATTATAGACAAAGCAAGGGTGTTCAGCTTGTGCCCCCATTTATGCAAATTTGGTACTATTTAACTGGGAAAAGGAAAACATCCTTAATTCTAAATGGATGGACCACATAGGATGTTACTATCGTTTTCTTGATGATATTTTTCTTGTCTGGAAAGGAAGTAAGGAGGAATTGGAACATTTTTTTATGTATTTGAACTCCTGTACCGACTATTTAAAATTCACAATCAACATGGACAGGACGAGTATCTCATATTTAGATGTACTGGTTACATTAGAAGGAGGGAATTTCAAGTCAAACATTTTTAGAAAATCTACTTTTAGCAATTCGTATCTACACTTCAATAGTAGTCATCCTTGGGCCCAGAAACGAAACATAGTAAAGGGGCAATTCATTCGGGCGGCAAGGATGACTTCCGACATCATGGATCTGGATGAGGAACTAAGAAAAATTGGTTTATTTTTTGTGGAAAGGGGATACCCACAGGGTATGATAAACGAGCTCAAGACCTATGTTTGGCAACAGTGGGGTAAGAGGTACACACCCCTTCTTGGGGGAGGACGGTCCAGTATTGTGCCACTTGATAATAATAATAACAATAAAAACAATTACAAGGCCCTAACCGATACAACCAGCAGTTTTGGGAAAGCATGTATCATACAATATGGACCCCATAGCAAACATATCAAAGGGATCATTCAAAAAAACTGGAGGGTATTAAGGGCAGATAGAAGGATTTGGAATATAGTTGGAGGTATACCCCGTTTCGTATATAGGAATGGAGAGAATCTGAAATCTCTATTAGAGAAAAAACAGAATAATTCAGACAATAGGAGGGGAACAGTAAAATGTGGAACATGCCCTCAGTGTCAGTACATAACAACAGCACAGAACCTGACTTTACAGAATTTCAATAAAAGTAAAATTTACTTCCAAAAAGGGAACTGTAGATCCACTAACTTGGTGTATATGGCCACATGCACACATTGTCCCTGTTTTTACGTAGGGAAGACCATCAGATGCCTACGCAATAGGATATCACCACCAGTACAGTATTAGGAGAAAAGATGAGACCAATGCCTTGTGGAAACATCTTAAAATTAACAAGGAATGTTCCAATTTCAGGTTTGGAATTTTGGAACTGGTTAGAGGCAACGTGAGAGGAGGGGACATCAAGAAATTAGTTAGTGAGAAGGAAGTGAGATGGCAGGTAAAACTAAACGCATCAGTACATCCTGGTATCAACGAATATGTGTCTATAAAACCCATATTGGACAACAATAATAATAAATAGATGTCCAGAACATAAGGAGGGTGGCACTTGTATGAATACATAAACATTTAGTGGATATAATTAAACACATTCATATGTTTTTTGAATTTTTGTAATCACAGTTGGAAGCTCAATTCGCACAGGCACCATCAATTGCACTGAAACACTGAAATTGTATGAAAAAGGTAATAATGAACAGTCAATAATGAACTATAATTGTACTTAAATCTGTTTTTTTAATTCAGGATTTTTTAACTTAGGATTTTTTAATATAGGATATACATGCACTTGCACTTTAAATGTTTATTGAGAAATTACATGTGATGTATTCTTAATAGTATTTAATGGAGTAGTAGTGTCTTAAAGAAGTGTTCTGAAGAAGTCCCTAGTGGATGAAAGCGCTCAACTTCATGTGGATTATTTTACTTCATTTTATTGATTGGAATAAATAATTGATATCAGTGCTTGTGGCGTTTTTGGTGCCTTTCTTCGTTTGAGACCAGAGCTTTTTGCTGGATTTATTTTACTAACACAGAAAGTCTTTGGCTAACAAAGTTTGCAGATGACTGCAATCTAGGAGCCATAATCAAAACTCCTAATGATGTGGACAAACTACGAAAGGGCCTCAATGAGACAGATACCTGGTGTCAAAGCCATGGCCTGAAGCTCAATGCCAAAAAGTGTATTGTCATCCCTTTTGGTAAAAATTCTGTACCCATGGACTACCACGTAGCTGGTAGTCTACTTAATGCTGAAAATGTGATAAGAGACCTTGGGACACAGGTGGACAGTAGTCTCTCCTTTGATAATCACATCACCAAAGTGGTCAGGAAATCCTTGTACGTGGCTCATCTCATCACAAAAGGATTCTCATCCAGAAAAAAAAGAGGTCATTGTTCCCCTCTACTCATCACTCATTAGACCCATTATAGAGTACAATGCCCATTTTGGTATGTACCTCACAAGACATCTACAACAACTGGAAAGACCACAGAAATACCTCACAAAGAGGATTACTGGCCTCAAACAGATGCCCTACGCAGACCGTCTCAAAAAACTACAGCTTTACTGCATCACATATCACCTACTCAGGGGCGATCTCTGCCTAACATACAAAGCTATGTCAAACCCAGAGCTGTTGGACATGCTCCACTTAAAGAAATCCCAATCCCTCTGAGCTACATGCTCTAGGGACCTAAACCTTGTCACTACAATAAACAGAACATGCTGGAGGGATAGATTCCTCTCCCAGAGACTTCCTATACTCTGGAACAGACTACCTATCTATGTCAAACAGAGCTCCTCATTAGCACTCTTCAAGAAAAATCTTGATGATTGGATAGGAAATGTCAAATTCACCCCAGGGATTACTTCTGTGGCTCTGCTCGACAGGGGCACAGGAAAATAATTTTCTTGGGTGGTGAAAGCCAGGGTACATTTTTTTGGCTAGGCTTATATAGGCCCTAGGGCCAATAGCCTAGTACCTACCTATGAATCTATGAACGTGCTGGCAATCGCCAATATATAGCGCATTGCTTTTCTACATCCTTCCCAACCCTAAGATTTCTTCATGCCCCTGCTTCATCAACCATTTATTGAATTTCACAATTTTCTTTTACCAGTCCTTGCTTACTGCTTGTAGAGGAAGTATCTCAGAAAAGGTCACTACCCTCCACAGCTTATGGCAGCTGATATTCAGTTTAATCACACCCTTTGACTTTTCTGCCACAGTATCTCCACAAAGTAATGTAACTTCCTTATACAATTAGATGTGGACAGTAGCTTTCATTGTTTTGTTTTTTTGTCCCTTCCTGAACATCATTCTTACCAGTCTGGCTCGCAGTGCCCCACATCCATGCTGGGTCTACCAGCTAGTCTCCTACTTTCTGGACTTACTTTGGATTTGCTGGGGCCAGTCATGAATCCTAAGGGTGTCTTTGCTTCCATATGGGGTTCTTTCTTTTTTTATATGCCTTATCCACTTCCTTTTCTCACCCCCTCACTTTTTGACCATGCCTGAAAGCAACTTCCCTCAATGAACCATGCCTCCCCTTAGGAAGCAAGATTGTCAACTGCCCTCCCATCCAGGACAGGCACACTCCTCCTCCCATACATTCAGTCATTTGCCAGAACCTCTAATCAAATCCGGGACAGTTGGGTCATTAGGATTTAGTAAGGGCTTTATGTCTCTATGCCACCAGAGCAACTAGTAGGTTTCATTCTTGGACTTTGTTATTGCTGCCTGGCAATCTCTGTCCCGGATGAGTCTAAGCACTGTCCCAACCTTTAACAACCTCTTCCTTCCTCTCACCTTACACCCATTGTAGTGGAATAACCCACTATTAGTGCCTTATCTTGAAATAACAAGTTCCACTTCTGTACTTCTTCAATATTCATTATTGCTTGCAATCACACAATTCCCTTCAATTCATTTACTTATTTTATTGCTGCCTTGTCTGTCTCCTTTTCAACATCCTCTTTAGTAGGTACCACTACAAAATACTCACCTAGAGTACTGATGCCACCTTCACTAAAAGTCCCAGCCCAGTACCCTTCAGATTCTCTTTGCTTCACTTACTTTTGGCCAGAGGTAGTATGTGAGGTAAGAAAGGAAGCAAGTACCTTATTATGTAATGCTTTAAAGATGCATAATACTACTATAGTTGTATGTACAACTACCTTTCAGTGGGATATTTCATGTGGGTATATGGTAGATATGATAGACAACAAGATAGTCATTAAACACCTTCCACAAAGGATGCCAGCAACTACCTGCTCACCAGTCCGGAGGGTAGCAAACACAGATGCATGCAGTATTCCCAGCAGCTTTTGAATGAAAAAAAAACACAAAAGGCATAATGCCCCAGACACAGCCAATGATGAAAGTAGAAGAGCCCCCCCACACGCGCACACACACACACACACACACACACACACACACACACACACACACACACACACACACACACTCACACACACACACACACACACACACGTAAAAAAAGCACCAAAGAAAATGAAGTCAGGGAAAGCATCAAGGTCTGATGAGGTTGTGGCAGATATGAGCAAGATATTGAGTGAGATAGGGGAGAAATGGTTCCTGAGGGTAGTCATAGCAGTATGAGGAGAAGTGTGTATAAAAACAAATGGGGCAATCACAACTTAATACGTACTTAGGTCCGTATCTGCTTTAACTCAAACAGTGGCTGAATTATCGACTAAACTGGACAAAATAATTAATGGCACTAGGGGCTCTAACCAATGAGCTCCTATTAACACACAATCCACTATATGCTCTACTATTCCTCCCGGGCAGGGAACTGGTTGCCACAACGACGGCGATGAGGGAGGGACTAACTCTAATCCAATTGACGGCTCTAGTTCACAGATGTATTTGCGTGAGCCGCGACATGAAGTGAACACCAATATCTCAGTCTAGCATTGGCTAAAGACAGGTTTTGGACTTAATTGTGCGAGAGAAACTATGGGTGCGAACCAGGGAACACTTGATCAACAGTTGTTTTCCTTTAGAGGCTTACTTTTTAAATATAAAAAACTACAATTACAGAATGAATATTTACTTGAATGTATCAAAAGGGAACAAATCCCTAAGGGACTACGTATGTGGAAATATCCAACTGGTTTACAGAGAGACTCGCACCTACATAAAGAACTGTTACAGTTCTTCATCAGACAGGGTTGTGAACTATTACATATATTAATAACAGATAACAATAGAAAAATGTATTTAATATTTAGAGAAATCAATAAGTTGGATGTTAATATAAAAAATCATTTGCTATTTGATACAAAAAGAAATGATTTTAATGCTGTTTATCATGCTGTTCATACTGAACTGGGTGAGTTTAAGATGAGAAAAGAGAGAAAGTTATTGAGAGATAAACTTGAATATGAAGAGAGCAAGGCATACCCAGATCCACCTAGGGGGCAATATGGTCAAAGTAGAGACAATAGTGATGTACAAATATCAAGCTATGACAGTGAAATGCACGATGATGATAATATAGACTCTGAGCCCCCTTTAGAACAGGCCCCTTTATGGAGGTCAGAGAGGTTCATGAATCAGAGACAGAGGAGGCAGAATTATTACAATTATGGGAACAATTCCTGGACTGCCTCACGAAGGGGGACATGGGGAGCGTACCGGAGTTAAATAGCCCTGGAGACCTTAATAATGGATCATGTACCATCATAACGAATGCCATAGGAGACTTTAGTGTATAGAACTATAGTCAGCTAGTTATTAATAGTGAATGGGCCGACCTACTATCCAAGGGTATGAATTTTGTACCAACAAGAAAAGGGTGTGTGGTTGATTCTATTTTACAGTTAAGACTTTTTACTAGGAAGTTAAACTTGGCACTATTTTTAATGACTCTAATGGCATGATTAACTGTTCGAGTCTTAGGAGACCAAGCACTTTCTACCCCCCTAATCACCCGTTGGTACAACTCTTTGAAGGGATGTGTGAGGCTGACATTAGGAAAATATTAGACAAAAGGAACAACTATACTAGTATGGAAAATCTAAGTACTGGAGAGTTGGTCATTTTAAAAGAAATTGTCCATCAACACAATGTTAGATTTATGAAACCAGATAAGGGTGGGGGGATTGTAATGATGAACATTGATGATTATAACAGTAAAATGTTTGAATTGCTTTACAGTGAGGTATACTCTGAGGTATCACGTAATGAACTGAACTTAGCGTACCATAATATAGACTTGGAATTGGAACAACTACTTCTAAATGGTCAAATCACCTTAGAGACCCATGACTACTTAGTGACTGAACATCCTAGAATACCAACCATATTTGGTGTTCCAAAAATACACAAATCTATTTCTAACCCACCCCTACGACCTATTGTAGATGCAAAGGCCTCAAAAACCTTTAGTGTAGCCAAATTCATTGACAACAAAGTGAAAAATGTTCTTAGTAGTCGTAGTACTATAATAAGGGACTCCTGGGACTTTCTTAGAAAAGTTGATCAGAGTCTATATGATAAGAACCTCATCCTGGCTACAATCGATGTCTGTGACCTTTTTTCAGTCATTCCACACCAGTTGGGTCTGGAATGGTTCTATGACTACCTATGCCTCAATACCATTATTAATCATGAGACCATTCTTACAATTCGGACATGTATGGAAATTGTACTGGAAAACAATTTCCTTACCTTTGATGGACATTTATTCAGGCAAAGACAAGGTGTTGCAATGGGTGCATGCTGTGCCCCAATATTTGCTAATGTGGTACTTGCACACTGGGAGGATTTATTTCTGTTCAATTCAGAATACAGGACTTCATGGGTATTGTATGGGCGATACCTTGATGATATTGTCCTGTTTTGGAATAGCACTGAACAAGACCTGAATAGGTTTTTTTTCCTACATTAATGTACTACTAGCTTTTTGAAATTTACTATGAAAAAAGAGCTAGACTATGTCAATTATCTGGACATAACTATTAGGAAGGACTATGCCAACAGTTGTTTCACATCTCAGTTATATAGAAAACCTACCTATTCGAATACCCTATTACCTTTCACTAGTGGGTACCCACTGCATCAAAAGGAAGCCCTTGTAAAAGGCCAATATGTCAGATGGGCCAGAATGGTCTCTGATATGGACAAATTCCATAATGAATGTGATATAATGATGAACATGTTCTTAAGGAGAGGATACCCTGAGACCTTTATTGTGGATATTATGAGGTAAAAAATAAGAGGATGAGTGGACATTTCACCTCCTTGTTGAGTCAGGGTAATAGTGTTAATGAGGTAAATAGGTTGAAACAAAACATAGATTTTGGACGTGCCCTCTCACTTACTTACACACCTAATTTCAATGAAATTAGGAATGTGGTGTACAAATACTGGAAAATTTTTGAAATTGATAAAGATGTACAAGAAAGATTAGGCACTAATCCTACTATAGTATATAAAAAGGATATTTCACTTAAAGGGTTGCTTGAGAGAAACCAACAAGGTTTGAGGGAGGGGGGCACATTCAAATGTGGTAGATGTTCTCAATGCCCCTACATTATGGACACTGACAAGATAAAACTTAAAAATTGTGGTTATTTAACAAACAATAAGAAAACGTATTGTTATAGTAAGGGAGTGGTCTATATTGCAGTCTGCAAAATATGTGAACATTATTATGTGGGTAAAACAAAAAATGCACTCAGGCTTAGAATTTACCAACATTTGTATGACATTAAACAGAAGAACATCAATAATGCATTATATAAGCATACAATTAATCAGTCAAACCACACCTTCAGATTTTTTATATTAGACCTAGTTGATCTGGGTCCTCGGGGTGGTCCTATGGATGACTATTTAGAATTTATTAATCTGCAATAGCAAATCAAGTTAAATGCTTACCATCCTCCAGGACTGAATGATAGAATATCTATGGCTTCGCTTTTGAAATTAAAATCTATGTTTATGTTATGACAGGGTTATTATATATTGTAATTAATCATATAACATCTATTTTTGTCTCTATTTGGTGCCCTCTGTAATGATTTTTATTAGTCATGATTATATTCTTGTCTTTTAGGTTAGACACTACGTATTGCTTTGTTATGAATGTTTTTATCTTTAATCAAAATTCTTTTAGGAAGTGATGTAGAACTTGTCAGTTGATTGATTGGCTAGTACTACTATTTAAACCTGGTTTACCAGCATTCCTACATTCTGATGAAGTCAAACACCTGACGAAAGCGCTTAATCTATCGGACTGCTGGAATTTTGGTTTTGTACCTGAGAGTTTTTTTACAAGAGAGTGTGTCTACTACTGTCGAATTGTTGGAATCAAGTTGTCTTTTTTGTGTATTTCGCTACTAGTGTGTGGCACTAGTAAGTGTTTACTGTGTTGGGACATCCTATAAATCTTTTTTGGATACATCACGGTCCCATCTGTTTTTGCAGCACCTTATGACTCTTTTTGGATAGTTTTACTAATAACATTGAAGAAAGTGGAGGATCCATGTGCAGACATGCTGAAAAGGCTGCAAGATGTATCTTGGTAGAGGAGTATTAAAGGACAGAGGCTAGTAACTCACACAAATATTTGAGCACTAGTGGTACATAATCCCTGCTAGGACTATGGTTATTGGCTAGTATCAACTAGAAAATATCTTCCACTTGTCAATATAAGATTTTGTAGTAGCAAGTTTTACTGTGTCCTTTAGAACCTGCTGTGTATCGTTTGAAAAGAGGTGCCGAAAAGGTATTAGAACTGAATCATCCTGACAATTAGTTGAAGATGTTTGAGATATAGGTCTATCAAATTCCCTCTGCCTTGTGTGAGTAAGTTCTGCATGTGAGGAAGCTTGTGGGAACTGCCCTTGGCCAATACCATAATTAGGGAGAACCAATGTTGTCTGTACCATAGGGAGGTCACCACAATTACTTTTGGAGAGTTCTACTGAATCTTCAACATTAATGTGGAAAAGGCAGAAATGCATAAATAAACATTCTTGTCCAAGAGAATGGCAACATATCTGTTTTTCAGGACGGTTTGCACAGAGCCCTGGAGCAGAATCTGCTTAGCTGTTTGTTCTGAAAACAGGCAAAGAGATCTACTTGAAGTATTCCCCATAACTGTATCAGTTCCTAGAATACCCTCTCATTCAAGTTTCATTCTTGAGGGTCTGTCCTGGTTATGCTCAACTTATCTGACATTATATTTTGCTCTAAAGGAATGTAAGATGCTTAGAGGGTTAAAGAGTGCTGGAGAGCTAAGTCTCAATTAGTCATATGCAGCCTGCATTGAGAGTATAAACTTGTATTCTTTGCTTATTGATGTACCACTTCACTGTCTTGTTGTCTACAATCACCCAAGGAAGTTGTGGGGACCATAGATAATGAAGAGATTTTAAGGCCAACATCTCTTTTAGACTGCTGTGTTTTGGTCTGTCGGAAGAATCCCATAGGCCTTGCACCTTCACCTCTATGGAAACTAACCCCCTCATAAAATCTGAGATGTCTGTAGTTACAGATTGACTTAGAAGTTGAGGATAAAAAATACCTGCATGTGTTTGTATTTGTAGTTTTAACCAGTGCAGTTCCTTTTTTACAAAGCCCAAGATTGGTATCTGTAAATCCGGAGGATGCAACTGTTGGGTCCATGTGCTTTTTAAATACCACTGAATCTTTCTCATGCGTAACCCGGTCATAAGAATTATGGATGCCATGAACCCCAGAATCCGGAACAATTCTCAAGCTGATGTTTGAGACAGAGTTGAGAAGCTCAAAAAGGTTTCCAGATAAAAATCTGCTTCTCCTGCATCAAAAAGGCTTTTTGCTACAGGGTGTCTATAAGACATTCTAAAAAGACAATCCTGTGTGAAGGAGTAACGGAGGATTTCTGAAAATTTATCTGGAATCGCAAACTGGTCAGAAGACCATGTTAAGGATTCTTGATATCCAGGAGAAGACTCTTCAAAGATAAGTAAGTCATCTAAATAAAGAAAAATGTGACTGCAATTCAGTCTGTAATTAGCTATTACTGGAGTTAGATGCTCTGTAAACACCATTGGAGCAGTAGATAACCCAAAGGGTAATGCCGACAACTGATAGTGTAACCCAAACGTAGAAAATCTGAGAACTGTCCAAAAGCCTTTGGCTAAGTGATGGCATGCATCTTTTAGGTCCAATGTTACCTAAAGCTTCCCTGGGAAATGAGAGACAACAGACTCTGAAGGGTCAACATCTTGAATTTTGTAACTTCTACATACTGCCTTAAGAAGGAAAAATCTAGAACTGGTCTCCCAGAAGACTTTCTTTGGTACCAGAAACATTCTGAAATAGAAGCCTTAGCCCCTTTCATTTAATGACACTGGTTCCATGACTGCTAGGATTTGCAAATGCTGAAGAACCCGAGGAAAATAATTGTTTCATTTGGTGGGTGAGGAGGAACTCCACTGAAAGAAGGCTTTCATATCTAGTGCCAGCTGTAACCTTTCTGAACCACTTTTAACTGTGTCACAGTCTGTGGTCAAAGGGCAATGTACAGAGACAGTTTTTTTTACAGGTTTTGAGAAGTTGGGGCAGAAGAGGAGAAAAAAGCCTAGTTAAATTTCCCTTCAAAGCTGAGAATCAAACCCTGCACATTGTGGCTGTGAGGTAAATAGCTCAACCATTATGTCAACCCTCACTCTCCATGGGTGAGAAAGAGGATCTGGGATAGTTATAATGGGGGGGGGGCTGAAAAATCGTAGAAATCCCTGAATTAATTTACCTCTCTCATCAAATTGTTTGAGGACCTGAGTAGCAGATGGGACAACTAAAATCTCCTGATCTAAAGCTAAAATCAAAAATTCAGACTTTAGCTCATCAGAAAACTTTTAATTTCATATTCAGGCATGCCTCTTCAAAACATTACCAGAAGCAGTGGCCCTAGAATTAGTATCTGCACAATCATACACATGTCATAAGCCATGTTTAGATACTTGGGAAATCTTGGCAACAATAGAATTTAAATTGAGATAGGCACTACCTTCACTGGAAAGAAAGATAGTTAAGTGTCTCACACTGTCTATACAAAAAAAGCACAAATTTCAAGATATGTGTTTAATACTAAAGAATTCTGTATGCCAAAGTGGAAGCCAAAAAACATTTCTTACCAAATCTGTTCAAAACTTTCCTGTCCTTGTTCACTGCGTAAGGGTTGGATGAGAGTAACAGCCTGTTCCCTGCAGGTATGGAGAAAGCCAGTGCTTGTTAACATGAGAACCTTTATAAAGCTTATCTGCTTTTTGGGGGGGCTGAAGGTTATGAATCTGAGTTGTTACAGGCAACATGTTATACATCCTCCAAGGCTGGCATTAGAGGAGGAATAGGTGTAGAATGAGACATATCCACTTGTAACATATCATAATATCTCCTCATTTCAGGGGGATTATCCTTTTGTTCACATAAAAATACCTCATTCATCCTGGAAATAATCTGCGAAAAAGAAACTTCCCCCAGCTGCGGTTGTGTGTTTTCTTTAACATCAGACATTTGGGCTTGTGAATCTAAAGAATAAATCTTGCCTCTGTCTAAGCCAAAATCATTTGGCACATCTTCCTCAGAAATATTCTTACTGATCGTATTTACAGGTACTGTATTCTGTGCATCAGGAATGAGTGTCAGTAACATTTTTTTTTTTGCTAAGGAAAGATCTTTTCTTATTGATACCATATCATCAGATGAACAGTGTTTAACCATTTGTATTTTCTTTGCAGGTATTTTTAAATGACCAGCCTGGAGAAGGAATGTCTACCTCATCAAGACATCTCTTCCCCAAGCACATTCACCAATATTCCCTGGTAAATCTCCCTGCCCCAGTAAAGATGGTTCTCCCATGCCTATCTTGAACACTAGAACAGCTAAAGAGGACACTGCTGACCCCAGGTTCATGGTGGCTGAAAGGAGAGATGGGAGAGTGAGTAGTCTGAGGAATAACTGTTGGGCCTACACAGTAACCCACTAACAGCTGAGATGAAGAAAGAGCTGATGAAGTCAGCAAGTGCTCACTGGCAAGTTGTTTTTTCTTTCTAGGAAAAAAAGAAGGAGAACCGGTAGGAGCAAGATAAGTATCCATGCTGTGACCAGGGAGCTTGCTTTGGATGCAGGTAAAATTGTTGGAACTAGTTGGTTGAAAGGTAAGTTGTCAAATAGTTTGCACAATCAGCACTCTTACACTTTCACACACATTAAATGTCCCCAAGATACATTAATGCATAAGCAGAGCATGAAAATCCTGCAGAAAACCCTTAAGAATAAAATTAGTCTGACAGAAAGTAATACCAGGTAAGTTTTCACAGAGTGAACAAATGCACTACTTCAATCATAGGATTCCCTGCCCAAAATGACACACTTCACCTAACAAAACTTTAATTTAAACACACTAAGGTATACATAAACCATACATTTCCCCCCAAATAAGTATAAGCTAAAAATAGTGGTCACTTCCAAGATGGCTGCACATTGAGTAATAGTTAATTTCAGCTCTCCCAGATGTGAAAACAGAAACTTAGAAGACAGAGCCAGTAAACCTATAATTTTGGGTACATTCGGTAACTGGCTAGTAAGCTTGGATTCCAGCAAAAAAGAAAATTCAGAGAACCTGAAAAAAATCAATCACAAAAGGTGAGGAAAAAACACTGACTGGGAAGGATTCTGCAGCTGTTCAGCAAAAAGCAGTGTAAGCTTCAGCTTTGGTGCATGACATGACTTCCAGTAACATAGAAGAACAAATAAGTCAAATTTTCTCAGAGGTGATTAAAATAAACAGAACACTAATAGAGTATATCAACTCAAATAACAAAAGAGTAGAAAAAAATGGAAGAAGCTTTAAACAGATATTCAGATGAGGTGATAAAACTGCAAAAATCACAGGTTGAAATGAAGAAAAGGCTAACAAAATATTACACTGCTCAAGAAGAGATGTTTTAAAAATAACAGAATTAGGGAAGAGAGCACATAGGCAAAACCTGTGATTTTCCACTGTACCAGAGAAGCTGGAAGGAACAGACTGTATTAATTTTATGAAAGCATATATAAGAAGCTGGACTGGTATTCCACAGCAGGAGTTGTTAATTGAAAGGGCATCTTGTGTGTATGCTCCAAACCTGGCCATTAGAAAGCAACCTGGACCTTTAATAGTAAATATGCAATCCTACCAGCAGAAGGAGTTGACTCTGACAACACTGTGGTGGAAAGACACAGTACTAAAAGTGGGCAACAGTAGAGTGTTTGTAGAAAATGATTAGTCACTGTAAACCAGGCAGAAGAACAGTATGTTTATTCCACTAATCAGGGAATGGCAATAAGTGGATGTGAGATTCAAACTGCAGTACCCAGCTATCTTCAGAGTATTCTTTCCTGGAGGGACAAAATCAATGTTTTGATGCAGAACATGCTAAGGAGGACATACAAAAGTTTGTCCAGCAAAAGGTGAGCTATGAAACAGAAAGAGATTCTGCTTCTTGTTCTTCTGGTAATAAAGACCACAGAGAGACTGTGTTAGGGAAGCCTTTTCCAATGTTTCAATGGAAAATGCTTGACAGATAGAAATAAAAAATAAAAGAGTTGACTAAATGAACAGAGAGTACATTGGAAATGAAGCAGAGACTGGATTTGGAAGATGGAGATAAACAGGAATAAAACCAGCAACTCAGAAATTGACAAATAAATGTGGGATTACAAAGAATTAATTATATTTGTAAAACATGACAGAACCAGAAAACCTGGAAATATTGGACTTTTTTGACTT
The DNA here is from genome assembly GCF_019279795.1 of Protopterus annectens. Lineage (NCBI taxonomy): Eukaryota > Metazoa > Chordata > Ceratodontiformes > Protopteridae > Protopterus > Protopterus annectens. The sequence goes on along the minus strand of NC_056738.1, from coordinate 301,081,308 downwards.
TGTTAAACTTGTAGGTGACTCTAAATCATATGCCCTACTTCATGTCATTAAAGTTTGGAAGGACACTAAGGAGAGGAGAAGAGAAGAGAGAGTTAACTGTAAGTAAAACAAACTTTATTCTTAACAGTAGTATTTTTATAATGCATGATATAATCTGGATGCTATAAAGCAAAGTTCTGTCAGTTATTTTCAAGTGTAATGGGGATACTGAAGTAGACAGGTGCCCCTGTTATTTTCTCCCTTCTTCTCTCTTCCTCCTTGTTCAGTATTAAAAATGTATGTAATACAAAAAAAAAAAGAAAAAAAAGAAACGCTTGACCAAAAGAGCATGATACAAGAAAACTTGATGTGCTTTTTCTCATCCTTGCATAGGGAAATGACTAGATTAAGGTGCTTGGCTTGATCTAGTAACAAGTTTTAAGATAAAGTAAATAAATAAAAAAGAACACTGAATATAATAAAGCTTTCATCTAGCAAATAAATAAATACTTGTAGAAGCAAATCTGTATCTGGTTCTCATGGCTCTATGGAGACAATAATATAAAGAGCAATAAAAACAGAATACTTCTTTCTTTCAATGGCTAGAAAATAATGTTTTCTGAAAGAATTCACATGTTTTCTCAATCTGAGAGACCAATAAAGATAAGGGAAAAAAAGAACAGCACTTAGGAGAAGCACAGGCTGTACCATGCATCTTAGCATGGATAACATTCCTTTTAGTTTAATCCAAGTCTTGGAGTGTGGCTATGAGTTTGGGAAAATTTTCCTATTAAGAGGGTAAAACTTCAATATTTGAAGATGTATATAGTTTTATGCGTTAGTATTAATTTAATATGTTTAGGGGTGTATTTGTTTGTTTGTTTTTTTTTTGAGGGCTTTCAATAAAACAAAAGGTTTTGTAAGATGTAGCATAGGCTCAAATGGATATGACAAGAACAACTGTATAAAAGATCAGCTTGCCAAATATTAGTGTATGTATGTAACACAAAAGCTGGAAGCAGATGCTTAACAAAAAGCCTGTCAACACATAAAAGTTAAGAATGAAACTTTTAACACAATGACACTTTCTATATTATCTTTAAATGTAAATTGTCTCACAGATATATACAAAAAAGAAAGAGTAGTGAACTATATTAAGAAATGTAGAGTCCAAATATCTGTGCTACAGGAGACACATTTGGAAATAAATGAACATGTGAATTGGACAAAGAAAGGATTTCAGGACAGTTATTCAGCAGAATACCTGCAACAAAGGAAATGAGTATTTACATTAATTGCAAGACAAGCTCCAGTAGTGATATAAGAGGATAAAGAAGATAATAATAGTACATTTGTAGTACTAAGGGGCTACTGGCAAAGGAGAAGGATTACACTGGCATGCATTTATATTCCACTTAAAACTGCTATACTGGGGCCTAAGAAAATTCTGGGAAAAATAATCAACTTTTAGCAAGAAATATTGCTTATAGGTAGGGATTGGAATTTGATTTGCAGCACTGAAGATGTCTCTGTGGGCCCAGAAGGGAAAATATAACAAAGGAGGGTAGATCTTTAAAGAAATTTATGAAAATATTTGGCATAGAAGATATGAACTCAGTTATAGGAGTTTGGAATTAATTTAAATATTATTCCCCAAGATACAAAAACTGGGCTAGGCTAGACAGAACTTACATTTCACAGGAACATGTGCATTTAATTGAAAGTTTTGATATGCATCCAATAACTATTTCAGATCATGTGCCAATAATAACTAAAATAAAAATGCAGGGTAATGAAATAAAAATGAGACACTGGCGCTTTCCCACCTATCTGTTAAAAAGAGAGGACTTTAAGGAATGGGTAGCTGAAATTATTCAGGAGTTATTAGAAAATATAGAAATTTCTTCTGGAAATATAGCTAGGAAGAGAGATAAAATTAAAGTGGAATTTAAAAAATAGGGTGGAAATAAAAGAAAGAGAGATATGATTAAGAAGTAACAAGAGTTATTTAGAGGGACTGACAAATGTTACGGTATTGCAGAATAGGGGGACTCTCACAGAGCAAGAAGAAGGACAATTGTAGAATGCTAAACAGAAAATAAGGGATTACCTCGATAATATGCAAAAGTTTAGAAAGACTGCTGTTAAACAATTGTTTTTTTTTTGATAATTACTTCAGAGCACAAAAAAGTTTTATCACAAGAACTCAGACAACAGAAAGTAGAAAGGGTTGTCACAAAGCTTAGGGAGCCTATAACAAGAAAGATAACAAGACATCCTGTAGAGATACTAAAAATATTTCAAAAATTTTATGAAAGTCTTAATAAAGCAGAGAAATGTGAAAATCAAGAAACTGTACAAACTGAAATGTTTATGGAAGAATTAAATATGCCAGTGTTAGAGGTAGATGAGGCCCAATTACTAACAGGATAGTAGGAGATGTGATAAAAATTGTGATGTATAACCAATCCACAGGAAATTCCCAAGGAATAAATTGTATGCCTGTGGAAATTTGGAAGCTAGAAGGGAAACAACTGATAAAGATCTGGAAAGTTTTGTTTAACAGTATTTTAAAAGGATAAACACCAACATCCTCAAAGAAAATTATGGCGGCTGTAATACCTAAAGAGGGTATAGACCCATCAGATACAGCTTCATACAGGTCCATTTCAATCCTAAACCATGATTATAAAGTGTTTATGTCTATAACGGCTAAAAGAATGGCAAAGGTGATGCCAAAATTGGTAGATATAGATCAATGTGGTCTTGTGAAGGGGAGGCAAATATTTGACAACATTAACAGAACATTGATGATCCAGATGGAAGAAGAATGTAAGAAAATACCACTGTTATCAGTGGGTCTTGATAAAGAGAAAACATTTGACAGAGTAAGCTGAGAGTTTATGAGCAGGGCAGTGGAAGCATTTGCATTCCCTGATAATATTATAAGGCTGATTAGGAGGATATATGAGGGATCCGAAGTGAAAATTAAAGTGGTGTGGGCTCCTCTCTAATAATTTCTATTTGAAGAGAGGAACCAAGCAGGGGTGTCCTCTTTCCCCTTTGTTATTTGCATTATATTTAGAACCATTGGCAAAGAAAATAAGGGACTCAGAAATTCAAGGATATAATTGGTATGGTAGTCAAGAAAGCTGACTCTATTTGCAGGAGATATTATTTTCTACCTGATAAAACCAGAAGAGCATTGCAGTGTTGTAGAACATTTTGAAGCAATTTCAAATCTTTTCAAGATACCAAATTAATGTAGCTAAAACAAAAACAGGAGCTGTAAATTATATACCCACACATGAATTGGTTCAGCAATATCCATATTTATGGGGTCATGATAAAATTAAGTACTTAGGAGTATGGATTAAAAAGGATTCTGGCGTGGAAGCTAAGTATATGTGAGAACAGACTAAACAAAAGATAATACAAAAACTGAGAAATTGGAAGCTCTGTTATATGGCTAGAAAGATGCAAGCAGTTAAAATGTTTTTAGTCCCTTTAGTTTTATACACAGGTTAGGAATATTTTAATCAACCAGAGGGAAGTTGTGGATAGCAATTAATAAAGAGCTGAAGGGTTTTGTCTGGGAAGGGGAAGATGGCAAGAGTCAAGTGGGATAAGCTGATTCTTCCAACAGACCAAGGTGATTTGGGACTACCCAATTTGAAGGGGTATTTCACAGCTACACAGTTAAGGCTCCTATACATAGCACAAGTAGAATCCTATAATTCAAAGTGGAAATGGTAGATGATGAAATGGGTGGGAGCTTAAGACGCAAGGACAGACAGGGTTTTTGAATGCAGATCCTCAAGGAGAATAACAATAACCATACAAAAAGTTATATTAAACAGAAGGTATTATAAGAACTAAGCACACAGGAATGGAGAAAGGAGATTCTGCTGATAGGGTTGACTGCAATTATGGGTACAGATAATAGGCAAGAGGGGCTAGAATTTAATGGAGGAAACTGACAAAAGAACCAAGATACTGGGAACAAATAATTAGGGAGGAAAAGGTAACAGAATGGGAAGAGGCAGACTAGAGATTACCTACCCTCTCAGGGATTGATATTAGAGTATAGGGAAACAGAAAGAATGGGGGATCCTAAGCAAAAGACCAGCACTAGTAGAGATTTTATTTGAATCTAGAAGAGAAGCTGCTGTTAAAAATGAATAATTTGTAGAGCATATAAAATATTGCATGATAATTATAAGAATCGATCAGAGGAGGTTAGAAAGGACTGGGAAGAGAGATTGGATAACCAATTCACAAAGAAACAATGTGAGATATATGTATGTCTCCCAAATATGAAACAAAGTCTAGAAGATTTAGGATCTTTGCTTGGAAGTGTTTACATAGGTATTTTTATACGCCAAGTAGACTCCAAATAATTTTTCCTCAGGTAGACAGCAAATGTTGGAGGTGTGTTGGGGAAGAAAGTGGTAACTGGGAACATATTTTCTGGGAGTGTAATGATTTGGCAGACTTTAAATATTCCACGCAGACTACTCTGATGGAAGTACTGGGTGAGCAAATTGGTGGAACTAAGGAAATTGTTTTTTGAGCAATGATGCAGAATTGGAATTGCTCAGACATAGTAAGGCCTTGCTGAGTCTAATTATGGTGGCTGCCAGTAATCAATTACTAGAAAATGGAAATCAATGTCTATACTAATTGTACTAGAAGTAGTGAATATACTAACAGAGATAAAACAACTGGAACTTGGATCTTTAGAAAAGGGTAGGAGCAAATTACATAGAAAAAAATGGGAATTACGGGAACAGTACATGCAGAGGAGGAATGAGGTTTAAAAGGCAGGATTTGAATGAGCTATGTAATGTTTGACTGACAATGACTGGGTAGATTATAAGTGATGTATAGTGTCTGCAACTAAAATTATGTCAACATGGTTTGTGATGTATAATGTTTGCAGATAAAATTTTGTCAGTATGATTTGTTTTTATTTATATAAATGTATAATTGCCTATGTCATATGTTATAATTTAATACAGATGTTTCTTGTTAAAAAAAAGCTAAATATAGTGCTCATTGATAGGAAACTTTCCATATTAAAGGAATATGGGTTTCTTAAAATGCCAGGACCGCAGTTAAGTAGTTAAAAGTAGTTAAAAGTAAAAAATGCCTTTTTCCACTCTGTATATAAGAATATTAATTATTAAATATTAATTCCACGCAACAGCAAAATACTGCTGAAAAAATACAATGACGGAAACAATCATACATTGAGCAATAACTACCTGAGGTTCAGGCTGGTTTTAGAAAAGATCGAGGAAAAGATAGAGGAACAAGAAGCATTATTGCTAACGTTAAATAGATACTGGAGAAGAGCAAAGAATACCAAAAGCCTGTACACTTTTGCCTCATTGACTACAGCAAAGCTTTTGACTGTGTGGATCATGGAAAACTATGGAGAACTCTAGCACAAATGGGAATACCCAAATACATAACTCAACTGATAAAGAGCCTTTATGGAAATTAAGAAGCTGCAGTGAGAACTGAATATGGCAACACTAATTGGTTTCCAATAAAATGTGATGTCAGGCAAAGATGCATCTTGTCACCTTACCTGTTCAACCTTTATGGTGAAGCCATCTTCAGAAAAGCAAATTTGGAAGAAGACAAAATTGGTTTTAAAGCTGATGGCTGAAATATAAATAACCTACGCTATGCAGATGACACAGCACTCATCAACAGCAGCAAAGAAGACATGCCGTATCTAATGAGAAAAGTTAATGCTGAAAGTCCTAACATGGAGATAGAACTGAATATAAACAAGACGAAGTTTATGAACATAGAAAATTATGAAGATTTTGGGTTTGAAGATGATAGACTAGAAGCTGTTAAGAATTTTAATCTCCTGGGCTCTTTTGTATACATGGAAGCAACTAGCAGAGAAGAAATACTTTGCAGAATCTTGGTCACTCTACAATGAAGGCTTTCAACAAAGTTTTCAAACGCAAGACAATAGCACTCAAAACCAAGATCAGACTTCTCCATGCACTCATTTTCTCAGTGGTTAATTACAGATGCAAAAGCTGGACAGTACAGAAATGGGACAGAAAGAAGATTGACTATTTTAAACTTTGGTGCTGAAGAAGGATTTTGTGCATGCCATGGACTGCCAGACGAACTAACAAATCAATTTTGGAAGAGATCAAACTGACTATGTCACCCAAAGTCCATATGATGAAGTTATGCCTGCCTTATTTTGGTCATGCCATCAGAAGAAAGAGAGATCACCAGAGAAGGGCATTATGTTTGGAAAGATTGAGGGAACCAGGCAAAGAGGAGGACCTGCAACCAGATGGCTGGATACACCAGTGACAAGCATAGGGATGGGATGGGTTGGGAGGGTGGCCTAATAGTTAAGGTGTTTGCCTTACAAACACAAGGTGCAGGGTTTGAGTCTCACAAGGGATAATTGGCTAGGCTTACAATGGCAGTTAGCCTAGTACTACCCTATAATGCTGAAGGACCTTGCTGGACTAGCATGGAACTGACTTCTTTTTGGACCTATAATTCATCAAGTCACTAGGACTCAAACCCGAGTCGATGGCACCTAGAGAGAGATATAAGAGTATATTAAAATATTACATTTTCTGTGCAGAATTGTTCTACAAAGGGAACTTACCTGCCAGAAAGGAGCTGAAGTGTCATTTGCTACTCTTGTAAAGCCTCTGATCTGTTTCTTCACAAGGCAGCAAGAAAGTACTGAAGGTTTTTCACTCTGATTGTTGATCATCCTTCTATGGGGCTTAACAGTCAGCAGTCAGAAAAAAAAGTGTGAGAAGAAGCCACAGCCTTTGGAATCTGGATGGTTGTTGTATCTTAGGCAAGTCACAACCCATATAGCCTAAATGCTACTGCAGCAGTGGGAATGATGAACATTGGTGATTGGTCATATATATTCATGAAGAATAGAAATGAAGCTCTGAAAGAAACATTGAGCGTGGTGTGATTAGGATGTGTAAAGAATAAAGCTTGACCTGGATGTATGTTTTATTTTATTGTGTAATTGTGAATTAAACATTTGGGCATTAGTTGTTGGAGTCAGAGTGGTTGCTGGATTATTAACTCTGGTAGGATATATAAGTTGTGATGCAACCAATTATCAGAAATGTAAGTGGGAACTAATGCACAAGTAACGAAATATATTTATCTGACAACTGTACTGTTAAAATGTGGTATTTTGTTATGTGAAAATTCATTAAACCAGCTAAAGCACATTGTATACGTTTGGGCAGAAATGATGGAACAATGAGTCATTACAAAAGCAGCTATTGAATATAATGTAAAAATTTAGGTAGTGCATTTTAAAATCTAGTGGGAGCTGCAGTAGAAGGTGGACAATAAATAGATAGACGATAGATAGATAGATAGATAGATAGATAGATAGATAGATAGATAGATAGATAGATAGATAGATAGCACTTGTATGAAGTAATTATAGAATATCAAACAGTATATGATAATGACAACTGCTGTGGGAAATAGTGCTGAGGATCTGATCTTTTTCATATGACATCAGTTAGTGTATCACAGAACTAAACATAGTATGACAAGCTGCAGAAGTGTTAGCATGCCTATAATTTGTATTGGAAGGAAAAAAAAATAACTGTAGCCAAATATAGAGGGGTACAGTATCTAAAATACAAGGTCCTTAAAAGAGCAAGTGAGAAAGGGGAGTACTCAAGGCCCAAGAAGTTAAAAGTGAAGGGGAAGTAGAATGTGAGAAGAGTACATGCAGATGGTCATTCATCAAGGCCGTAAGTGAACGCAGCACTGTCACAGTAATTACAGTGAAAAGAGCAAGAAGAGTCGAGCCAAATGGAGTGATGTGAACTCCAACATGGAAGTAGATGTTGGAAATATGTATTTAGTTAGAAAAGGGATGCTTTTCAGAGAGGGTAAAAAAGAAATAGTCAGTTGGCAGATCCAAAGGCAGGAGGGAAATTGGAAACAAAGAACTTTGTTGATGTAGGCACAGAACAGTATAGACGTATTGGGGAAAAAGGGAAGGTAGGATAGGATGAAGAAGAAGAGATAAAGACAGAAAAATTACAAAACAGATGATATGGAAATAAAGGTAGTTTTGTGGAATGTAAAATATTTAAGTAATGCAAGTTAAAGAGATAGGATAGTAAGGTATGTTAGGACAACAGGTGCAAAGTTAGTGGTGTTACAGAAAACACGCCTATCACAAAGTGAACATCGGTAACTAAATTAAGTAGGATACAAAGTCCCAGCAGGTTTCTCTTGGACAGATAGAAGGCAATGGAGAACAGTTTGGCTAATGAGAAAGAACACTCCCTTTAGAGTAGAAAAGTTACTGGGGATATAACGAGGATTTAAGCTAGTATTAACAGTGGATGGGAAGGATGAAATTTATGGTAGCATCAGTCTAGCTGGCACCAAAAACAACAATAAGATTGATGCAGGAGATGTTGGCTAAGCTTGGATTGTTCTAAGACGGACTTTTTTAGTGATAGGGACTGGAATTTAATAACAGTGAGGAAGGATGTAGGTGGAAGTCTGCAAAGCAGAAGAATCAGCAAGGAGGGGAGATTTGTGAAGAGCTATGTTGAAATGTTAGGTTAGAGGGCTGTATGGACAATAGGCAAAAAAGGAAGGCCAGGAAGAAGGACATACTCATTACTCCTCAAAATATTGGAGTTGCCCAGGCTAGACAGGACGATTGTGAAAACTGAAAACCAAGAGGTGGTGTATAAGGTAGTCTATGAACTGATTGCTCTTTCAGATCATGCACCATTGATGGTGGAATTAAAAATATGACAGGGAGTAAAACTAGCAAAACACTGGAGATTTTTAGTACATTTATTACAGAAGAGAGGTAACAGGGAAAAATTAGTAAGGATAATAGGAACAGCACTCAAAGACGAAACAGATTGGAGGGGGGAAGGCAGGATAGAGGTAAAAGGGAGATAAGAGATAGGATGCAGGACTACGTGCAGCAAAGGCAATGACAACTAAGAGTTAACCGGAAAGTACTGCTAAATGATTTGATAGTGATACGGGGACTCGGAGGTGGAAAAATACAGGCAAACAGAGAAAGTGAGGGAGATAAAACACAAAACGCATGACTGAGAGGATGGCAGGATATGGGAGAAGTGAGTAGGGACAGAGAAATTGTACTTCAATAGCTCCCCCAAGGTGACCAAGGCTGTAGCAGTTAGGTTGAGACAACAGGAAGTGGACAGAGGGATATTCTGGATAAAGGAAAAGGAGGAGGGGAGGTAAATTCAAAGTTGGAGGAAATATTAGAGACTTTTAGTAAATATTTTGGTGAACTAGAGGAGGGTATAGAGGACCTATGGAGACCTCCTGAGCTATTGACAGCAGGAGAGGAAGACTACTTGGTCCGATTTCACTCCAACCACTCTGTTTCCTCTCTTGAATTCAAACTTCAGGCTGATTTTCAAGCCCTTATTCAATGCGTCAATGATAAACAATTACAGCTAAACTCCTCTAAAACAAAAACAAAGTTTTTAGCACTAGGCAAAAGCTCACTTGTATCACTTTGTATATATTGACATTTACCTGTTTATACCTTCAAGCCAACTGTGGTATTTACTTTATGTATAACACATCCATATATCACTCTGGATATAATGTCATGTAACTATTGTGTTTATCCTGTACTGAGACTGAAATATGCCCAACGGGATCAGTGCTCTACCTCAATTAACAAATTCAAAATAAAAAATAACAGGCAGAAATGAATAACCCCAGTAACACCCAGTAACAAAGAAAGAACTAGATAGAGATTGAAAGAAGCTGGGGGGGGGGGCGGTGATACCACGTAGTGATGATCTTCCTATAGATTTGTGGGGGGAAGCAGGGCAGTGGATAATATATTGAAGACACAATTGTTGTTGCAGGATGCTCAAGAAAAGAAGAATAAATTAACTATACTGTCATTAGACATGAAGAAAGTGTTTGAAAGGGTGAGATGAAAGTACTTATTGGAGTTGAAGGAATAGAGGAGATTCCCAGGTAAGTGGAGTAAGTTACTAGGAACAATCTCTAAAGGATCAAATTGCAGAAAAAAGGTGAGAGTGAAATTATCTGAAGAGATAAAAATAGAAAGGGGAACACCCCAGGGATGCCCACTGTGCACTCTACTTTTTGCCTTACGACTGTCGCCATTACTATAAGAAATGATATGAAGATATGACTGGGAAGGGAAACAAAAAATTAACCTCTTTGCTAATCATGTTTACTTAGTTTAACCAAGTCTGATAAGGATTGTGGAGAATCTGGTTGGTATTAAGGATCTTTGAGAAACAATCAGAGTATCAGGGACTGACATAAGCAGTAGCAATAAACAGATATTCACAGAATACAGGAAGAAATACAGTGAGGCATGTGGAAATCACAAATAAAATATTTGGGGGTATTGTTGGGAGGTGCTGTAAGGATTCCATGGATACCACATATGAGAAAGTGTATGATAAGATAGAATGTTGGATGGGGAATGGAAAAGTATTAAATCAGATGATATAGATTTTACAACTGTTTATTCTACCACCATTACTGGATGTGGAGTGAGCATTTTGGACACACCCAAAGGGTATGTATATGAAAAAAGTATATCTACTGATGAAAGACTATATATGGAATGGAGAGAAGTCAAGGGTAGCAAGGGAAATTTTAACACAGGAGAGGGAGAGAGGTGGGGGACTGGGTACAGCTCTCATAAATATGTATTTGTGGGATGTCAACTAGCTATAATAATGAAGCTGGTTGAAATACAATATCAAGATGACTGAAAGCCGATAACTCAGTTAGGAAATTAAAGATTAAGCAGAGATAAAGGTATAGAGGAAGTGCTCTTGATATCCCCAGGGGGAAGTTTAATGCCCCCATGTTAAATGATCTACAAAAGGTGTTTAAGGACATGTGGCAAACAAAGGAATTGAGAATATGGAAGGCACAATGTTGCCCACAGGGGGTATAAAGCAGGATAAAAGATAAGAATCAGTGTTTTGACAAAGCAGGATAAAAGATAAGAATCAGTGTTTTGAAGATAGAATAGAAAATAGGATATAACAAAGTTGGCACCGGGTAACAGTGGGAGGATAAAATTAAATCCTAAGAAGTGCAGGAGGAGTTTCTGTTTCCAGCTGAATTGAAGTGAGAATATCAAGGAGTATTGGAAAAATGTAATAAGATAGAAAGAGAGATAAGAAAGGACCAAGGTCTGACAGAGGAATTAAAAAAGATAAATAATGGGAGGATGGAGGGGAATATGAGTAGAGGGCTAATCTGAAAGTATATAAGATGACATAACTGAGAGAAAGGATAAAATTAGTCAAACTGAGGAAAGGTGGGAAAAAAGTTTACAGGAGCAAATTATACTAAGAGAGTGAGCCTGGATAATTTAGCTATTAAGGTATGTGACAAAGGCAAGGAAATTTAGGATAGTTGCATAGCAATGCTTGCACAGATACTTCTATACACCAGTAACACAGTCAAGGATGTTCCCAGTGTCAGCAGATAGCTGCTGGAGAGAAGATAGAGGGGGAGAGGTACTTTGATTCATATGTTTTTGGTTTTGCCAAAAACTAAATTCTTCTAAGGAATGGTTACAGAATTTATTAGAGGACATATTACCAGATGCATTTAAACTAAATGAAATGTTATTCCTGTTAGGGACTGTCATCAGATTCCAAAGGAAAATAAAAATCTAGTGGGCATGATTATGACAATAGGTAAGAAGGTTTTTACAAAAAAATCAAAGTCGCAAGACTCCCCAGAAATCGAAAATGTGCAGCACTTGATAACTTTATTAGCCACGAAGGAAAAAGATGTGCAAAGGAGGGGTGAAGATGATATGGGAAAAACTGGGACACGTGGGATTGAAGAGAATGAAGATAAGGAAGGGATAACAGTTAAATTAAGACTAGGCTTGAGTAGTATGGAAAGACAGAATGCCTCACAATGGGGGTAAGAGCAAGAGAATGAGACTCCACCTATGGGGGGAGTCTGCCTGAGGAGCAGGATAACTGATGTGCTTTTAGTCGTGTATATAGTTCTAAGAGGCTGTTTGAACATGTCATATAGTTCAGTATGCAAAATAGAGCAAGGTTTATATAAGAAACTCTACATCTGGGAAGAGACTTAAAATGTCAGTATTGAATGATTGCTACATGTTATAATAAAAAAAGGATTTAATATAGTAAAAATGTCAACAATTAAAATAAGCGACAATGTATACCACCACCAGCAGCAGCTGAGCTGGAGATGAGAAGGAACAAGTTCACAGTAGAATACTTGATAATACGGCTTAATTAAGTTGAACATTTTGTAATAGGAATGTAATTGATATACTATGATATTTTGTTGTTGTGAAATGGTGGTATTGAGTGTCTAGAATTGTTATTGTATTGTTGTGAGAGGATGAAGAGAAAGTGTGTTTTAAAAAAGATGTGTATGATATGTGTTTTGAGAAGTTAAAAAAAAAAACAGGTAATGAAGGCACTGAACATATGTGTAATTTGTATGTGAGGGGGATGGGAAGAAAAAACAGTTTCTTCCCAAATGCACATAGTTGCAATGACAGGATAGTAAAATGTAAATCTTGAAAAATTTGCCCACATGCTACGTGTAAAAATATGTTTTTGCAGTTTTTGCAGTTTCTAGGCAAGGACAAGAGCACACACACACACACACACACACACACACACACACACACAGAAGCATACATGTCCAAATACTCGTATATGCATTTGCTTCTGTATTTGAGTGTGTCTGTATATGCAAGTGTGTGTGTGTGTGTGTGTGTGTGTGTGTGTGTGTGTGTGTGTGTGTGTGTGTGTGTGTGTGTGTAAGCATGTCATTATGGGTGCTGTATTTTTAAATCATACATTCCATACTGAATGAAGAATATGTGTTGCTAAAGTAGCTTATGGTTCCTCTTCTCAGTATTACTACTGATTTACAAACTAATCTGTCTTGGTAAGATCTGATAATCACATTCCAGCCATGAGTTTTATTGTGATTATTTTTTATTGCCAAATATCATTGCCAATGTTTCATTTAATTGAATTGTTTAGAGAGGGAAAACATCATAAATAATTTATTTCCTTGGTAAACTCGGAGCTGAAAAAAGAAAAAGAGGCATTAAAGATAGAGGACTGATATATTTTTAACACACATTGTTTATAGAAAATAGATTTTATATTCAGATAGTTGCAGAAAGTGATAGATAAAGCAACCTGCTTTTCCTGTAGTGATCTACTGGAGTGAAGCAATTGTTTATTTAGGGAAAGATAGAAATAAATATTTAAAGTCACAAGATTTAAGCTTATTAAATGGATGCAAAATTCTGTTTTCCTAGTTAACTGTTTTCATTCATTTTTCTTTTGTAGTGCTTTGTTACTGTCTGCACTAATCGGTGTTGTGCAAAGAATTAGCATATCTCATGAATCACTGTATGTAATCACCTGGGGACTGAGAACAATAGCTTTACATTTTCTGCTCTGGCTGTGACTACTGATATATCAGAGTGTGTGCTGGTTATCCTTTCTAGAAGGAATTAGTGCTTGCCTTTTGACACTGCCCTGTACTTAATTTGGTAGATGATACTGAGCTATGTAATGAGCAAATTTGATTTCTGCCTTTCCACTGCTTGCAGTTTGCCAGTGAAGTGATTAGCATATCATCATACCTAGTAGAGTTAAATTAAGCAATTGCGGAGCAGTGAGAATTCTACTTGAGATTTTCACAGGACCCCTAGCTTGCATAATATCAACTGTACATTGAGAAGTCCACTCAAAAATATTGTTGACTATTCCCCCAAGATAGTGGTGTCAATCAGTTTCTGACTTGATAATGAAACAATGTGTACCAGTTATTGACAGTATTATGCGTCCATAATGCAAAGCAGTGATTTATAAGACTGTAATACAACTTGAACTCAGTTAATGTGTTTGACATAAGTCAATAGATTTTAAAAGCCACAGTCTTAAATAAGTGATACTTAACCCTACAATGCTCAGACGTCTCTTTAACCACTGGCTTTGTTATTAATTATTCATATGTTTCATTTTTATTATATCTGAATTTAGCACTGATCCTTGCCAAACTATTAAATCCTGTTCCCTACTTTCTGTATTACCATTCAGGCTTGACCTTCAGTCAGGGAAACATTAAAAAAAAAAAAAAAAAGAAAAAAGCACCGAGAGGATGAAAATTTATAAACTGAAGATAATTTCCAAAGTATGAAATTACAGATTAGTTAGTAGGCCTCAAAATGAGGTGGTCTGAAAGTAGACAAAGCAGATGAACAGTGAATATCAGCAAACTCATCAAGGTGAAGAAATTCACCACCAGATTTTATCAGAAAGGCATACCGAAAGTCAGGCTGCACTGTTTCAGGGTTTGCAGTCATATCACTGAACATCTGTGCCTGTACAAAAGTGCTATCACTCTTAAAATGTTATTACTTATTGATGAATATTTAGAAACACTACAAGACTACCTCAATGGCAAGGACTGATTGCAGAAACAGAAAAATAGCCAGGAAACATTCTGTCCTGAATAAAATTTTACTAAAGCTGAACTCCCACAGCAACAGTCTCAAAATGAAAATCCAAAGTTATTCACAGCCTTCTTTGTTCTACCTAGCTGTTTGACTTCAATTGTTTATGTTTACCAGAGGTGCCCTTCAGTAGCATATCCAGATAAATGTCATGGTTTAATTTCCTGATCTGTCCTTATCTCATGAGAGGAATCACCTGGAATAGCCATATAAGGTTTTCACAATAATGTACTGGACTTCTATTAGGTTCATGGGTTCATAGTGTGTACTAGGCTAATGGCCCTGGAGCCTTTACAAGCCTAGCCCATAGGATTACCCTAAAATCGTGCCACCCGACTTTAGTTCCCAGTGCCTCTGTCGAGTAGAGCCACTGGAGTGATCCTCAAGATGAATTTTCTATTTCTCTTCCAGTCATCAAGATTTCTCTTGATGAGGGCCAGTGAGGTGCTCTGCTTCACTTGTATGGGAAGTCTATTCCATAGCATGAGCAGTCTCTGGGTTATGAACCTGTCCCACCAGCATGTTCTGTTGATTGTGGTAATGAGGTTGAGGTCTCTGGGGCATGTGGTACGGAGGGATTGGGATTTCTTTAGATGTAGCATTTCTTAAAGAGCTGGGTCAGACTTGGCTTTGTAAGTCAAGCAGAGATTGCCTCTAAGTAGGCAAAATGAGACAGAGAATAGTTGGAGTTTTTTGAGTCTGTCTATATAGGACAAATGTTTAAGGCCTAGGATCCTCTTTGTGAGGTACTTTTGCAGCCTCTCCAGTTGTTGCAGGTGTTTAGTGAGGTACATGCCAAATGGGCCATTATAATCAATGATTGGCCTAATGAGGGAAGAGTAGAGGGAGACAATGACCTCTTTCTTCCTGGATGCAAAACCCTTAGTAATGAGATGTGCCACATAGAAAGACTTTCTGATCACAGCAGCAATGTGGTGGTGAAAAGAGCGGTTTCTGTGTTCCTAGATCTCTTATAACGCCTTCTGTGCTCAGTGGACTACCATCAATGTGGTAATTCATGGGAACTGGGTTTTTCCCAAAGGGGATGACAAAATATTGTTTGGCACTGAGCTTAAGGCCATGGTTCTGACACCAATCATTGGTCTCAGTGAGGTCTTTGTGTAGGATGTCAACATAACTTGGGGAGTTAATAATAGCTCCCAACTTGCAATTGTCTGTGAACTTTGTAAGCCAGAGGCCCTTCGTGTTGGCCTGGACTTCAGAGAAGTAGATACCAAACAGGAGTGGACCCAGGACCGAACCCTGTGGGACTCCACTTGTGACTGGTCAGCAGTCTGACTTGGAGTCAGCTACTTTCACACTGTGTGTTCTACCTGTGAGCCAGTTTGCAACCCACCTAGTGATATAGGGGTTGATGCCTAGCTTAGTGAGTTTTTCTATGATTCCTGAGTGGGGAATGGTATCAAAGGCCTTGGCCAGATCAAGGGAGGCTGTATGAACCACCTTGCCTTTATCCACAGCTCTGGTGACTGACTCAAAGAAGTTGACCAAGTTGAGCAGGCATGACCTACCCTTCATAAAACCTAATGCTGATCTGCAAGAAGAACTACACCCAAAACACAATATATCCTTTCTCCAGGATGTACTTTCCTCCACAGAGCATGATCTCTGTACTTTCACATAATTAAAAAAGCATGGCTCAGTAATTCTTCCTGTCTCTGGTATTTTTGTCCTAGTCAGCTTCTTCAGTGCATACCATTTTGAGACTGAATGAAATCTTGTAATATGTTCTTTAGCAATTTATATATTGCAATATTTCTTCTATCACATCTGAAAGTTGCTTTGTCTGAAAAAGCACATACAGCAATGTACCTGTAGCTCTTTTTTGCTTCACATCCACTGATGTCATGAAGCCATTTAGTCTCAGCACCCACAGCTGTTTCTGTACTGTCATAAAAAGTTGTGTTCTTTTCCTTTATGGGGGTCATAAATCTACTGAGCCTTTTGTAATCTGAAGGTGAATAAACCTGATTAACCACCAAAAGCAGCATCACTAATTAGTTAAGATTTGTAAGCCAGGAAATATGGCACTATGGCTAACTCACGGAAAGAAGGGAGAAGGAAGGTAGAAGGAAGAGATGCCCTTAAATATCATTTTTGAAAAAGGCAATATTATCTCAGTTATTTCTTTATACATCTGCAAGAATTTTTTTAGATGATGTAATACATATGTAGGAAACAAATATGTAAGAGTCACTCAAAAATTCAGTAACATTTTCACTGAAGATTCTCAAACACCTTAGTGTGTTTAATATGAAGCACCCTCTGATGGCTACCTGGACATTAACCATGCTTTGTTCAAGCACTTGCTCTATAAATAGAAATAAAAGTGTTACAGTAAGCTTGACAGTCACTAGGTGGTCAGCTAGTATGGAGGTAAAAATAATTTTAAATATGTATATTCTGAGGGTCCTCCATAGCCAAGTACCAAATGCAGTTGCTAGATGTGGAACATCACTCTGTTGCACTTGTAAATCTGATCTTCCTGATAGAATCCAGTTATGGAAATATAACTGCGTAACTGTAAAGATATGAGTCACTAAGTCTTCAAATTCAGGTGATAAAGTATGGTCTACCTATATTCAATCAAATTACAACAGCATGAGCTATCATTCAGTGTTTTCTTTTTCTTCTTCTCAATATCAGGAAGTATAACTCAAAAAACTTTAATAAAGGCAAAAAATATTCTCTTGTACCCCAAGCCATCCACACACCCCTTATTTATATATATGCCTGTTCTACCATCACACAACAGGCAGAATTGAAAAAAAAACTTTGCATTGTTTCCTTGCTTGCTCCTAATAAGTCAGTCCAGTTTGGATAAACTACAATCAAAGGAAATTGTGCTAAAGCCACTTGCAGATACTGCAGTCACTGGGGTGAAGATTAACCATAAAATATCTAGAAATTTACCCCTCTGAATGATGCACTGACATTCATCATTCCATTGGTAGTTCATTATAAACTGTTCTGTGCCTAGAATTTGGAACTCAGATAGAAATGTTCACTCTGCAGTCTGATTGTTTTTCTTCCAATACAGTAAATAACACAACTCAGAGACAGCTTAAGTAAAATAAATGATGTGTTTTCATTCTAGATATAGCTTCCTAAGTAAAATAAATAATGCTCTTTCACTCTAGACATAGTCTCACCAATTTAAAAAAAAACAAAAAAAATCAAAACTTGCCTTTAAAGTTATGCCTCTTTCATGCCAATTGTGAAGAGGGCTGTTGAGTTTTAAGTTCTATATATTAATCTTTCTTGTCAAGTTACAAAAATGTCATAAGTGATGGTTTAATAAAGATGTTTCTTGTTTAAAAAAGGGGCAGAAATCTAATAATTTATGTAAAGTTGCTTAGGTTATATGATATATAGCAATATATGTGAAGTATAATGTTTGTTAATGTTAATTTGTTAATACAGTTTGATTACTTTTGTATAAATGTAAATGTGACTATGTCACAACTGATAATTCAATAAAGGTGTTTAAAAAAAAAACAAAAAAAACAGTCATTTAGATAAGTCGCATCTGAAGCCTGCAGTCCAGAAAGTGGACTATTAACAGATAAAACACAAGACTAATAGTCTTTACTTTAAAAGAAAAAATATTTAAAACAAAGCACAAGTAACTGAAAGACCCACAAGCCAGAAATAAAGGCAGCTATTCTCCAATAATAAAAGAGAATACTTAGAAAAGTGTTATTAGATATATGTCTGCCAATATTTGACGTTGACTTGTCCATACAATTGTTAAAATTTTAATTTAAGGAATTGAAATTCTGCATATGTTATTCAATGAATGCACATTAAATGATCGGCTTTGATAATGAAAAGCCAAAAAATAGACATCAGGTACTGTGGGAAGCCGAGACTTACACGCACATACACACACACACGCACACACACTTAAATGTATTAACTCCAGGACTGTACAGCTTCAGAGAGAAGGGAGTTACTCAGCCTGGCAAATAAACTAAGTCTCCACATTTCTCTGCTGCTGCACAACTTGGTGATGAATGACTGTTCATAGAACTGCCAGCCTAAAATCTTTAATTAGTACATTAGCAATTAAGTGAACAAACATTAATCAAAGAACATTCCAACAACTGACTGCAGCTGGTGTTTGCAATTCCCATAATATAGGACCAAAATGGATGGCTAGACTTAACAATTAAACCTCTGCTTTAAATATAACTACAGGAGAAAGATTCAGAACTCTGTTATTACATGTAGTAGGAAACAAAATATATCAGCTTTATGAGGCCATGTAAGATAATAAAGATAATTTTGCAGATGTACAATAAAAGTTATAAAAATACTTTCAACTCAAGAAAAAAATTCAGTTTGATTTTTGTTTTGTTTTGTTTTTTTTTCAGAATTTTTTTAGAATTTTCAGATATGGACAAAAAATATATACATATAATTCAGACTTACAGTTCAAGTAGTGCCAGGAGAAAGATATTTTCTGAGATAGATTTAACACTAGAAAATACCAACTGACATTTCCAGATCACTAGAAGTATTAAAGATGGAATTCTGGAAAATAGAAGCGTATAAGGTAAAAATAGACATTAACACACTGAACAGTTAGAAAGAACTCCAAATATTTAAAAGAGTAAACAAATGAAAAAGTAATAAATAGTAACATGTCCAAATGCAATCAAGAGAGACAGTAAACAGTCACTGTTCAGATAATTTGGGGACAATGTCCACACAAACAATAATGCTCAACCAAATTAAAAAATATGTGCAATGTTAAACGTTATTACTTTTCCAAAGTGTATAGAAACACATGACAAATAGAAAGACAACTAGATAAAATTAAGACTTGACAAAGAGGCATAAAAATACAGTATAGGTGTTCACATACAGAATGCGTCAAAGAAAAGGAGCTTGTGATAGAAGACAGTCACAATGTGAGAGGTGAACATACATGTGTATACAGGGTGTCTCTTGAGAGTTTGGAACAACAAGACCTTAAAAGCAGCTGCAGTAATGCCTACTAATTCCCACACTATGGTATCTCGGGGTATTCTGTTGACTCTAAGGTACCTTGATCTTGTGATTAATATTTACATGTAGCAGCTGTGTGGGGGCATAACCCCATACTGGGTTAAGGAAGGTGAAACTTCTACAAAAATGTTTTAAAGGTGTAACAAAACGTTTTAGTGTTTGCTGTTTTTTCTAATCAAAGCATAGTTTTCAAAGTTCCTGGAACATGCAGATCTGCATCTCGCACTTCCAACAAAAAGCCAAGTATACACTATAAATGGGGAGAATGACAACAGCACAGAAATTAACACAAGGATAAAGAGCAGAGAAGTGAGACCCTGGTACTTTAATTAGAGTAATAAACAGTAACTCTTATAAAATGCTAAAAGCCAACTGAAAGCCACACATAGCTAGTGGCACTACAGTCTACAACTCAATTGTGCCTCTGACAATAAAAGACTGCTTTGGGGCAGAAGTCAGTGACTAGTCAACAAATGCAAATTATTAATGTGTACAATGATTTTTGAAGGCACAGAGAAATGGAATAATCACAAGTTAAGCTGCACATAGACCCCAACATATGAGCACATAGAATATTCATTAATTTAAGAAAGAAGTCAGAAAAAGATCTAGATAAATCAGAGAAAATTAATATTATTGTAAAAGTGACAATGCAATATCTTAGGTCATGCCTGTAATTACACCTCAAATCCAATCAAGTCAGAAGAAATAAGAATATGTATTGATATGGGGGTAGAAAATATTACCATACAGAGACAGACAGAGAAACATTAAACTGTGAGATAAGACAGCTGCGCCATTTACGTTATGGGAGAAAGGTGTTTCATAAGCTTGATTTGATATTGTGCTAACATCAGCTTGAGTTATTCCCAGGAAGTAGGAGTATCAGGAGTGTATTTATGGAAAATCCCTGGTGCACATGGCCCTCATCATGTTATCATATCCCTGAAATGTAGGATAATCTTTTTAATGTGTCTGTTCCTTCCCCTGCTGACACTATATTGCTACAGAGTTAAATAACATACCACACATTCCCATATAATCTGCATTGATGGAGTTATCCTTGGATGCCTTTATCTTTCTTTTGTTTTCAGGCAGTCCAGTTAAGTAACTGTCTTTTTGATGAGATAAGTGTCAAAGAGCTGTCTGAATCCATCACTATTTGTAAGTATGGAGAAAGGATATAAAGCCTGTTTGGTTGAGAACCTCAGTGCCTGGGGTTTCGAGGCAGGAGGCCATTGCTCTTACTAAATCTGATTTATCCTCATTGTTGATACTCTTGATTGCTACACTGCATGGCCAGGACAAGTTAGACAAGCAAATGTTCGCACTGCAACAATGATTCTTCGTTAAGTCTTTTCATACCATCATCTTGCCAAAAGAGGAAATTATTTTAAGTCACTAACAGCTGAGTAGAAATCCTGCAAATGACTCTTTAGATCCTTACAAAGTGTGAGTCAAGTTTTGGTGGCACTTGCCATTTTAGCTTACTCACTGCTTTGCTTTTGTATGTGGTCTATTTTTTATTTTATTTGTGTATAACTGTTTACTGGTATATAGCACTGAGTTAAAGAACTGGTTTTAGGTTAAATCTGAAAGGTTTAAAATACAGAAGGTAGTAAAACAAATATTTGCTTCTTCCCCAATTTTTTATTAAGAAACTACCAATACCATCCATTCTCCAATGAAACATCAAGATCGCCCTGTACTATAACTCCACTCTATGCATTACAGTGAAACTATTAATATTAATTGTGTACACAGAAACATGCCATTAAAAAGTATGCATAACGGTACTACTCTTATGAATTGTTAGCAATGTACATGCAAACATACCCACCAGCTTCTTTCACTCTCTCTCTCTCTCTCTCTCTCTCTCCAGTTCTTTCTTTGTTATGGGGGCTCTTAGTTTCCTCCTTTCATTTTTTATTTTGAATTTGTTAACTGGAGTAGAGCACTGATCCTGTTGGGCCTATTTCAGTCTCAGCCTGGGGTATCATGAATATGTATATTAAAGTGTTTACTCTTGTGAATTGCTGGCAATGTACATTAGATGAAATATTCAGTTTCTGCAACTCTGAGGTACAGTACTTTGTCATGTAGCTCTTTCTATGTATAACCATTATTACAATGTAATGCAAACAAACCTTGTCACAATCATCTCAAAATTATTTATGTAATAGATTATGAGGTGGAAACTAACTCTTTCTTAATCATTTCAAACCATTCTGTGTAACAGCCATTTAATTGTTAACGTTGTTAACAAATGGTGCAACTGCACCAGTCATGGCTGAAAAGGGTCAATGAACCAGTTCACTATCTAGTCAACAAAGGGAAAAAAATTAAAATAACATTAAACATAAAATATGCATAGAGTATAAGCAGATCTGTTTGGAAGGATGAAGCACAGGGAAGCAGTATTTATAAGAAAGTATGACACAAATTAATTGCAGTTTTTACATCAGAGTAAATTCACTGTCGAGTAGTTCAACATAGTGTCAGTTAAAAAATAAAGCAGTCAAATGAAAAGATAAATTGGTCCAAAACAGTCTGAAAGGAAATGGGATCTTACAAGGGCAGATGTAAACTAACTGAGCTATACAGACAAAGCAATTGCACTGGGGTTATTTAACTCTAACAGTTTTTTGACTGTGTGCAAAATTTAGTTTATGATTTTGGTTCTTTAAGGTAGAAGTGTAGTGGGAAAGAGGCAGCTGCCCTTGGTGCAAGGTGTTAGGATGCCTGACTGGTAGTTGCTGACTGGGCTGAATTGCAGCACTGGCATTCAGGGAAAAAGAAAGGAATCTGACAGATAATTCACTTACATGTTTTAAAACTGTTCAATTTAACTTTAAGTCTGACTTCTAAGGCAGATGATTCCATTTGGCTGGTGATATCTCAGAAAATGTGGGGTTTTTTTCTGCTAAATTAAATCAAATATAAAAATGATCCATATTAGGATTAATTCACCTTCCCTAAGTGACTGAAGTGAGTAAGGGTAAAGTGGTTTGTAGCTTTCAGGCTAGGGACCATCAATAATTGACGTATAGAAATTTAAACGTGAATGTTTGTAGAAGCACTGTTGATGTTACAATGGCAAATTGTTGGCTTGCTTTCATAATTGCTTCCTGAAGCTTGCTTGCTAAATAAATTGGAAGATATTTGTAATAGCTGTCTGTAGCAGGTATTTATTATAGGAGGAATGTATCCTTGCTACTTTGGGGAGCATATTTCATAAGTTCATGGATAATTACTAGGCTACCTTTCCTTGCAGGTCATTTTAAGCCTAGCCAATTTCCCATTTTGTGCTCAAATTAATCTGAGTTGGTTAGACATTGGTCTTAGCCATCCCATGGTTGATAATTTTATATCACCCCTAATAAAAATAACTGGGATGATACCACAGATAATTTGAGAGGAGTGATACATAGGATAAAGCATTTAGGAACTGCATCTGACTATTAATAGTACAGGGGGAAGTCCTGGAATAAATATTGTGTTTCCCATCAATAGATCCAAGTTGCACTTGAATATGGACAGGGAAGCACTTTGTTTTATGTGGACAAGGAGCTTATTCCAGAGCAAATGTATCCTCTGCAAGATATACCTTTCCCCCAAAACCTTTCTGTTGATGTTGCACAATAGGTTTAGATCCCTAGACTGAGTATTCCTGATGACAGTTGACATGCTGATGTGCAATAAATCCATCTGTATTGGGTCAGAGGAGGCCTTGCATGCCAGACACACACCACTTCTTAGCGGTCTGCAAGATACTGAGTATAGCGACAGGGCTTTGAGTTGGTCATATTGTTTATGCCTTGTATCCTTTTAGTAAGGTATCTCTGAGGGCTTTCCAGTTGTGGCAGATGTCCGGACAGATACAGGCCAAAAGGGCCATTATATTCAATGACTGGCCTAATGAGTGGGTGCAGGGGAGTTATATGATTTACTGGAAACATATTTAAATATACACACAGCAATCTCATCCAAATAGGTAGTCCAAGTCCATTCAATCCAACCGCCATTTAATTAAGACAAACTGTGTACCACCTCTGGCCTTGTGCTTTAAGTAATTGTTAGAGGCTTCCAGTCTTCTGCATATATTTTAGCCTGCATAGTGACTAGTCTGAAGACAAGTGCTTCAGTGCCCTAATTTGTAAGCAATAGCCTTATAATCTGTAAATGCTAGTCCACTGACATCCTGCTGATCAGCATTTAATCTCTCCTTCCTAACAGACACTGACATTTATTCTTATTACTCAAAGTATTTCTTTCTCTTATATTTTTCTTCATGTCTTCTAATCTTGTTACACACATTATTTATATCCTCCTGGAACTGCATGCCTTCAAGGAAGTTGCCCTGGTCTCCCCACTTCCTTTCTTATTTCTCCTTGCCTGAGACAGTTGCTGAACTAATTTCAGCTCTGAGCTAGTATCTGTGCAAAGTCAACATCGATTTAGTGCACTCAACTGTCTCTTTATTGTGTTTTTATTTTTCTATACAATTGTCCCTGCAAGCAAATAGATATGTATGTAACATGAAGTCTGCAATTTGAACACCAGTCTGTGGGCTACATTTGTATGTAAATTATAAATATTATGGTAGCCTAAAACAAAGAACTTTGTCCACTATAATAGCTCCATTTTCTTAACCTCAGTAGTCCCATTGGTACTTTCTCCTTTAACTGTGCTCAAGTCATTGTTTTTAGCAGTCCACTGTCTCCCTCTCTCCTTGTGTAGCCACTTTTGAGTTCTCAGCCAGTATTTTTCCAGAGATGAACTATTGCATTCTGGCTTACTTTTTCTCATTGTTTTGCTGGTCTGTAGGGAATAAGGTAGGCTTTTGGAATATAGAAGCTTCCTTACATTACACAGTTGTTCGAACAGTCAAGTGAAATTTGTTTACTGTTATCACCAATAGTCAGGTCAAGGTGATATTAAACTAACTCTCATACTAAAACTGTGTCCTAGAGCAACCATACACTAGCACAGGGGCCTTTTTAAACTGCATTGTTCCTTTTACTTATCTCTCAGCAGACATGTGTCCGTTTACTTTATTGCCCATATCTATACAGGAAGAATGCAGAGTCCCTGAAATCACACCTATACAGGTAAAAGCTGCACTCTCTAAAACCAAAAACACAGCATCCATGGGACCGGACAACATCCCAGGCTGCGTTTTACATGAACTTCAGAATGAACTGGCTACCCACCTAAGCACCATGTTCAATCATAGTTTCATGTTAGGCTTTGTGTCCACTGAATGGTGCACAGCAACAGTTATCCCATTCCACAAAGGGGGAGCCACCACTGATCCTGGGAAATATCGCCCTATTAGCCTGATGAGCCTGGTCTGCAAGGCCATGGAACGTATCATCATGTAACTCATAAACAAAGACATTGGTAACCTCCAAACTCTGGACCCCACCCAGTTCGGGTTTGTGAAAGGCAGATCATGCCTTCTGAACCTGATTGACTTCTTTGAGGCAGTCACCAAAGCCGTAGACGAGGGTAAGGTGGTTCACACAGCCTATCTTGATCTTGCCAAGGCTTTCAACACCATCCCCCATTCTGAAATTATAGCTAAATTCACTAAACTAGGTATAAATCCCTACATCACAAGATGGGTAGCCAACGGGCTCACTGACAGAACCCACACTGTAAAAGTTGCAGACTCCAAATCTGACTTCAAACCAGTGACAAGTGGAGTACCACAGTGTTCAGTCCTGGGACCTCTCCTGTTTGGTATCTACTTCTCTGAAATACAGGCTAACATAGAAGGCCTCTGGCTAACAAGGTTCGCAAATAACTGCAAACTGGGAGCCATAGTTGAGTCCCCAAATGATGTGAACATCCTACAGAAGGGCCTCACTGAGACAGATGCCTGGTGTCAGAGGCATGGCCTCAAGCTCAATGCCAAAAAAGTGCATTGTCATCCCCTTTGGTAAAAACTCTGTATCCATGAACTACCTCATAAACAGCAGTCTACTTAATGCCGAATGTGTGATAAGAGACCTTGGGACCCAGCTGGACAGTAGTCTCTCCTTTGATAATTTCATCGCCACAGTAGTCAGGAAATCCTTCTATGTGGCACACCTCATCACAAAAGGGTTCTCATCCAGGAAAAAAGAAGTCATTGTCCCCCCTGCTCGGCACTCATTAGATCCATTATAGAGTGCAACGCCCCTTTTGGAATGTACCTCACAAGACATCTGCAGCAGCCGGAAAGACCACAAAAGTACCTCACAAAGAGGATTACTGGCCTCAAACAGATGCCCTACACTGACCGTCTCAAAAAACTCCAGCTTTTCTCTGTAGCATATCGCCTACTCCGAGGAGATTTCTGCCTAACATATAAAGCTATGTTAAACCCAGAGCTGTTGGACATGCTACACCTAAAGAAATCCCAATTCCTTCCGAGCTACACGCTCTTCGGACCTAAACCTTGTCACCACAATAAACAGGACATGCTAAGTTCCTCATTAGCACTCTTCAAGAAAAATCTTGATGAGTGGATGGGAAATAGGAAATACACCCTGGGGATCACTTCTGTGGCTCTGCTCGACAGGGGCACAGGAAATTAACTTTCTTGGGTGGCGTAAGCCAGGGAACCTTGTTGGCTAGGCTTACTTAAGCCCTTGGGCTGATAGCCTAGTACCTACCTATGAACTTATCCCTTGACAAGTTTTCAGCTCACTTCATTCGTCCTCTCTAATGTTCAGGGTCACTCTACTTCCATAGCACCACTCACATATTCTTCTAACCAGTACTATCATTTCACTCCAGTAGGAAAATGATCAGTACAATTACTCTCAATATTAACACCCACAATTACTCCAAATAGTAACACCCACTCCAGTTTATCACCCAAGACTCTATCATAAATTGTCATAATCCTTGCCTCCTGTATCTATCAAATTACATATCTACAATCAACCCACTACCCTCCTAACCTTTCTATCCTAATTTACAACAAAACTAAACCCCAAGTTAAATAAGATACCATTAAGTCAGATTATTTTACTATTTCCCCTCATTCTACTAGCCTTTATCACCAATTATCAAATCCACCTCCTTCAAATACTTAGAACTTAAGCCAATCCTCACAAAGGATATCAAAATTTACCCAGCCTGTCTTTCTCCATAACATCCTATCTCTAGAAACAAAACACATCTGATGATTTTTTTTCTAAAAATATTTTTAAACTGAGCATCCAAAGTTACAATCACATATCAAACCAAGACCAAAATATAACTGGCCACACTCTTTCGTCTGTAAAATATCAGCTCAAAACATTAGCAAAGCTATTCACCCCAACCCTGGTCCCACTGTTCATAAAACCATCAATTCCAACCCCAAAATAAACCAGTCACCTAATACATCTCAGCAAGAAACAGAATCCAAGCTCACCTTAATAAATATGAACCTAAGTAGTACATGCAATAAAATCCATGACATGCATGCTTATCTTGCCACATACACTCCTGATGTAGTCATAGCTGCAGAAACCTGGTTAAAAAAGAAATAAAGGATATTGAGATCCTCCCTGAAAATACAACAAACTCATGCATGACAAACAAAACAAGCATGCAGGTGGTGTAGCAATCATCTATAAAAATTCCCCAACTATTACCTTACTTCCAGAGGAAATACCCACATTTATCAATGCTGAACCGCTAAAAACACTCCTAAAATCAACAATATGAAAACTATATGTTTAACAACAATTTATATACCACCAGGGAATAACACTGATACTGGTGAAAGCATCCTGTATTGGAAATCCCAACAAATTAAGCATGAAACTATAATACTTAGAGACTTAAATATAGACTTGCAACTCATAAATTCCACTACTCCACTGAATCCATAAACTTGTACAACTTCAGACAATTAATAACCACACCTACTAGAATCAATAAAACTTCAGGAAGACACTCAACATTAGACTGGGTTCTTATAAACAAACCAGGCAAACTGATAAAAGTAAGCTTCCTGTCAGATAGCATAAGTGACCACATACCAACATATGCTATTAGAACTCACCATAACCAAGAAAAACATATTATCTATAACCGTATATGAAATACAACCAATTTCAGTAAAGATATTTCTAATATAATACTAACGAAATGTAACTGGAATGTACTTAGAAAAATGCTAATAGATACTGCTGTAGAACACTTTAATAATGTGTTCTTACAGACATTAAATAATCTAGCTTAGCATCAGAACATAATAAAAGAGTAAAGTCCAACCCTGCACCATGGCTGACAAAGGAAACAAAAAAGTCAAGATAAAAAGGAATAAAGCCTGGAAAAAGTGGCATAAAAATAGAAATCAAAATGCCCTCCAGCAACCTACAAGACAAACATATAAACAACCTAAAACCTTTTTGGTCATCCCTAAATAAACTACTCCACCCTGGGAAAACCACTAGTCCCTCTCCAAAAACAAACAATATGACAGACTCTATCCCCACACAGTTTAATTCCTACTTTATGCAATCAATATTATCTCTCTCAGACACTAACACATCTACCCCCTCACTCTACTGTTGCCCAAACAAAACTACCTACAGTGCTTCAATTTTAATCCTGTACCTACCTCACTCATAAGGAAGTTGCTCCTTACACTAAAAACTACTTTTGTAGCTGTAAACCAACAACCATGTTACCTAAAACTAGCTGCAGAAGTCATAGCCTTCTCTGTGTCCATACTAATTAATAGGTCCATAGCAGAAAGATATGTCCCATCACTGTGGAAAAAATCCTATATCATACCACCACACAAAGGCGGCACATCTACAGAGTTTACTAACTACAGACTGATAGAGATTCTCTCCCCCTCTCCAAAATATTAGAGAAATGCATCCATATGTAGCTGATGCAATACCTAACCTCAAATAACCTGCTCTCAGAAACACAACATGGCTTTAGGCTCCAGCACAGCACCACTGCTGCTCTACTACATTTTACCGATATAATAAACCAACAGAGAAACGATGGTCTGCTTGTGTCCACCATGTTTGTAGACTTGTCAAACGCATATGAAACTGTTTCGCACCGCCAACTGTTCATTCGATTCTCCTCAGTAGACTTTCACAATACTCCTTGTTGTGGTTCCTTAGTTACCTACTTAGAAGGCAACAGACTGTTAAATGGCAACAGACCTACTCATCCTTCAACCAGTTGTCCCTCAGGGCTCTATCCTGGGTCTTCTACTATTTCGCATCACAGCAAGACGTTGTCCTGTTCGATTCTCAGCTAGAGCGTTTTCTGTGTGGAGACATGTGTGAATGGGCGTCCCCTTCGTTGAAGGCTGTGCGTCAGGGCTGGTAACTCGGCACGTAAAAATCCACTACCAAATGTTAGTGGACCGGAGTTCTGCTGTGGCGACCCCTAACCGGGATAAGCCGAAAGACACAACAACATTAATGACCTCCACACCTCCACTCACCATAGTACTTTAGTTCAGTATGCAGATGACTCAACATTAATATGTGCAGCCTCAACAAAAAATGAGCTTCAAGACATTACCCAAAAGTCTTTCTCCTGTATGGAAACCTGGCTTAAAGAAATAAACCTCCTACTCAACCACAAGAAAACTAAGTCAGTGCTTTTCACCTCAAAAATTTGCCAAAATCAAAAGCAATCTTTTACCATAAAGTCAGCAAATAATACTGTCATTGAAACTGTAACTCACAGTAAACTTCTAGGTCTTATTATAGATGACAGTCTCAAATGTGACCAGTATATACAGCACACCATTAAATCTACACACCAGAAACTAGGCTCCCTTCATAGGATCAATGGATTCCTTACAGATACTGCAAGAAAAACTCTAACCACCACCTTCTTACTGCTGACTCTCTTATATGCTGCCACTATCCTAACAAACATAAACAATACTCAAAGAAAGAGACTTGCCTCCTGCTACATTAAAATAACTAAATTTGCCACCAGTCTCACTCACAGGACCCTCCATTGTCTTAGCTTAAATCAATTAAACTGGCTTGAACTGCAGAACTACCTAACATATTCACAACTAACTAGAGCACACAAACCCATCATGCAGAAAAATGCCCTGCACTACAAAACTAATTACTACCCTGCTGTCCAGCAAGGGACCTCCGGTCTAGTAACAAATTCTTATTACTTACAAATAAGTCAAATACTGTTGCAGGAGTCTCACTCTACTCCCAATGCATTGCTAAACTCTGGAATAGTATCCCCACACAAATAAAACTCTCCAACAAACTCAGTAGTTTTAAACCTCTGCTTAAACAACATTGTAACCAATCCTGGTCCTGTCCATGCTTACACAGGGTTAAAACTTTTTCACTGACTGTACAGTACTATCCAAATACTCTTCTTAAACATTATATTCTCAATCTCTTACTGAAATGACAAAATAATTTTATACATAACTGCTGCCTGTACAGTCCACTAAGCTGCACATGTGCATTCTCTTTAGTAACTTCCACCTCTGTAAAATCTTAGAATGTATATTTATAAATGTAACTATTGTTTGTGTATAAATGTAAACAAAAGTGTAACTCCTCAGTGTTTGACTGGAACTTAGTATAATGAAAAGTAAGCAAACCGAGCTTTTCTCCTTGGGCCTCCTCTGAAAATGGGTAATACCCAGTCGGACTTTCCTGGTAAACAAAGACAAATAAATAGTATTAGTGAGGGCTAAGTAAATGGGGCAATGGCATCCCTAGATCTAAAGAGAATACCTTTGTGTATAAGTTGTGTGATGCAGAAGGACTTTCTTACAACAATGGACACGTCTGTCAAAAGTTAGGTCACTCTCCACATAAGTTTCCAAATCCTGAACAAATGGGTCAGCTCTTAGCAGTGTATTCTCAATATGGTAGTTTCCTGGGATAGAGAACTTCCCAAAGGATACAATAATGCATTTTTGGCACTTAGTTTTGGTCCATGATTTTGGCACCAGTTATTTATTTGAGATAAATGCAGTCATCTGAAAACTACTTAGTCAGCCAGAGGCCTTTGATATTGGCTTTTACTTCAGAACAGAAGATGCTAAACAGGAGATTTCAAGTGATAATTTTATTAAATTTAGTCCAGTGGATACTTTCCCTGGGATTCAGGAACACTCCGTGCAAGAATAAGGCTATTCTTGCACGGAGTGTTCCGTGTCCATGTAGATCAGCAGTGCGCCTTGCATATTCATGAAGGCGCACTGCTGTATTCTCTACACGGACATGATCCATGTACGAGCGCAAGGAGTGTGTCCGAGTAGTGCACAGACACTAAACACGCCCCCTGCACTCAGAACTTTCTAAGCCACACTGGCATAATATTAGAGCTTTGCTCTAATATTATGCCAGTATTTCAGTGTCCACGGACACTGAAATGTAAAATTGATAATTTTACTGTCCACGGACACTGAAATGTAAAATTGATCATTTCAGTGTCCACGGATACTGAAATTAAAACGGCAAGAGCAAAGCAATACAGGGGTTGTGTCATAGCTTCTGTGACACACTCCCTGTTTGTTAAAGTGCTGTACAGCACTTCTGCATCCTGCAAAAGCAGGAAATGTGTGCAAATGCAAACATAACAGTGGACACATCCCCCATAAGTTAAAAAGCACAAGTACAGCCCCACAAACACACAATGTTGATAGAGAACATGCCATGCATCAGCATGAAACACACATAGAAGCCTGAAAGCCTAATCAATGCCAGTATTTCACAAATACAGTCTCAAGTAGTTGTCTAAACACCACAATACATACCCATATAACCTAAAAATATAATAATAATATATACTTATTTTTAATACCCTAAGGAATATTTAAGTGTAGCTAAGTGGGTGTGTATATTATGGCCAACCCCTAAGCATAGCTTAAACATCCCATAGGAGCTAAATGAAAATAGGTGAAATTTCCAAGCCAAGATAGTGTAGTGGTTAGAGTTGCAGCTTTACATGCAAGCCAAGACAGGCAACTGATTTTCCCATGTGAAAGTAGTGTTAAAATTATTTTAGTAAATTTAAATTACATAGCAACTATTTTTTTGTCAACCAGGGTAGTGTAGCAGTTCCAAAAGTGAGATGGCAGTGTAGAAAAGATGTGAAACCCCCATATAAACATATATCCCCCATACAGTATAGTCACACAAGAATATAATGTAATGAAAGCACATAGGGAGACGTCATGGATGGTAAATATAAAATTATGTGTATGTAAATATTATTTTAAATTATACAGTGACTGGCCATTAACATAAAAAAACAGTATGCTAATTGGCCAGCCCAACCAGACTGACTGTTGTAAATCTGAGAGTATACTAACGGAAAAAGGTCTGGTTGCCCAGACTTTTTCCGTTTGTATATCTCCTGTTCTTTATTGATTTTATTTTTTTTCTGCAGAGATAGCAACGGAGAAACAAAGATCTCTGTTGCTTTTATTTTTACATATTTCGCTATGTTTTACGAGTTGAAGAACTCCTATAACATGGCAAGATATCTTAAAAAAATGCAATGGAGATCTTACTTTCAACAGAGAAAGGAAGATCTCCATTGCTTTTTTTAATATATCTCACTATGTTATACGAGTTCTTCAACTCGTGTAGCATACCGAGATATATTAAAAAAAGCAATGGAGATCTTCCTATATCCGTTGCCACCTCTGCACAGCACTGATGTACTGCATAAGCATGGAAACATGTCCCTTACGCATTCGCAGTACATCAGAAATGCCCCAGGATACTGGAAAACTGCGGAAGGCAGCACTGAGTCATTATACAATGACATTATTTAAGAAAGGTAAGTATTGTTTTTCTTTAATAATGTCACTGTATAATAGCAATAACCCACGACTGGGTATGGGCAATGCTGGATTTACCCACAGTTGGCTTTGTTTGCCCTTGTGACCAAACCACACCAACCATGGGTAAATCCAGCATTACCCACACCCAGCTGTGGGTTATTGCTTAAATATAACATTATAAGTATAATATGCTTAAACATGCCTTAATCAGTCTGTATCCATCAGACCTTGTTCTGCCCAGCAACAAAATAGTCAGCCCTGCCAAGTCTCGAATACGGGATGCTGTCCTCTATAATCACAGCAAAATACCACTCCACCATGTGAGTTGTGAGGAGTGGTAGTGCTTTAACAAAGATATCCTGCATTCAGGTCATTTAACATTAATAAAACAAACAGCAGCCCCAAGTATTGAACCCATGACCCTGACCACTACAGTCAGAGGAACATACCACTACACCATTGGAGCTGTAGGAATTAATGTTGCTTTTCCAAATATCATGCAATAGTGGCATACAACATTAGGGAGAAAGCTTTGTGGAACCTTTTGTGTGCTGTATATAGACACACACACACACACACACACACACACACACACGTGTGTGTGTGTGTGTGTGTGTATGTGTCTGATGAAACATATATATGAAAAAGTAGAGTCATAATATATATACACATATATAAAAATATAAAGAAAGAAAAATTATATATATATATATATATATATATATATATATATATATATATATATATATATATATATATATATAGATCTAGGACTTTTGATAGAAAGATCAAAAGTCCAAATCCATTACCACCGAACACACTTTAAAGAAAGCGCTTTCATCGAAAAAGTGCTTTCATTAAAGTGTGCTAAAAAAAAAAAAAACACTACATTAACATTTTTGCAGGAGGGCTTTGCCCCCCCCCTGCACCCCCTACTTTAATATTCTCCCTCTGAGATCGCACTACAGTGGGCAAAATGGAATTTTCCCTTATCCGCACCGTAGTACGACCTCCGCAATAGGCATACTTATGAGAAAGTGCTTCTTTGATGAAAAGCACTTTCACATAAGTATATATATATATATATATATATATATATATATATATATATGTATATAAAATGCAGTGCAGTTATACCTCAGAACCATCCCTCTTAACCTGTTAGTGCAAGGAAACTGTACAAAGACTGTAAAGGAGGGAGAATGGGCCACATATACAGGCATATTTCAAAAATCTCTGTTACAAATGAAGACGTGTTACATCAACAGTGTGTGTTTCAGCAGACAATTACTGAAGGATATGAGGATGGAAACTGAAATGTCATGTCATTTATTTACTGACATAAATCCTTGGATCCTCACCATGATTTACCAGACAAATAGAAATACATTGTGCAACTGAACAAAAGTATGGTCCAAACATCTGGACATTCTGCGAAAAATCTGGCAGTGGAGAGGTATGCTCAAAACCCCTTAGTGCAATGAATGTTGATTTGTGTTGGGGTTAACTGCATTGCATCACAGTGGTCACCACAGGGCCTATCTGATGAGAATGTAGCATCCCTGTAGCATACCTCATGACCTGTCAGTGCAAGATGTTTGGACAGAGACCAACAAAATGGGGGGGGGTTCAAACTGCCTAAGGTAGGGACATGTGTGAAACATTACTGTCATATAGTGGCTATAAACAGTGTACACACCCCTGTTAAGATGCCAGGTGTTTGGGATATATATACAAATTGAGACCACAATATGTCAGTCCATGCCTTTTCCAAACTGTAATGTGACTTATGACATGAACAATTCACCTCTAAAACCGATCAATCTGTTGGGCACCAAATATGGAGTATACAAACCTGACAATAAGCTGGATGCATATGTGTACACACCCTTCAAATAATATGTTATTGCAGCAGCTTGTGATTTACTGACAGCATACAGTCTGCTTGGGTACACACCTGCCATCAAGTAAAGGCACTCTGAGTAACACCAAATAACAGTCTGCTGTCCAAGTGAGATAATCATGACATTTCCTCAGTTGCCTGCACCAGCAACAGCCATGGCTTGCAGACAGCTTACAAAGCAGCAAAGGGATCTCATATTTGAAAGGTATCAGTCAAGAGTAGGGTACAACAACATTACCACAGCATTGCATACACCATGGAACACAGTGGAGACATTTGTCTAAAGGTGGATTGAATATGGGACATCAGTGCTGTTGAAAGGAACCTGACGTCACTCCAAAAATGATGACAAGACATGTCAAGACCCATTCAGGGTGGCTGCCAGGGGACATACAGCAACACTGAGGGAGTTGCAGGAATCTCTTGCTAGTACTGGTGTTTTGTACTCCCTGTGAGAATACTCTCCCGTATTCTGCATACGTCTGGCCTGTGGGGTAGGGTCAGAAGATGGAAGCATTTCCCCACACCAGAAAATCCAGGGTGGATACAAATTGCAATACAGCACATCACATCTCCCAAAGGCATGTGTGAAAATGTGTTATGGTGTAATGAGACTATGGATCAACCTTACAGCCACAATACCAAAAGGTATGTGTGCTGCTCAAGCAACACCTCTCATAACCTGAAGACCAACATCCCCATGGTGAATCCCACTGATGGCAGTGGCCCGCATGGGGATGCCATTTCAAAGTCAGAACAGGGCCTGTAGTCACTGTGGTGGGAATTCTGAACATTTCTAAATAACATCGACGTCTGCCCAAAATCCATCAGGTGTCTGCAAGAACACTGAGGATGGGGAGGTGTGTCAGCCTTCAACGTGACAAAGACCCAAAGGATACATCCAAAGCTACCTAAGAATGGCTCCACCTGAACACACTCATGGTTATGGATTGGCCCAACCTGAGCCTAGACCTACACCAGATAGAAAAACACCATTGTGACCTGATGAGGGCTGTGCACATGAGCTGCCCTTGCAATCTGACAGAGTTGGGTGACCTTTGCTTGGAGGAGTGGCCAAATAATGCTAAGTCAAGATGTGCCATCTTGATAGATGCCTTCACAAGAAGAATGAATGCTGTAAGTCACTTACAAGGTGCTTCAATAAAGTATCATTTTAAGGGTGTGCATACTTATGCAATCACCATATTGTACATACTGCAGTCATTATATTTTACATGTAACACATGCATTTATCGATTGGATTGCACAGGTCATATGTCACATGAACAGTGGGTAACATATCTGAATGCATTATTGCAGTCTCATCTTGTATATTACAAGAACATGGCATGTTAACAGAGGTGTGTACACTTATCATATCCACTGTAAGCTTAGAAGTTTGGTGGTGTAACAGGAATTGTATGACCATACATTTACTGCTGGTTTGGAGGTCTGAAATTCAAATGTATGTCATTAATCTGTGATGTCACTCCTCAGATCATGCCAGTTATGTATCATAGAAACACAGGGGTTATGAGAAACAGAGAAAACATATGAGCCAGACATCTCCGCATCCTGCGAGGATCTGTACAGTTGTGAGGTATGTTTTGTAGTACTTGCCACTGTGATACACAGGTGAACAGCAATGATGTGTACATGGGTGCAGTCTTTGCTGGGGAAAGGCCATCACATACTAACACTAATCACTTATCCCAGAGCTCCATATTGTTAGGTACATGTAGTAAAACTGGCTGCAATGCATGATGTTGAGGGCCGTGTGTCATGCATGTCACCATTTGGGTAATGTGTGGTCTGTGTAACAGATTTGTGCCACCTCACCTATAAGTGTGTGTGTGTGTGTGTGTGTGTGTGTGTGTGTGTGTGTGTGTGTGTGTGTGTGTGTGTGTGTGTGTGTGTGTGTGTGTGTGTGTGTGTGAGTGTGTGTATGTGTACCAGCCAACATCAAAGCGAAGGTATTAGTGTACATATGTTGTCTTCCCCTCACAGGTGTCGATGGGGTTTGGGGTCCCCCCTTTTGGAAACTGATGTCATTATCTCTGCAGACTCTGACAATGATGATAGGAATAGTGAGGTACAGGTGGGGTTGTCAGGGGCTGAATCTGTGCTATTGGTTTGCATCCCACTCTTGTCCATACCATCCCCGCACATAGTAACAATCCCCACGCATACCCCATCACCAGTGGCCACAGATGATGGACAGTTGGCAGTTGGTGGCATTGAACAGGCTAGTGTGGTGACTATGTTAGGTGTGAGTGTAGACACTGGCCATAGCCAGAGTGCAGGTGAGGTCCCACACAGGTGGATGGACAGGGGTGCTTGCAGGAGGAATGCTGCTCATCAGGCCACTGTCGCAAGTGCCACAGAAGGAGTCAGCAGATGCATGTTATGGGCTATCATGGATGCATAGGCACATGGTGAATGCCACAACACACAAATACTCAGGGTGGTGGATGCAACTCTCCCTGATTTATGTGGTGTTATACATGACCTTGTTGAGGCCACACATCAGAATACTGAGGTCATGAACAGATGGTGGGGTGAGACCTTGGCAATCATCGACTGTGGCATGTCTGTGCTAGAGTGTGTGGTGGGAGATGGCCATCAGCCATGTGGACATAGGTCATTGCCAACAACAGCTGAGAGTCTAAGGGGCCATGCACCTTCACACTCCCTTAGTGGCAGTGACACCAGCACTAATGAAGGAGAGGTGCTGTCCACATCACACCAGAGCAGGCCATGGCCACATGGTCCTGTCCAGTCCTGTCAGGCACACAGATCTAACAGACAGCAGTCACCATCAGGAAGGAGTACTACATCTAGCCTTGGGCCTGGTGGTGCCAGTGATACCCCTGGCAGGACCAGTTCCCATGTCCATGACCGGAGACAGTGACCTGGACACCCTACCATGTACGACACACAACTGTTCAACGTACCCCTGTGTAGGGCAGCCACATTGCATGACTGTGTGCATACATACACACACACATCTGGGTCACAGGCAGGTCACCTCCAGATATACACAGCACCTCTGCACAGCCCATCTACTGGATACCCCTCCAAACACAGACACACATGATGTCAACCGTATGGCCCAGCCTAGACCTCTGGCAAATGCACACAACACTCTGTGCATATTATGATACCTCTGCCACATACCTGTCATCCATACCATCGATGCAGGGACATGCTAATATGGGTCTGATGCACATGGTGAATATAGTACAGTGTAGCTATGTAATACTATGTAAGGTGTTGTCTACTTGCATTTGTTATGGGTACACATACAGGTGTATGTACCTTATTAGCCAGGATGCATTATTGCTGTTAGTATCACTGACTGAATTGTATCTGACATGCTGTATTCTGTTTGTGTTTCAGGTGTCTGTGTGTCTGCAAGCTGTGGCCCTGCAGACATTCCCAAGAGGGAATATGGCAGACTGGGAATACACCGAGTGTGTCATAGGCAAGGTACAGCTTTATATGTACATGTACCAGGTGTGTATGCATGCAACAGTGTGTGATGGACACTGGTGTCAGACAGTGTGACCTTGCATACATACCCCTTGTCACAGACAAGTAGCCTTCAAACATGTCAGCTCAGTGTTGTGTGCTACCACAGGCTCATACGTACAGAACAGGTTACTGCAGGTCTGTCAGCAGGTCCCTTACAAGTGTAGCCATTACATTAACTGCAACAGATTCACTTGTCAACACCTGTTGGTTCTGCTATTTCTTTAACATACACTCAACCCTGATGAAGTTGATGAGGGCATGCATGATACCGTGCATGACAGGTTTGTGGTATGTATTCCTGAGTCCACTGGGTGGAACAGGGAGATAAAATGGTATATCTTTTGCATACACACAGTAAGGACTGACACAGGGGATGTGCATACAGTAACAAACACAGTTGGCAATACACAGATTAGTAAACCTACACTTCTGCCATTATGTACTGTACTACTACATACACATGGCACGCCCCATATAGATTATGTGCATGGGACATAACACACTACTTTTTACAACACGTAATGTTCTGAATGCCTCCATGGATAGTGAGATAACTCACCAGACATAGGATGCAGAGTCATGTATTGCTACCACAAGCCTGGACAAGTGATAGTGTAGCAGACGTTGTATCAGCATGATGTTTCATTCAGGTATGATGCATGATGCTGACATGTGTGTCACTACCCTCACTGTGGCCAATTTGGCAAAAAATATCACATACATGGGCATTGTTAAGGGACACAGACCACATATAGTTTGTCAAAAAAAAGGTCTAAGCTTGTTTCCTGCCTTTCCTGTAACTAGTCTAGTCCAGATACAGCTTTGATGTATCCAGGACTGTTTGTAAGTTTCTGAGCGAGGCCAAAAAGTCTGCTCTTCAATTGTTCCCTTAGATCTGCTAGTTCTCTCCTCTCCTGCACTTTTACTAGCTTATTAGTCTACCACCTTACCAGACTTTGTGTAGCAATTATTGTAGCACACAAAAGTGCTACCAGCACTAAATGTTCTACAAGGAAACAGTTCCAGTGCTTATTATTAATGCTCACCCCTCCAGGCATGTGTAAAGGTCAGTTCCTTGTGGTTTCTCAAATTAACCTGGTGAACTTGGGCATCCTGAGGCAATGTAACAACTGCCTCATGTACACTGACAACCCTCTCCTCTTACCTCCCAACACTCAGTAAGATGCACTTATACTTCCAAACTGGAAGCCATGCACTCTCCAGCCAAGATCGGAATAGCTGGTCAAGAAAAGAAGGTCAACACTTTCACCACACCACATGGAACACATAGCCCTCCAAAACACACAGCAGCACTGCCTTCACATAAAAACATAAACCACACACCCACCTTCAAGGAAATTCTCATTAGAAATCTACCCAAACAGCAAAGGCCTCCAAGACAGACACACACTTGACCAGCACAACACAACACCAATCACGAGACACATAACTCTTCTAAACAGTGTGCCACTCAACCAAAGTCGCTATGGCAAAACAGCATGCCCAACACACTAGTCATAGGTGACTTGATAGTGAGGCACACTGATGTCCCACTCACTAGGATGAATAAGGAGAAAGTAACAGTCAGCTGCCTGTCAGGTGCCAGGATCTGCCACATAATGCATGCACTCAGGTCCCTCAACAACAGGTACAAATATGACTCTGTCATTGTACATGTGGGTGTGAATGACCTGAGATGTACCTCCCTGGACTACATGAAAAGAGACATGGAGTATCTCTTGGATTATGTAGCCCAGGTGGGTATGGCCCTAGCCCTGAGCAGCATCCTACCATCA
The DNA here is from genome assembly GCF_019279795.1 of Protopterus annectens. Lineage (NCBI taxonomy): Eukaryota > Metazoa > Chordata > Ceratodontiformes > Protopteridae > Protopterus > Protopterus annectens. The sequence continues at coordinate 301,041,664 of NC_056738.1, read as the reverse complement.
CCTAGAATGATACCACAGTACAAGCAGAAAATGATTGATTTCAACAACTGGCTAAGTTTCTGGTGTCATTCCAAGGGGATCCAATGTCTGTCTGCCTGGGATGACATGACTGACAGACTGCGATGCTTTGTCAGAGATGGCTTGCATCTTGTCACCCCTGGACTTCTGGATACTGGTCAATGTGCCTTTTTTAAGCTGTGTTCCAAAGACCAAATTACCACAATAACAGCTACAAACAAATGCAATCTGAGGGTCATGCTGCTCAATGCTAGAAGTGTAAATCTCAAAATGCACTCACTCGAAGCACCCTTTAAAATGGAGAACATTGACATTTGTGCTGTAACAGAGACCTGGTTCAAAGCAGCAGAAAGCACCCCTGCACTACCAGGCTATAACTCATTCTACACCTTTCGGCCCAAGAACTTGGACCAAAGCTCCAAAGGCAGTGGTGTTTCCATATTCATAAAGGATGCACACACCTCCAGACTGGTACCCCAACATAACGCATCAGGGATACTTGAGGTTCAGCTAACATTGGGTAAGACAGCGATTCAGGTCATAGCCTGCTATAGGTCCCCAACCATGTCCCAAGACTCACACTCTACGTTCCTAAGCACCCTGGAGAATATTAGGGTCCAACCTAACAGTCTCATACTGGGTGACTTCAACTACCCCTCCATTAACTGGGAAAACTACTCATGTAGCAATACCCTTGCCCAATGTTTCCTGGAATTCATTAATTCCAATGCCCTGGGCCAGCTCGTTCATACCCCAACTAGAGGTAGCAATATCCTTGACCTAGTTATTACTAACATGGGTGACTGTTGCTCTACACCAGTAGTCAACACATCCCTGGTTAGCTCCGACCACAAACTACTCACCTTGGAAATTCACATCACTCCCACCGCCCTTCAAAGGTAATCACCATGAATAACTTCTCTAAAGCTAACCTTGGGCTTCTAAAAACAGAGGTGGCTAACTTCACGGCACCCATGCAAATGGAGAATAGTTGCATGACCACTGAATCATACACCAATGCACTGTACAAACATGTACACAAATGCATGGATCTTGCCATACCTAATAGAACCAAGACGCTCTCCTCCAAAAAAAAAGGAAGCCAATCTGGTGGTCCCCTGCCATAAACAAACTCTACAACAGAAAAAAAGAAACTGATGCGTAATAAGCTGAAGTCCCAAGACTGGAAAAACTCCCTTATCAGCCTCAACAAAAGGTTGAGATCCCTCATCAAATCCTCTAAAGCTAGTTATGAAAACATACTTGCAGCAGATAGTAAAGACAACCACAAGGCCTTCTATAGTTATGTAAAGAATCTCCACGGCAATACCTAGATTTGCTCTGGGCTGCTGCACAATGGTACCTCCTATACTGAGCCAACAGATATTGCCAATATACTGGCCGACAGATTCAGTGCCAGCTTTGCCCCTCTCTCCCCTCCAAATGACCAATCAGAATACCAGTAGATTGCCAGGCACCCAGAATTACTGCTATACAGGATAAAACAGCACTGTCCAAGGCCATGAATTCAGCTTCTATGGGACCTGACAATATCACTGGCTGTGTTCTACATGAATTACAGAGTGAACTGGCACCACACCTGTGTGCCCTGCTCAATCACAGCCTCACCTCAGGCTTTGTCCCTATCGAATGGCGCACTGCTACAGTCATCCCTCTCCATAAAGGTGTGGCAACTACAGACCCTGGGAATTATCAGTCCATTAGCCTTACATGTCTGATATGTACAGCTATGGAGTGCATCAGCAGGGACCTGATCAACAAACATATAGGTAATCTCCTAACTCTGGACCCCACATAGTTTGGCTTTGTGAAAGGGGGATCATGCCTGTTCAACCTGTTGGGCTACTTTGAGTCAGTTACCAGGGCTGTGTATGACAGTAAGGCACTGCATACAGCCTACATCAATCTGGCCAAGGCTCTTGATACCATTCCTCAGTCAGGAGTTAGGGATGAACACACCAAACTAGGCATCAACCCCTATATCACTAGGGGGTTTGCAAATCGGCTCACAGATAGAATACACAGTGTGAAAGTAGTGAGCTCCAGGTCAGAATGAAAGCCAGTCACTAGTGGAGTTCCACAGGGACCAGTCCTGGGTACTCTCCTGTTCAGCATCTACTTCTGAGGAGTCCAGGCCAACAAAAAGGAACTCTGGCTGACCAAGTTCACCGATAACTGAAAGCTGGGAGCCATCATTAACTACACAAGTGATGCAGACATCCTACAGAAAGGCCTCACTGAGACCACTGACTGGTGTGAAAACCATGGCCTAAAGCTTAACACCACAAAATGCATCATCAGCCCCTTTGGTAAAATCTCAGTTCCCACTAACTACCACATTGATGGGAGCCCACTGAACACTGTAGGTGTTATTAGAGATCTGGGGAAACAGGTTGACAGCAACCTCTCCTTTAACCACCACATTGCCACTGTGGTCAAAAAATCCTTCTATGTGGCACATGTCATTACCAAGGGTTTTGCATTCAGGAAGAAAGATGTCATCATCTCTGTGTATTCTTCCCTCATTAGACCAATCATCAAGTATAATGGCCCATTTGGCATGTACCTCAGTAGACACCTGCAACAGCTGAAGAGGCCACAGAACTACCTCACAATGAGGATCCTAGCCATTCAACACATGTCCTACACAGGCAGACTCAAAAGACTCCAGCTATTCTCTGTCTCATATCACCTACTTAGAGGCGATCTCTGCTTGACTTGCAAAGCCATGTCTGACCCAGTTCTTTTACAAATGCTACATCTAAACACATCCCAATTTCTCTGTACCACACACTGCAGGGACCTCGACCTTATTACCACAATCAATACAACATGCTGAGGGGACAGGTTCCTCACCCAGAGACTGCAAATGCCCTGGGATAGACTTCCTATACATGTCAAGTAAAGCACCTAGATGACCCTGGTGCAGAGAGATCTTGATGAGTGGATGGGTAATAGAAAGTTCATGCCAGGGATCACTCCAGTGGCTCTACTTGACGGGGGCACTGGGAACTAACATCAGGTGGCATAATGGCAGGGCACGTCTATGGGCTAGGCTTGTAATGGCTCCAGGGCCATTAGTCTAGTACACACCTGTGTATCTATAAGGGGAGTGACATCGGCATGACTGATAAAGTAGGCCAGTGGGTGGGTAAGTTATCAAAATATTTCTTCTTACAAACATACACAATCTTACACACACACACGTATAGCCCACACGCATATTTACCAGATCTGAGAGTAGAACCCCTACCTATCTAGTTATTTGTACTATGGTGTTACACAGTTATCATACATGCTACAGAGCTTATAGGAGTGATCAGTGTCCAATAGTACTTCTAAGGTGAATGACAGCAGCAGATCTTGTGAAATAGGGCAATGTGTGTACTGAGTGGGAAGAGTCTCCTAATACTTGGACCTATGGAGATACACAAACACAAACACACACACACACACACACACACACACACACACACACACACACACACACACGCACACACATGCACGCACACACACACACACACACAGGTGATGTGATATTATAAACTCAACCTCAGTACTGTTACACAATGGGGCTCACCTTTTATGCTGGTACTTGCAACTGTTTACAACTGGGATGCCACTGTCCACAGCAGGACATCACTGTATGCCATTCAGGGTATCCGTGTGTATGACTCACTGTGTCTGTGTCCCCCTGTGTCTCTCTCTGTATCACTGTCTGTCTCTCAGTTCCCCACATCTATGTGTGTGTGTATGCTTGACATATGCTGTTATCTGTTGCCCATGTATATGTGTGTGTGCATATCTCACACAACATATGCAGATATACCACATATGGGCCACCTACAGCTAGCTGAGGGTAATCCTGTCTGATGTGTGTGTGTGTGGGAACAGTTGAGGTGTACATAGCTGTCTGTATGCATGGACATATTTACACAATACAGTCATATATTCCGATGTGGGTTCCAACATGTCCTGTAATTCTCTAAGTGTATGAGCATGCCTAGTGTGACCTTCTATATTTAGGTTGAGACTCCATTCCAGAGATAGGTCCAGTCCAGGGTTGTGTATGTTTACAGTCATACCTCGCAGGAGTACACAGGAGTTTCCTCAGGATACTTGTTTTGTTTAGCAGACATTTTCTGACATATCTGTATTCTGAAACTGCAATGTATTGTGTCATTACCTAGTGCCAGACATCCTCAGATCATCACAGTGCTTTACCAGAGGAATACTAGTTGTATGATGCACCAATATTATCAGGGCAGCTATGTAAATTCTTGCCCAACAGGCCATTTGTGATGTGTGGCTACAGGCAGTGAAGTAATGACACGCAGTTGTGTAAACAGTCCAGCAACCTGGGGATATACTGGCTGTGGATCTCCTGCTTGTGTGGTATCTTTCTAACCTAAGATGTCATATCCTTGTGTGTGCATACTGTACATTTTTTGGCAGGTTGTCCAGGTGTTTGGCTACAGGTTTCATCCTTTCTACATACACATGTTTTTATGTCAAGTTAGTTACATATAATTGAATTGTGATGTTACAAAATAATACAGACATTACTGTTTCAGAATACATAACCTTCTGACCATTCCCCCTACTGCAAACCCCTCAGCCTACCAACTTTCTTAGTATGTAAGGGTGATATTTACAACACATGCCTATCATTGTGCCTTTGTTCCACTTTTCTTTCTGCCCTAGTCCAGACATCTTGGTGTCAGAGGTTGGGAGTTATGGGTGTGGGTACAGAGTGCATTCAACTGTGCAGGCATGTCCATTATTTGTAAAAGCAAGCATGAGAAAAAGGATTAATGAGAATGACCACTGGCAACAGTACCACGCAGCACTTACTGTATATTCGCAAAAGCCTTGGCACCTCTGCTACACATCCTTCAAGCAGTGGGTGTCACTGACATGCAAAACAGTTGGCACTGCAGTTATCTGCACATGGCCCTGTCAAAGGCAGCACTGTGCCTATGGCAGTACAAGACGACTGCCAGGAGAACATGCTGGCCAGATCCAGACAGTATTAACCACACATACACATAGCTCATTGACCCCTGCATATTGTGGACAGGCAACATGTTTTCATGTGTATTGGTATGGCCCTGCCAATGTGTGCTATGCTGCTATTTCCATGCAAACATATATGTTACTGCATTTGTGTGGGTAAATGGGGGGAGAACACCTGTCCACTGTAGACATTTGCACAGACTGTGCCGGTATTTGCTTTACATTTTGGTTCTATTTACCATACTATTGTGCCCTGTCTTGGGGACTGGAGGCATATCAATAAAGATCCCAGCTCAGATTGTACTGGAATGCATTTGAGTTTCAGACTTCTTACCCTTCATAGCCTTACTGCAACTGTGGGTCCTGCTATGCTATCACTGTGTGAGTCTGTGTGTGTCTGTAGGGGGTTAATTCAACATTGCCGCCATTTGTGTGCCTTTACCAGAGATTTCTCTGTGGATTTCTACAGCTGACTTGCTGTGTGGGTGTGAGGGATGGTTATGGGACCCCCCCACCCTGACATCCATGCCTGTGACCTATGACCCCCCCCACTTAGTTGTCCCAACACCTATACTGCAGTGGGATTTGCCACCTTGGGTACTACTGCATAGTGTGTGGAGGCCAGTTTTGGCCAGATATTTCCTGGTGGCCCACATAGTTGTCTGTTGTGTGCTGCTATCCCAATAGGCCACCCCATTCCCTTGTAATGCATGCAGCATTACCATAGATATGCTAGCAGAACATACTATTCCATTAATTTATTGTTAAAAAGACTGACTTACCTTGTGCTTCTGGCAGTTATCAGGACAGTGCTTAAGGGCTGCACACAGTACACTGCCTATACATGGTAAGTTACAGGTAATGTGATGTGTGTGTGTGTCATCCATTTTACTGTGTGTGCGAGTCAGAGAGTGGTGTCAGTTCCTGGGGTCCAGACGATGTCAATGTGTGTGCTATGCATTGCCTCTTTCCAAGGCTTGAGCATACTGGGAACACCTCCATCTGTCTATGGGAGCAGGCTCAGGGGCCTTCTCTTGTGAGTCCCTCTGTGCCTGTGGGGACCTTGGCAATGGTGTTGGGCTGTGTAGCCCTTCCACATGCTGTTCCTGCTGCAGCTGCTTCTGCAGGATCATATTGTGTAGCATGGGACATACTATGAGCATGTGTGCACATGTGGCTGGAGAGTACTGCAAGGCTCCACTAGATATGTCAAGGCAGTGGAACTGTGACTTGAGCATCTCAAACACATGCTCTATAATGATCCTGGTTTGTGCATGTGCCTCATTATGGCATTCTTGTGTGGGTGTGTGTGCATTTCTGATGGGTGTTATCATCCATGGCTCCAGTGCATAGCCAGCATCCCCCACCAGATGCTCATACGGGATGCCCCCCCCCCGGTAAATGCCTGGTACAGCTGCGACGAATGCCAGATGTGGGAGTTGTGATAGCTTCCAGGGCTGCCAGCACACTCATTCATGATAATACCATGCACACGCCCTGGCAGTTAATGGAGGGGAAGCACTTGCGGTTTATGTAGACCCTACCCTGTTCACCAGGTGGTGCTTTGATGTGGATGTACATGCAATCTATGGCACCCAGTACCTCCGGGAATTCTACTACATGGTGGAAGAGATGCATATTGCAGGTCCTTTCCTCACAGGTGTTGGGGAAGTAAATGTGATCACCGGCATGTAGTAGCATGGCATCCAGAAACTGGTGGAGTACCCTGGATGCAGATGCCTGTGAGACCCCCATGATGTCCCCAGTAGGTCTTTTGAAAGTACCTGTAGTTAGAATTCTTAAGGCTACACATACCTTGGTATCCACTGGAATGGGTTCCCCTCTGTTGGTTCTAGCTCTGAGTTGAGGCCAGCACAGCTCGGCGAGTTGCTGAAGTATGTCCCTGTCCACCCTGTAGCGTTCTACTATCTCCAGATCATGTAGCCCCTGGTAGGTTACCCTGGGTCTGAACACTCTTCTCCTCCTCCTTGGTCTGTGGCGGTTGTCAGCATTATCTGCATCTCCGCCATCAGCCTCTAGCACATACTGATGGATCAAAGCAATGGCAGCCCCAAACATTTTTCCAGTTAAAATTATTCCCCGCATTCTATACTTTGCCCGCGGTGGTGGTGCTACGGTAGCGTTGTTGCCTCACAGTAAGACGCTGTCTGGTTCGATTCTCAGCTAGAGCATCTTCTGCGTGGAGACATGCTTGAATGGGCATAACTTCGTTGAAGGTTGTGCGTCAGGCCTGGCAAGCCGGTACATAAAAATCAACTGCCAATCATTAGCGGACCGGAGTTCCGCTGTGGTGACCCCTAACCGAGAAATGCTGAAAGACACAAACAAACAAGGTGTTTCTATACTTTATTCTGTGGTGCTGCAGATGTTGCCTGTATGACTGGCTGACTATGATGCATTCCAGCTGCCAACAATATTACTCATGGCTTTGATGTGGCCATTGTGAGTGTTAGAGACACTACTGGTAATTTGTGCATGATTGCCTTTATTCTGACATTGACATTTTTCAGTTATTTTTTACTTACATCTCCTCCCACTTTCAGCTATGCAGCCACCTGCCAGCTATATTATTATGTGCTTTGCCTGCCCATTGTAAGTTGCAAGAGTCCCATATTAGTGATTTCTACTTCATTTCTCCTTTATTGTGCTGTTGCCCTTTAATTTTTTTTACATCTCCTCCCATTTTCAGCTATGCAGCCACCTGCCAGCTGTATTATTTTGTGTTTTACCTGGCCCATTGTGAGTTGCAAGAGTCCCATATTAGTGATTTCTACTTTATTTCTCTTTTTTAGTGCTGTTGCCCTTTATTTTTTTACATCTCCTCCCGTTTTCAGCTATGCAGCCACATGCCATCTGTATTAATGATTGCTTTCAATGGCCCATTGTGTGTTACAGTATCCCATATTGCTGTTTGGATGCATTTCCCTTGTTCTGCTATTTCCTTTTACTTTTCCTATGTCCTTTCTGTTTAATCCCGGGCGCACAGCCCAGACCCGTTTAGCTAGTGTAAACAGCAAGAAATTGCCCTCCCCTGGCCATGAACATGCTCCTCAGTTCATGGAATAAGACTATGCAGCCTCAGACACACACCCTCACTTAGCTGTGCTTAGCTAAGCACAAACTCAGCCAAAATAGCTCCAATGTGCTTACAGCAAGCAAGACACACCCCCTTTCCATGTTAGTTGCTCCTCCTGTCTACACGGTGGTGTTTGAGCACCTACACAGTTAAGTGCAGTGTGACACTTAGAAGAAATCTGTGATTCAGTATAAGTCCCCTCATTAACATACCCCACTGCCTTAATCCCTAGTTACTGGACTGCACACGAGCCTTCCCCCTTAGCAACCACTTTTCCCTACCATTGTTTACTTTCTCCATGCCATTAACTATAACGGCAGAATGCATATTTTCGTAATACTTATGTTTCTCCCCCCTTTTTTTTATTTTCTGCACCCTCCCATTCGCATGCCACTTCCCACACATTCAATGGCCGAGATCAGCCAACAAAAATAAAAGTTTAATTTTTATTCATAGGGATCAGTTTTGCATGCCAATGGCCATATATTTAGCCATTGGCATGCATAACCGCTCTAATACATGCTTTATTGAGAGCTGACATGTTTCTGTTGTGTTTTTTGCAGAAACGCATTCGGTTAGTAACTGAATACATTTCTGCAACTAATACTGTTCTTGCACAGAGACCTGGCTGGTTGGTGAATTGTTAATTCACCTCATTTGCATGGTTTTCACTAGTAAATGAGGTGATTAGCATCCTGCATGGGTTTCCATGCAGGAACAGTGTTAGAGCACTCGTGCACATCAAAACGACACATACTTGGATCGTGAGGCAGACATTTTCCATGCAGGAGCGGCTACTGTTCCTGCATGGAAAATTTTCATTCATAAATCCTGGGGTTTGACTTCTGCCACTAAACTTAAATCATGATAGTGAATGCAACAAACCTCAGCGGATTAAAGTAAACACTCAAAGGCTGTCCTTTGAACTGTACTGCGACCTTTTGTAATATACAAGGAAAGTCATGTGGTACTACCAGCAGGCAACAGAAAAACACAAGGCTAACTAAAACTGTCTTCAGCATTAAAGCCCTAGCCCAAAGATGATGATTTTGACTAACAGACAGAAACAAACAAATGTAACATTCTCAAAAAGCCTGGTTAATATGATCAATATATGTGAGCATATAAAGTAGACACCATTCTGAACCATTTAGCATATCTGCAGGCACCTCTCAGAGGTCAGTACTAGGTCTCCAGTTTACAAATGTTTGTGTCGATGCTATTTGAAAGTATTGTAAAGAGTTCGTACTAGGTCCCAGTTTTTGTAACTCTTCAGTCATTTTTTTTTTCTCCTTAAGCTTGGTTAGAAAAGTCCAGATCATTCTAGACCCTACAAAACTAGGTATGTGCTTTACATCTGCAAAATACCAAAGTCCATCCCAAAGAAATAGCTTTCCATAATACCTGCTAGTGGCAAAAATACTGAAAAATGATTTATTTTCCAGATAATTTGATATATTCTATGATAATGCAACATTTGAACAGCGTGTACCAACCAGAATAAAAAAAAATCCAGTCAGTTAGCTGGTTCTCTGTACAGAAATATGTTGCTTCTTCTAAATTCATCCTAGAAATCCTCACTGTTCTGCTTTTATCTAAGCAACAGAATTATTCCATTCTATGCATTAACCTTCATTAATGTCTAATGGACAAACAAGAGACTGATTACCACAGGACAGATACATTCTTCACTAATTATTACTAGAAAGTGCACCACTGTATTGCCAAGTAGTTGGGTTGGAACTCAGCAATATATCTAACAGCTCTCTTCTTGCTGTACTATTGTCTTACTAACCCTTAGATGGTATGACCTACCCAAGGTCACCGGAAGCTGGCCAGACAAGTACCATCAGAAGTCATAAGTCTTTGAATTTGTTACTTGCCTCATAGATCTCTACCATTTTGATATACCTTACCAGGAACTCCCAGGGCTTCAGAGAAAGGAGCTTCATCTGTTAACTGAATCAACACTGATTCAGTGCCACTAGAAATGCCCTTGTGCATGTAGCAAATATGTTTCATGTCATGCCTATATTACAAACCCATGAATTTTTCCCAGGCTTTATCTGTGAATGGGTCCTTCCCAGTTTGCTCCAACTTCACTTTCTGTACCACACTAATATCAGTTCACTGGGGGTTGGGTACTGCAACACACTAATATCAGTTCACTAGGTGGTTGGGTACTGCACCACACTAATATCAGTTCACTGGGGGGAGGGTCCTGCACTGTACTAATATCAGTTCACTAGGGGATTAGGTACTGCATCACACTAATATCAGTTCACTAGGGCTGGGTACTGCACCATACTAATATCAATTTGCCAGAACTGTACAGAAGTGATAGAGTTCACTTGTTACATTCAGGAACAAAGTTATTTATAGGAAACCTTAGATGAATTGCAAAGTTGGCAGATGTGCTTGGGGGAATGATGGTATGTAGGAAAAGCTATCTTCCTGGAGTGGAAGGACAGATTGGAATACTAAAATTGCAAAGGAGTGTGCTTGGCCTGAGGAGGGCTGCAGGCTCACATAGCCAGGCCTTTCTGTGGGTGGGCCACCCCATGGTGTAGTGGGCAGGCTGGGGGCCACAACCTGGTGTCCTGCAAGTGCCAGTTCCCCTTTAGCCACTTGTATCTAACTGACTGGTGACAGGGGACCATCTGTGTTTGGTCGTAGATCCCTTCAGCCAATGATGTTTGTAGAGCTTTTACAGGGACTGTAGTTATATGTTATGGCCTGGCTGATATGACTTCCTTCCACGTTCTGCCCTTTGTGCACATCTGAATATTCTTGGTTGGCATTGACTGGTCTGAGTGGCACAGATTTATGATCTGGCAATGATTTGATGCATAGCTCAATCTGATTGGCATAATAAATACATAGCTGCAACCATTTCCTCCAAGCAAGTGTTTGGTGTGATTTGTTAAATGATGTGCATGCTTATTTTTGTCGAAAGGCAATGTCTAGATAACAGTTTATTTTGCTGCCCCTTTCACTAGTAAAATATTGTGACCTGTAGTCCTGGATCCTTTACATTTAACAGCTCAATCTGCATGACAATGGAAGGCTTAAGCCTATCCTGCAAACACTGGGTTCAAGTCCAAATACACTAAGCATGGGATGCGTGTCCATCACAGGGAGCCAGTCACGCAAACACACACCTATATTTAATTCAGATAACCAACCTAATCAAAATGTCTTTCTGAAATGAAAAAAAAATGGAAGTACTCAGAGAAACCAATCTGTACATCTGAAAGACATGGAAATTCCACTCAGATAGTAATAGGACAGTATTATCAAATATCTCACACTGAAACTATGGGACAGCAGTAGTCTGCCTGCAGTCATGAATGATTTTTTTTAATGCATGCTATTTCTCCCCAGTGTCTACTGACAATCATCCCCCCATTCCTTGGGAGCAATCATCAAGGCCTTTCTGGTTAATTCCATAATCCTGCTTCACAGTGGAAGAGGTAAGCACCATCACCACCTTTGGGGAGGGGGGCAGGGTTCTATACCCACCTATGGTGTGTGCATGCTCCTACACACGCACGCACGCACGCACGCACACACACACACACACACACACACACACACACACACACACACACACACACACACACACACACACACACACACCAGCAAAGGCTACCAACACTGTGACAATATTCATCATCTTGTAGCTTCTGCTGTTATGCAAGCCTCCACTTCTATACTACAATCAGGATGAGTGAGCTGATGTGAAACACCCAAAGCCCCTCCAAATCTTCTTGTACTGTCTTTCTAGCCATAAATAAGTAAAAAAATAAACCTTCTGATAGTCACATGTTTCAGCATACCCCTGCATAGTACAGTAAACATCTATGCCCACCCCTTCCCTCCATAAAAACTAGTACAGGCTCTCTTAAAATCAAATACACCATGGCCCCACCCCCCAATCTCACACAATTCCCAGTTCTCTGCCAAATTAGATGCCCCCTTGTCAACCAGCATTCTCATCCCATAGTGAGAATACAAGTAAACTGTCAAAGTCAGAGATAAATAGTTGTCTATGTTGGTAACATAAAATACTCTTTTTTTTTTTTTTTGTGAGGGTCAGATTTCTGCAACTGTTTTCTCTCTGCCTATAACATCTGTATTTTTGTATTCTATAATCTGTAAGGATTTCTAGTGACTGGGGCACGACTCCTGTCAATACATGGCAGGGCTATTGCTAAGCAGACAAGAAATATGCCTGTGCATATACAGATGAACATGTGCATCTTTGCAAATACTCAGTCACTGACTGGCCATTGGAAGGCATGTGGGTTGGGCTGTGCCAGCCGCGACAGCACTCTGACACTTTTAGTGAGACCTCAAGGTTATCAGCAAACTAGGCTCTGGGAGAACATTTTCACAATGGAAAAGGAAGTAAGGCTGAGAGTACCTAATGTACTACCACGGAAAATGACAAGTATAAATAATATTCTTGTAATGGGAGAGGAGAGACAAACTGAAAATACATTAACTCTAGAAGTAGGAATTCTAAACTTGGCAGACATAAGAGATCACTGACCGCATGCTTTTCCACTTTGAAGTGGCAAGCACTAGCTGGACAATACCTTGTTTGACATGGATTTGATTTCCAGAATCTCAATATGCATAATGAGAGCTACTTAGCATGTCATTTACCTAAAGCAGTGCTTCCAGTCTTTCCTGAAAAAAGGAAACATATGCCTAGTGGTGTTTACTTGGTAAGCAAAGCAATAAAGTAAAAAATAAAAAGTTGCTGTTTAAAAATAGATACAATCCAAACTCCCTGAGCATGACAAATGACATTTCATTTACTTCAAAGCTCTGTATGTGAAGGTGTCACATGAATAATTTCTATAATCTGGCAGAAAATATGCTATGCAATAGAAATAATTAAATGAAATTGTTGGACTAGTGAAATTGTGCTTGTTTCTCATATTTATACATAGTTACAGTAAGGTTCAGTAATCCCAAATTCTAGCCTTTCTTGTTTGCATTCCATTGTCCAAATCAGCAAAGCATACCTTGTGTTTCTGTCAGTCATACCTGTCTCACACCACTAATAATGCTAAATACATTGATTAGCCAGTCTGTCTGACAAATGCCAGACAAAACTAATCTACACATATCTGTCTGTGCTTCAGCTAACCGGACAATAATCAGAGCAGTTTCTTTTATCTGCTTTATTAAACTGCAGGTTCACAGATGTAGACAGCATCCTCTAATGCTTTTGTCTTTCATGCAATGGAAGTCCTGGTCATGAGACATAAAACATTTTTTTATTATTATTCTTGTTACAAAGGGAAGTGATCTTGTTTATGGTAAGTCACTTGTATTGTCTGTCAGTCTGTTGGCTGAAAACATCTGTCCAAAGATAACACAAGGCAGATGACACATTTATTAAAGTTCTTTTCATGTAAGACCAGTGTTTGATAGTCATTAGTAACATGTGACAGTATTTGTGCCTTACCTCTGTCAAATGCATGTATCTTTTTCACAGTCTTGTGCAGCTGGTAGCTGGAACTGTGGTAAGAAACCACAAACTAGAGACTATTTTTTTCTGCTTGATCATACTAATAAGATCAAAGCAGAAAGTTGGGGGACCCACTGACGAACTCAGGTAACTGATTTAGCTAACTCAGAGACTAAAACGTGTAAGGGTTAACTGTACTTAAAATATAAAGGCTAAAAACATCATGGGGATGTACAGGTAGGTTTCTAAAGACCCTCAGTGCTCAATAACCTGGTAAGTACCTATCAACCAATGGACCTATAAGAGAGACTTGCATTATTGTGAAAAATATGACTTATTAAATAAATATCCAGTCTGAAAATATAAAAGCTTTATTAATATAACAAGCTAAGAAAAAACATTAACTTTGAAGGGACATAAGGCATGCTAAACCAGCTTTCTCTGTGTATTTCTTGACTCTTGAATATACTGTTGTTTACAGTTAAACCACAGTTAAATTATAATACTTCCTACTACAGTTTCTTTATTCTCTCTCTTGCTGTTCTCTCCCTCTCTGTCTCTCTCTCTCTCTCTCTATTTGTATGGTACAGATGTCTTCCACTCTTGAACTTCCACACTCAAATTCTTCTGAGAAAATATAACTCAAGTTGCCCCTTAGTCCTTGATTCCACTGTATATTTATGTTTGCTTGTTTGTATTTGTTAAATGGGGTAGAATACTGATCCATATGGCCCTTTTCAGACTCTGCCCAGCAGTATTCTCTGGTTAAGCGAGCCTCTCAGAGAAAGATAGTAGGCAAATGGGGGGCAGACTGATTGTAATCCTGAACTTCTCATAGCTTTAACCTTTGGTATGTGCCAACTTCCAAAGAACAATATCTAAATTGTGCTCATACTATCTCTCGCATTTCTTTCTGAAATATATTAGCCTCTTCAGTTTTTTTCTTCCTTGATGATACTTGAATCCTCTTATTCTTGTTTTTGTTTCACTCATTTCCTCTGGGGTATAAAGATGTCGTATTTATTTTGTCTTTATATGGCTTGTCCATGAGATTCTATACTATTTGTCCGGGTTGTTTTCATCTGTTTATATCCTTCTGTATTTTGAATACACCACACCACATGGAGCATTGCTAGAAGTATGCATAAAGGAATAGCCAGCACCCATTTTCTGCTCATAACTTTTCTCACTACATATCCCTTTCTCCCACTTAGCAATCCTTTTCACTTTGTCATGCTTATTTCTTGCTGATGGATCACCTGATATGAATACTCTAATTATATTTCTCATTTATCATTAATTTAACTGCTTTTTACTTACTAAAAACTGGATTAGTGGTTTAAGAGTTAGCTTAGCAGCATACTTAACTTCTTATACATCTGGGATTTGTATTTAAAAAGTAAAATGTATTAATGCAAACATTACTAGACCTTCAGACCAAGCTTATTTCAGTGATGCAACTTTTCTACTTTGTTATCATTCTTTATACAGTTCATACCAATAGTCTACTTAATGAATAAAAGGCAGGGTAGCCGACTAATTATTATAAACAACTTTATAACATAGCAAACTTTGCTTTTCTGTCTGGGGTTATCCTGTGCCAATGCCAGTTTCTCTGGGGTGTGCGGCCTTGTCACGCACACAGCATACTACCAGCTGAGCTTATGAAATGCTGCTACAGTATAGATGCTACTGTAGCGTACATTCTGTCTCTGCAATGCTACAACTTTTGTCATGATTTTTGCCTGCATACTCGGACACAGCTGCTTGCATGACTGGTTCTGATGATTATGAATCATGACTTACTTTCCTCTCTTTTCATTTGCATGTTATTATGCACTCATTACACTATGCTTTTTCATTTTTATGTCTTTATATTCTCATTTGAATAGCCCCATTTCTATTGAGCTATGTGGTTTTTGAATCACTATCTAGTTTGTGTTCTGTTTTTTGGCTCAAAGAACACTGCAAGCTTCACAAAACTGAGTAAGAATTCCCCCACCCTCCAGTTTGTTTGCCATCTATTACTAGCTTTTAAGGGGAGAATTGACTTTAATAGATTTAAAGTCTTTTCCACTGAAGGAGAACTTGCTGTGTTTGGAATAACTCAAAATGAACATTTTTGAATACTAAGAATTAAGGGCCTTTTTCTGCATTTAGCAGGTTCTGCATACAAGTCTAAATATGAATTAAATCTTTTGATGGGGAAGTAAATACAGGGCTAAGTTATCAGGATATAGTTTCCTTGACAGCCTATCACTGGCACAAAGCTTGTCATAAGATCACATTGTAGCATTCTATTTTGCTTGTCATTTGCCTGTGTGTTCTGATTAAGCCTTCTGCAGCCCAGTCAGTCACTAGTTGCCATAAACATATCCCCTGGAATGAAGTACAAATGACATTGCCCACAGACGCATGAAAAGAAAATACAACAACAAATATGGGGATATTTATGGGATGAAATAAAACAGGCAACAGGACAGAATGGGAGTTGTATGACTTAAATGTGAAAAGGCTCAGCACAAGTGGAAGCAAAGTAAAACATGGCACACCAATCATAACAAATTATAATGATAATAATATGCTCAACAACAGCCAAAGAGAACTTAGCATTTCAAATATATCAATGCTCTAATGACTCTTGAGAACTCTGCATTTTCATTAAAAATCGCACAATATGGCATAGATTTACACAGACATTCTTAATATTCACAGGTAGAGGCACTAAGAAATATTTTCTCGTGTTTTGTCAGGGGAGCCTTCTTCAAACTATAGATAAGTCCCCAAGCTGCTTCTACACATCAAAAATGTACATTGGACTGATGCATAAAAAGGCATATACTGTACTGCACAGGTGTCCCCCCTTACATCACACAAACCAACTTGAAATAACCAGTATTCGGCACTTGGCATAGAGAGTTATTCTTTTACAGATGATTTGGACAGATAGAGATATTCATAGACTGCTATACTGCATGTGACCTAATCCTGGATAAAACAATACCAAAGAGAAAACAGAAAATGCTTTAAGAATATAACATTTTCAGACTTGCTTGGGTCTCTCCTGAAACAGGCCTAGAGTTCCCCATGAGGACTACCATCACCATTTGAGAAATGCTCCATTAGGAGGTTATATCCATGAGAATTAAAATGTACCTAATTAAGTGGTCTGTTTTGTTTACTTTTCACAGATAACTGTTGCTGGAAACCATTTATGATTGCCATAAATATATTACTATTTCTTATGTAACACAAATATCAAGCACTGTGAATTCCACCTGTTGTGTAACTTACCATGAATGTAAGTCACAAGATTAATAAAATGTTTATAGTAGCTGAACTGTTAAAGCAAATTAAATAGGTTCTTATATGTTTTGCTTAGCCCTGTTTAACTGCTTTCTCATAGTAGTTTTAGACTGACATCCATCCATCCTATTTTTATGTATTTTATCTATTTTATTGTATTTATCATTTGTTAAGTTGGTCCAAGGACCCTTTCAAATATGACAAAAGAAAAAGAAATCAATAAAAAGAGAACATTTACAAATAACAAATCTTGCAAAAGAAGTTGTAGTGCATGAAACACTGCAATCACATTCTGAATGTGGGGAAAACACAGGCTTGTTAAGAAGCACCTTTCTGACTTTTGTTAAGCAACCTTTACCACTGTCAAGCTCCAGTCTCACACTATAATATTTACAGAAGTCAGTGACAACCACAAAACAGCATCAGGAACTGCAAACAGCTTTAATCGTTAAGCAAGTCATTTGATCTTTTTTAAAGCTGAATGAAGTGTTTAGTATATTTTTCAAAATGCATTTTTATTAAAGATTTTGTCATACAGCACAACCAGAAACATGGAATAGCACGTAACATATTATTTTAACCATAAATAAAAAACAATTGCTCAATAAATCCATATACCCTGTACCAGTAATAAAATTAGATTCAGCTAACCTAGACCTATAGTGGATATATGCATATGTACCTCATAACAATAGACATTGAAGTTAATTATCTTCAGAACTTCTATAAAGCCCACATTTTAAGTGTGTTCATATAAATATGAAATTTTGATAGGTTATTTTATTATAATAGTATTTTTAGAATCATGACAAAGTCTGATAATCACTTTTAGGTTTATTGTTCTGAACTTGGGGAATGAATCTAAAGGTTTTTAGGTGAGTATAAGCCATTGTTGTGAAGTTTTCCCATTTTAAGGGTTCCAAATGCAGCCAGTTTTGAGCAATATATAGTTTTAAAAGCAAAAAACAGATAACAAGAATAGATAAATGTCTTCTATGAGCATAGGAAGGGGGAAGGTGTAAAATGGTCAATATCCAATCAATGGATATAATGTTAGTAATGTTGTTTTTAGTATTGGCTCTTAAAAGGGAGCACAATTTTAATAGGTTTGCAAAACCAAAATGTATGAAGAGTATCTGCTTTTTCTTTTCCACAAACTTCACAAGTAGAAGAAACAAAAATTGAAACGTGAGTTTTCTGTACTTGAGTGAGATACAAGTTGTTAAGAATCATATATTATGGACAGAATATTTTTAAAGGGCTATAATTTTCTACTATACCTTACTGATAGTGACATAAATTTATTCCAGTTAGCTTGCATGTCTAACATAGTCCAAAAGGATGAATAAAGGCATGTATTCCTACATTTGTAATTGATCACTGATTTATAAGCATTGCAAAGAGCCTTTTCTTGTAAGAGAGAATCAAGAAATCACAATAAAAAGTTAACATTGTCAGATAAATTGTGGGTATATGTGTAATTTATATACATATAATACATAATTTTATTTAACACGGGGCAATATGATCCATTTGTACTCTTATCTCTTCGGGTGATTTGGAGTTAAAGATCATGAAAACCCAAATTATTTTTGTTTAATCTTAGGAAAAAAGAAAGATTAATCATTTTAATCCCCATAAGTATATTTGGTTTGAGATGAACTGGCTGCATCAGTAAAAATTATTTTATGAAAGTCCTTCATTAAGTCTAGGACAAAGTAGGGTATTTTTAATTTTTTTAAGAGAGGAAGGTTATATAAATGGAATTGAGATATTAAAATCTAGTGAAGCAAAACTTTTATACCAGATATTTACCCAAGCAGGGGCTCAAATTGATTGTGAATGCTTGAGATAAATAGTCACCCATAATCTTAATATAAATGTGTTTAGCATATTTTAACATGTTTTAAAGCTCTTTTTGCTTCCTTCCAATGTTTTGTGGTGGCCATTTTCTGTGTGGCAGCACTAGGTATGATAGCTGTCAAACATTTAGTGCTACTACATTTTTTTCTCCAGCTTGTCTAGCATGTGAGAACAGGTAAAGCTTCATGCACTACAATTGATTGTCATGTTTCTACAATCATTACCCAGATTGCCATGCGTTCTCAACATGGATGTCAGGATTTACCACTCCAGCTACATTCTTGAGGTGAATTTCTTGACATCCATGTCTTGAGCACGTGACAAGCTGGTTATGTTCAAAGACCTGATCATAATCCTGTAGCATATTCAACGTGAATTGTAATTAAGATATAAAACTGTTCAATATAAAGGATTTTCATGTTAATGCATGTCACAAAAGGATACATTTACAAAGAAAATAATTATGAAGGAGTCAAGTATATAGCTATTGACAGATAACCCATCCTTTAACAAAACAAATCCTGCATTGTGTGGAATAAGAAAGCTAATTAAGGTTTCTTATTTCAGTGCGGTTCACGCTGGTTACGAACAGCAAGGGCAAATTCATGAAGGGATTTGTTTGTAACTGAAAGTATGAAAGGAGAGCTGCATATGGACAATGAACCACTTCTGATGTCATGAAAGGATAATGGTGATGAGTGTTGGTTTATCAGCAAAATGGGGAAAGGTTGGAATGGAATCGTTTATAGATAATGATCAAAGCAGAAAAGTGGTCCTATATAGATATATATATCTATATATATATATATATATATATATATATATATATATATATATATTTATTTATATTTATATATATATATATTTATATATATTTATATATATATATATTTATATATATATATATATATATATATTTATTTATATTTATATATATATATTTATTTATATTTATATATATATATATTTATTTATATTTATATATATATATTTATTTATATATATTTGTATATATATTTATTTATATATATTTGTATATATATATTTATATATATTTATATATATATATATATATTTATTTATATTTATATATATATATATATTTATTTATATTTATATATATATATTTATTTATATTTATATATATATATATTTATATATATATATATATATTTATTTATATTTATATATCTATTTTTATTTATATATATATATATATTTATATATATATATATATATATATATATATATATATATATATATATATATATATATATATATTTATATAGATATATATATATATATATATATATATATATATATATATATATATTAGTCCATTCAGAGACTGGACGTTAGAGCAGGCAATTGTGCATTCTGGAGTCAGACAGATGAGTGAAGTAATGCATTTTACTCAATGCTAGTTACACAGAAAATGAATTTATGTAAGTTACCTAAGAAGAGAAGTGTGAATATAGACTCAAGCACTGGAATGAGAAAGTGTATCAATAGATTTCAGGGTTTCAGGGGAAAGAATATATTTATTGACTGAGGAATATAAACGATATCTGAAGTATTTTAAGAATCTACTAAGAAAATAATATTTCTGTTGAGATCAGAGATTCTAAGAGGGGAAGAAGAACAAATGATTGGCTGATATTTGTGTCTGGTACTGGTACCAAAATCATATATTTTTTTTATTTTTATTTTTCAGAAGTTTATTACTGGAAAATTAATGATTTCTTTTAAAGAAAGTTGTGCTGAATGGAAGACTGTAAGTTAGAACAGTTTCCAAGCTTCTAAGTAGGAAAAGATCATATATGTAAAGAATCAAATTATGATGAGGGAAGCCAACAGAGAGGTTGCCAATGAACAGTGAAAAGGGGATGAAATTTGAATGGAGCCTCAAGTAGCAGCTTTTTCCATAGTATACATCAACAGGTATACTGGAGACATGAGATTTTAACAACCTGAAAGGTTCAGTTGAGAAACTAATGTGGGGAGATGAGGCAGAAAGAGGGAATGGTCAACAAGAAAATGACTTTCTTAAGGTGAATAAATATACTACATGTTATTATTTCCTTTTACATTATAGCTTTAACAATTGGCTTAATGTCTGGTGTCATTCAAAGGGGATCCAGTGTCTGTCTGCCCGGGATGACATGCTTGACAAGCCACGCTGCTTCGCAAGGGACGGCTTGCACCTGTCACCCCTGGGATTCCGGATATTGGCTAAGGCTCTTGCCACCCCCATAGTGCCTTTTTTAGGCAAGGCTCAAATTCTAAACCTACCACCCTAGAAAACAAAAATGGGAAGAAACTGAGGGTAATGCTGCTCAATGCCAGAAGTCTAAATCTCAAAATGCACGCACTCAAGGCCCTTCTCAGTATGGAGAACATCGATGTCTGTGCTGTAACTGAAACCTGGTTCAAGGCTCCTGAGAGCACCCCGGCACTATTAGGTTTTACCTCATATCATGCGTTCCGGCCCCAAAACCCGGACCACACAACAAAAGGAGGGGGTGTATCCATATTCATAAAGGATACCCACACCTCCAGGTTGGTGGCAACGCACGAAGCTTCGGAAACCATCCAGGTGCAACTAACCATAGGCAAAACTGCTCTACAAATTGTAGCATGCTACAGGCCACCCTCTCAAACTCAGGAACCCCACACAGCCTTCCTGAAGACACTAGAGGGTATAAATGTATCTCCAAACACCATCATATTGGGTAACTTCAACTACCCGAATATAGACTGGGAACATTACTCAAGCCCTAACTTTCTAGCCCAACGGTTCCTGGAGTTCATAAATTCAAATGCCATGGAAAAGCTAGTCACTGTTCCCACGAGAAGAGAAAATATACTAGATCTCATTGTCACAAACATGGGGACAAAATGCTCCACACCGGAAGTATATCCCTCATTGGTGAGATCTGATCATAAACTAATCTCACTGGAAATCCACATCCCACCGCCACCCCAAACAAAAAAGACCATAGTGAAGAACTTCTCTAAAGCAAACTTCACACTACTCAAGACTGGTGTGGTATCCTTCAAGGCCCCTGAGCCAGAGGAAACCACAACCCAAGCTGCAGAAGCCCTTACAAATGCCTTCTATGAACACCTCCAGGACTGCATGGATCAGGCAATCCCAAATAAAACCAAGACTCTTTCCACAAAGGGCAAACGTCCAGTCTGGTGGACCCCAGCCATTAACAAACTTTACAATAAGAGGAGAAAGCTATTACATGATAGAACAAAATCCATAAAAGGGAAGTCACCCTGATCATTATTAGTAAAAAATACGAGCACTCATAAAATCAACTAAGGCCAATTTTGAGAGAAAAATTGCCATGGATTCAAAGGACAATCATAAGGCCTTTTTCAGCTATGTTAGGAACCTGGGTGGAAACTCCCAGATATGCTCAGAATTAGTCCAAAATGATACAAAAATCACTGAACCCACAGACATTGCCAACATACTGGCAGACAGGTTCAGTGCAAACTTCCCCTCTCCCCTAAAGGAGAGATAACTATCCCAGCCGAGTGTAGCCTCCCGGACATCTCAAATGCGCAGGTGAAAGCTGCTCTCTCTAAAGCTAAAAACACAGCATCAATGGGACCGGATGGTGTCCCCGGCTGTGTGCTACACGAGCTAAATGAGGAATTAAACCCGCACATAAGGCAGCTGTTTAATCTCAGCCTTACCACAGGATACGTGCCCAAGGAGTGGCGTGACGGCAACTGTGGTCCCACTCCACAAAGGCGGTGCCTCTACGGACCCTGGTAATTACCCCCATAAGCTTAACAAGTCTAGTCTGCAAAGCTATGGAGAGGATCATAATGGAGCTCATAAACAAAGATATAGGGGACTTGCAGACATTGGACCCGACCCAGTTTGGCTTTGTCAAGGGAAGATCATGCCTTTTGAACTTGGTCGACTTCTTCAAACAGTCACCAAGGCCATTGATGAGGGAAAGGCAGTCCATACAGCCTACCTTGACCTTGCAAGGCTTTCGACACAATACCCCACTCGGGTATTGTAGAAAAACTTACCAGCTTAAATGTAAACCCATATGTCACAAGATGGGTTGCAAACTGGCTTAAGGACAGAACCCACAGGGTTAGAGTTGCTGGCGCTGTGTCAGACTCCAAGCCGGTCACAAGTAGTGTGTCACAGTGCTTGGTCCTTGGTCCTCTATTGTTTGGCATCTACTTCTGAGAAGTACAGGCCAACATGGGAGGACTTTGGCTGACAAAGTTTGCAGACGACTGCAAACTGGGCCATAGTGGAAAGTGCATCGGACACGGATATCCTTCAGGAGGGACTCACGGAAACAGATAGCTGGTGCCAGAGCCATGGCCTGAAGTTAAACGGCAAAAATTGTATAGTCATACCCTTCGGGAAAAACAAGGTAACCCCAAGCTACCATACAGGTGGCAATCCACTAAGCACAGAAGAGGTTATCAGGGACCTGGGGACCCAGGTTGACAGTGGCCTTTTTTGACACTCACGTTGCTAAAGTGGTTAGAAAGACCTTCTACATTGCCCACCTGATCATGAAGGGATTCACATCCAGATCTAGTGAGGTCATTGTTCCCCTGTACTCTTCACTTATCAGACCAATGATCGAGTACAATGCCCCATTCGGGATGTATCTCACCCGACATCTGCAGCAATTGGAGAGACCCCAAAAGTTCCTCACCAAAAGGATAAAGGGACTCCAAAATCTGTCATATGCTGCCAGATTGAAGAAACTCCAGCTCTATTCAGTCGCATACCATCTGCTCAGAGGTGACATGTGCCTGACATACAAGGCCATGTCCAACCCGAATTAATGGACATGCTCCACCTCAAAAATCCAAATCCACCAAAACCACTAGAGCAAGCGACTTAAACCTTAGCACGGATATAAATAGGACGTGCTGGAGGGATAGATTTATCACTCAGAGACTCCCTATGCTGTGGAATAAAATCCCGGTCCATGTGAGGCAGAGCACCTCGCTGACTCTGTTCAAGAGAAATCTAGACCTGTGGATGGGAGATCGTAGGTTTACCCCGGGAATCATCTCTGTGTCACTGCTGGACAGAGGCACAACAAACTAATGGGCACAGTATTTTTTCATATAAGGGGTGGCGTAAGCCACAAAAATTTGGGCTAGGCTTATAAATGCCTTGGGGCAGATAGCCTAGTATAAACCTATGAACCTATGAACCTATGTTATTGCTATGGTTGTTGGCTTGAAATGGGGCGGTAGGGTATTAAAGGTTTGCCTGAATTTGTGTTAAAAAGGGCTGAAAGTCCATTTCTTTTGAGCAAATGTAGTTTTTCTTTATAGACAATGCCTTCAAGAATTTTAGTTAAAATATTTGACTGTCAATTAGTCTAAAGAGTGCTTTTTTTTTAACTTAGGTTGGAATGTGTTATCTCCTGGGGTACAGTTGTCAGGCAGATTCAGAAAGAAAGAGCATACAGAACTGGAAGAAAAGGCTTTAAAGCAGAATTGAAGTTGCAGGCTGTATTAATAAGGAAAGGTTAGGTAGTTGCTAAGCTGAAAGGGGGAGAAATGTATAGAGGTAGAAAAAAAAGGAATATACAAAGATCTGATTGTTTTTACAGTTAGTTTGATGTACTATTATTATTTGGCCTAGTATAATTTAGGGTTATCAAGTAAAGAACTATAATGATTTTTTGCAGTCCTTTAGAGCAATTCTTGTTTCACATCTCAGATATAGAAACTTATTTTAGAATTTTTTGATTATTGGATGCTTTCTAGAATGCTACATTTCATTTCTGATATAGATTTGATTTTTAATGTCAGCGAAAGCCATGCTTATTCATGTGAAGCCTACAATTTGTGGGTTGCACCAGGGTTTCTTGGTTTGGAAAGACAGAAGAAAGAAAGAAAGGGCACATAACAGATCAACAGTGGTGTTTATACACGAGACAAATCAACTTTTTTTTTTTCATTATGCAACTGGATTTCTTTGTGCCACAAGGAAAGTATATCAGTTAGTTAATCAAGTACAACATGTCATTTAGCATGTGCTTGACTAGCCAGTTACAACAGCTGGAATGACCTCAGAGGTTCCTCACAAAGAAAACACAGGGTGTAAACAACATGAGATATATGGAGAGACTAAAAGCCATATCTCTTTACTCTGTCTCCTACTGACTATTAAGTGGTGACCTGTGCCTGACCTACAAGGCACTCAAATCCAGCCCTGATGGAGCTGCTACACATTCACAAATCAGACAGCATGAGGGTCACCTGATCTATAAACTTAGTCAGCAACTCAAACAAAACATGCTTGAGTGACAGATATATGTTTCAGAGATTGTCTCTTCTTTGGAAAAGGCTTCCTATTCACATTAAGCAAAGCCCTTCCCTGGCCCTCTTCAAATGCAGTTTGGATCAATGGGGAATCACAAATTCACACCCGGGGTAGTGCCTATGTCCCTTATGGACAGGGGCAATCTGTAAGATACTGAATGCACAGGCACAAATCCATGCCACCCTCTTGCCCCTAAGGGCCATATAGTGGGTATAATCAAGTTATATTGGCTAAGTTTGTAAGGTCCCTAAAGCCATTAGACTAGTAATCTCCTATGAATCTATAAGTAAAGTTTGGTAGGTTATTTTTTTTTATTTTACCAAAAAATATTATGGGCAGGTGAACATTCATGGAGGGAGTTAAGGAGAACTATTATGGCATCGTCGCAAAAAATGTGACTAGGAAATCTAAGAGGGTCATGCATAGGTTTTGGACTAGGGTGGCTAAATGTCCTAACTGGTTAACCTGGGTTGTAGAAGGAAGCCAAATAGATTCATTAGGTTTGGGGAGGGCAAGCCCAATTAGTGATATGGTCTCTCAGTAGAATGATTTTTTTAATATTAGGGATCTAGAATTTCAAGTAAGGAAGGGAGAGGTTTGGAAATAGAGGCAAAATTTAAATTAATTGCAGGTATAAATCTTAGCCTCTTGGTCAATGAAATGTGAACAAAGCCAAAAATAATGGGGGGGGGCAAAGACCCAAACTTGAGGCAGACTTTAAATATTGCTCTTATAAACTTAGAAAGGTGATAGTATAAAAGGTCTAGTGTTAGCATGTATTTTCTGAAAGTTGCAAATTAGTTACAAAGTCCGAGTTACAAAGTAGTTACAAAGTCTGAAACTCAAATACATGTCATTATTTAACTTCCATCCTTGATAATATGCCAGAACACCACAATTTTTTTGAGGAATAGAGCAAAAACAGCAGGCAAAAATCTAGACATTCTGCAAAAAATCTGGACAGTTGAGAGGTAAGTTAAGATTAGTTTCTTTGGCTGAGGATGGAATGTTGACATAAATACATGGAGAGAAGCAGGATTAATACCAAAGAGCTACCCATTATTTTAGAACTTAGAGGATTATTTATATGGCAAGAGAAATAATTATTTCTGAATTGTTACAGTGTCATCCTCGTTCAACCAGGGTTCAGAAACTGAAATAATGTCAGGGTTCTGGGAAGGGATCAAAGATTTGAGAGTCTCAGTTTTACTGTTAATACTTTTACTGGAGAGGTGTGGAGGAAGGAAAAATGAAGGGAACTGAGAAATATAGGGGTAGTAAAATAAGCAGTTAAGGGGGCAGTGTTTTGTTCTTTATCACCTGATAGTATGAAAAACAGAGCTGAAATAAATACAATAAAAAGGATACTGTAAAATATATTTAATATAAACTGAATAATGAGAAAAGTGGGGTATGATAAATAGAACTGTGTGAATGGGTCAATGTAAATTTTTTAATAGA
The DNA here is from genome assembly GCF_019279795.1 of Protopterus annectens. NCBI lineage: Eukaryota > Metazoa > Chordata > Ceratodontiformes > Protopteridae > Protopterus > Protopterus annectens. The sequence continues at coordinate 301,015,057 of NC_056738.1, read as the reverse complement.
GGAGAGCTGCCTAAAGGCTTGTAGATGAGGAAATGTTAAAGAAAGCAGTGGGGAAGAACACATTGCTAATGCTCTGATAGAGGCCGTATTATAGAACAATACATCTAAAGGAAGCAAATCGGCAAAGGTCTAAGAAATGTGGGCCTCGAGCAGAATAATCATTTAATATGCAGATTGTGGCATCTGTACAGCAGGTAATATTAACTAATATTATAGCAATACAAATGACCAGCAAAGACGAAAGACCTTTGTTTGGGTGCATCCTTTCCACTGACTATAAACATATTCCTCTATGCTTCTGTTTCTAATATCATAACCCCATTCTCATGAATGTCTATATCCACTGAAACTTGGCACAAAAATCTGCATTTCTTGGTACCATATTTTGTCTCCTGGTCCTGTTTCTCATAGGATGTTCAAGTCTGTTCTATATATTTGATCTCATCTTAAATACAATATTAGGTTGGTCACCTAAATCTTTCACTTGGCAAACCCATATAGCCAAATACATTGCAATGTGTTGTTACAATTTCTGCAAGTCGTCCGCTGTCTGACGAACAGTGTAATGGTAAGGCATTGGAAAACTTGCCTGCACTATTTTCCTCATTTGTAACATTCTTGTTCTGTTTTTTGGCTTGTGTTATGTATATGAGCCTTGTGTTGCACTAAAATATCCCTTTAAATCAGGGAATTGTAAACCACCTTGTTCTATAAGAAGGATCAACTTATCCCACTTAAACTGTGCCCTCTTCCCCTTAAGTCTTTATCAATTATTGTCCACAACTTCTCCTCTGGTTGATAAAAACATGCCTGACCTGTATATAAAACTAAAGGGACTAAAAACATTTTCAGTGCTTGTATCTTACTATCCATATCCCTAAACAAAAGCTTCCAGGTTTTCAGTTTTTTGTATTATCTTTGGTTTAGTCTCTTCCCACTTATGCTTCGCTGCCATAACTGAAGCCTTTTTTAATGCATACTCCTAAACACTACTTATATTGTCCCCATAAATATGAGTATTGCTGTACCAGTGTATGTGTGAATACATAAATTATGGCTATAGTCTTTATCATCTTTAATTTTATGTTCCAAAAAGACTGGAAACTGTCTGAAAATGTTCCACAACACTGAGATGTCCTTTTCTGGATTTATCAGGTACACAATAATATCATTTGCAAATAAAGACAAATTATAGCACAATGACTTAAGCAACAGAAAGGAGAAAGTGTTTCCAAACGTAGGGAGCCCATAACAAGAAAAATAACCAGAGATCCTGTAGAGGTATTAAAGATATTTCAGAAATGTTTTCTAAATTTATATAAAGCAGGCAAATGGGGAAATCAAGAAAAACCACAAATGGAATATTTATGGAAGACTTAAATATGCCAAGGTTAGAGGTAGATGAGGCTCAACAAATTAACAGTTAAGATAGGGGAGATGAGATAAAAATGATGATTTATAATCAATCTGCAGGAAAATCCCCATGAATCAATGCTATTCAGGTGGAAGCATGAAATCTAGAGGGAAGAAAGGGATAAAGATATAGAAGATTTTTTCCCCTGGAAAAAGTTGTGGTGGCTATGATACCTAAAGAAGGTAGATGTCTATCAGATCCAGCTTCATATAGGCCCAGTTCAATTTTAGACCATAATTAAATACTAGCTAAAAGAATGGCAAATGTGTTGAGATTTATAGATATGGATCAATGTGGATTTGTAGAGGGGAGGCAAACATTTGACAACATAAACAGAACAGTGAATGATCCAGAGGGTAGCAGAATGCAAGAAAATACCACAGTTGCTGGTGGGTTTTGATGCACAGAAAGCATTTGAAAGAGTAAGATGGAATTTTAGGAGTAGGGCAATGGAAGCATTTGTATTCCATAATACAGTAATAAGGTTAATTAGGAGAATATATGAGGGATAGGAGGCAACAATCAAAGTGGGAGGATTCTTGTCTGATAAGTTGCATCTGGACAGAGGAACCAAGTAGGGGTGCCATCTTTGTCAGTTGTTATTTGCATTACATTTAGAACCAGTGGTAAAGAAAGTAAGAGACTTAGAAATTCAAGGATATAATTAGTATGGTAATCAGGAAAAGCTGGCTTTATTTGCATATGATATTATTTTGCACCTGATAAAACCAGAAAAGGATATCCAAGTGTTGTGGAACATTCTGAGACAGTTCCAAGTTTTTCAGGATAAAAAATTAATGAAGATAAAACAAAGGCTACAGCTACATATAAACTTTGTAACCACACATGAATTGGTTCAGCAATACACATATTTATGGGTACATGATGAAATGAAGTATGTTGGAGTATTGGTTAAAAAGGATTCAGTTACAGCAGCTAAGGATATGTGGGAAGAAACTAAACAAAAGAAAATACAAAAATTGAGAAACTGGAAGCTCTTGCCTATGGATATAGATACAAGATGTAATACAAACATGTTTTAGTCCCTTTAGTTTTATACACAGGTCATGTCATGCATGTTTTTATTAATCAGAGGAGAAGTTGTGGACAGTAATTAATAAACAGTTGATGGATTTTTCCCAGGAGGTGAAGAATGCAAGAGTCAAATGGGATAAGTTGACTCTTCCAGTAGAACAAGGTGGTTTAGGGTTACCTGATTTTAAAGGGATATCTTAGAGCTGCACAGTTAAAGCTCTTATACATAATACAAACAGAAATCTACATTTCAAAATGGAAAGGGATGATGATGAAACAGGGGGAGAAATTCAAGAAATAAGGAGGAGAGAGTGGGATTTTTGATGCAGATCCTTAAGGAGAATAACAGTCATACAGAATATTATATTTGCAAAGTAGCAGAAAGTATTCTAAGAACCATGTCAACACAGAAATGGAGAAAGGAGATTCTGCAGATAGAGATGACTGCAATTATGAAGTACACAGAACAGGCAAGAGGTGGCTGGAATTTACTGGTGGAAGCTGGCAAAGTAACCAAGGTATTGGGAACAAATTACTAGAATGGGAAAGAAAATAGAATGGGAACAGGCTAAGAAGACATTTGGACTGTTGTCTAGCAACTGCATTCCCTATCAGAGATTGATATCTGAATATAGGCAAAGAGAAAGATAGGGAAATCCTGAGTGAAAGACCTGCATTCTAGAAAAGAAGCTGCTGTTAAAAAAGGGATAATTACCAGGACCTATAAAATATTTGCACAATAACTACAGCAATCAATCAGAGGAGGTCAGAAAAGATTGGAAAGTGAGATTAGATCAGCAATTCAGAAAGAAATAATGGGAGGACATAATGCATGGCTCCCAAATAAGCAACAAAGTCTAGACAAGTTAGGATTTCTGCTTGAAAGTGTTTTCAATGATACTTTTATAGTCCATGTATCTAGTCAGCAAAAGAAGGGAGAACTCAAAAAGTTTAATGAACACACAAGTAAATACAGCTTTTACAAACAGCTTCAACAGATGTACTAAGCAAAAACAACATGCTGTTTCGAAATCTGTTTAAAATTGCGTGCTTATATACCAAATTATTCAGTGATGTAAAGGCAATTAATCAGTAATATATGCTACACATCTTTAATAAAGATTTCAACGTATTTACAGCATTCAAACCTGGTGTGACATCAGCACTAAGTATATTAATACATTTGCTCTCCACATTCTCAGTTTGTATTGCAACATTACCACCCTTAATACACTGCTCAATCAATCAATTGTATAACCAAAAACTTAATCCAATGTGTGAGCCCCTTCTCATCAATGTGTGTGAAAAGGGAACTAGTTGGAATCTTCCTCTTGATTTCTAACAAATGGTCACAATAGTTCATTTAATTTAGTCAATTTTGCCCACATAAAAAGATGGGCAAATCTGACATTGAGTTATGTACACTAAATGCTTTGAATCACAGTCTGTCTATCTTCTATTACAGAAACGTTTTTGGTCTCAGGATGTACAAATGCATTGCTCTTTCTAATATAGTTACAAAAACTGCATTTGTAACACAGAAAGGTGCACAATTTTTGACTATATCTGTCATTTTTAACTTGAGTTTGCTCTTTAAATCAAAGCATATATATTTTTTTATATTACATGCCCTTCTATACCCAAAGGAGGCTTTATCCAAAATAAAATTGAAATTACTTGCAGAACCTAAAGTCCCTAAAAGGCTACACAGTTTTATAGCTTCCAGCCAAAGTTTGCTTGCTTGCTCCAGAAATGACTTCCTCTTGGAAATAGATGCTTTTAATTCTCTGTGTGCATCAAAAGATAAGTTACCATCCCTTATCAGCTGTGGTACTACCCCCCATACTTCTCTGCACCAGCAAAGCTGTAGTATTGCTTGCTGCACTCTATGTACTTTACTGCTTTACCGAGTATTTTGTTCTCTGTTTTACTTTGATAGCCCTTTTGTTAGCCAAGGTTATCCACCAACCTTTTAATACCTTTGTCTTTTTATTTTCATTGTCATAAACATTTATGTGTTCCAATTTTACTATTGATTATCTCCCTTTCAGAGACAGAGTCCTCTGGCTTTTTTGTAGGTATATATTTTCAGTCAATGCTCTGACTCTTTCTTGCAGGGCTCTAATATCCTGGAAGAGTACCTTATTTATTTCTTCTTGTTGCTGGTTTTCTATTGGCTGTATAACCATTTTTTAAAGACCTCCATTATTTTTATGAGTTTTTGTTTCTGATAACATTCTTTAGTACTGGAAGCAGTTTCTATTCTTCAGTATCATACTAGGTGACCCACTTTTTCAGTTGTTAGTAGCAATAAAACACACTTACATCTATTAGTCATTGCGCTTTACACACGTTTTAGCTTCAAAAGATGTCAAAGAATTTTCACAGCAAGCAATAAGTTTGTTAGTATTCATTACTATAGCATCAATATATTTTTTTCCAAAAAAGCAACCCTTTTCAATGCCATAAAGACCCAGGCTTACTGCTAGACTAAATCCACACATGGGCATAAGGCTTTTCTTTGTGTGGGTATTACAATTTCAAAACTATTTTTCCCTTTAGAACAAAATATTTATTCCAGCAAGAAGTTTTATAACTGTGACAGCTAATTCAACAAATAACAAAAAAAATCATGCCTTTAGATAATACCTATCCTAATGACATACTGCTAATAATAAATTATATTGCACTGGTCACAAGCAGCATTCAGAGTCATGTTAAGTAAGATTATAGTTTCTATTTCATGTAGTGCTCCTTTTCAGAAAGTAAATGTTCTTTTCTGAGATCTGCAATTGTTTGTAGCAAATACTGTGGTATGCATCAATGTTTAGGAGATTTGGTTTATTTAAACACCCATCTCACTGAGTGTATGAAATAATTTTTCATCTGAGTTTCAGGTTTATTACTAATATGTCCATTATTCTGCCTAGATATTATATATTTCTGAATTCTTATTTATAAGTAAGATATTTAAGTTAGAATTAGGGAAAAACAAAGAAAAAGTAAAAATCTATAACTAAAAGTAAAAATCTATAACTACCTGAACTAGACATAATTACCATCCCACCCCACAGTGTTTTAATTCTTTCAGATTACGTCACTTACATACTAACAGTCTCTCCCCCATTTATACCGTTTTGCATGGTATAGTAAATCTTATATTTTACTATCAGTCTCCATAGACAATACTTTCTACTGCCTACATTTATTAATTATTTCCTGTGTTTGTTCCTTCTCTTTCTTTTGCCACACATTGGGTGGTTTTCATTAACCATATGCCTAGACTTCTCATGTTTTCCTACCCCAAAGAAACAGGAATGCCTGTACCATCATGTGCAGGCACATAGTTTATTACAATTGCTTTTGTATTGGTCTCATTGATCTTATAACCAGCTAATTGATTGAATTTTCTCAATAAACTGATCATCCAGGTTTACCATTTTTTCTTGATTAGTAATGTACAATATAACACCTTCTGAAAATAATCATATTTTTCAATTAATTGTCCCCATTTGTAACCTTTTCAGTTAATTGTCCCCATTTGTAACCTGTTATTTGTGATTGCTCCAGTTTGTTGTGAAGCACTCCAAATAAAGCTGTAATGCCCATCAGTTTATGTAGAATGTTCCTCTTTGATTGAATTACAGTTTTTTTAGCCAGAGAGAAAGAAATGTGCGGTAGGGGGAATGCGTCATTTGGTGGTTGCACATACTAGGACTTCCTAACAGTTGCTTATAGATGATGCAATGCTCTGCAGCTAGACCACTTACCAGTAAGTCACATTACCAGGACATTACACCTGTTCTGCACAGCTTTCACTGATTGCCTGTGCATTATAGGATCACTTACAATATCCTAGTGTTAGTTTACTCTTCCATTTGTGACCTCAGTCCTTGTCACCTTAAGGAGCTTGTTGTACCATGCTTGGCCTCTGATAAGCTGCAGACTTTTCCACAGGTCAGCTTTGAAGGCAGAGGTAAGGCAGACTGCTGTCCCCCTCACTTCAGGTGTGGTCAATGTATGTAGGTGAGGGTAGTAAATGTATGAAGATGAGGGCAGCAATTAGTGAGTTATTTCAGTCCCTCATCCCTTAGGTCCATTGCTGAATGGGCACATGTAAAGAGAAAAGGCAGAGGTAAGGCAGACTGCTGACACTGAAGGAGGTCATGAGACAATAGTGGTATCAGCAGTCTGAGTGGGCAGCCAGCACAGCTATGGTACATTTCAGATAACCAACATCTGGAGCCCCATGCCTGTCCTTGGCATATTAGTGGAGCGGCAGTCCTTACCCTGCTTTTTCTCTTTACATGTGCCCTTTCTGTGCCCCCTTGTCAGTCATTGTGTGTAATTTGATGTTTTCATGGGTAGTAGGTATGTATCTCTGAAGCGTCATCACCACTTATGTACCTAATGCAAAGAATACTGCCCCTATGGATAAGATGGAAGACTTGGATGGACTAACCAGGTAATGCATATGATATTCATATATATGTAGTCTTCCAATAAATTTGTCAAATATCAATAGTAATCTGTTTGCATTTTCTTTCCTCTGCATGTTTGTCCACTTTCTGACACTCACATGGCTTCATGACCCAGAGAACGACATGTGAGAGTGTGGGTATGTGGCCATTCCTACATTCACTGGGCTGCCAGCCATGCCTCTGAAATTGAACACCGGTACAACATGAGCTTCCCCACATCCAATGTGAAGGTATACTGGATTGCAAGAAGAGGTATGCATTGGAGTGGACTAATGCAGTTGGAAGAGAAGTGTTCCATCTACCCTGAGCCTGACATTTTTGTGCTGCAGAGTGAAGGGAATGATGTCATCAGTCAACCACTCGGCTATGGTTTCAAATCACAGAAATTTTTGAAGACCTGAAGTCTTGGTGGCCACATTGTCATTTTGTGTGGTCTGATATAATTCCTCGACAGATATGGAAAACAGCAAACAATCAATGGGCAGCTCACAAGGCCAGACATTTACAGAATGGGTTCATGCATGGCTTGATGTACAGGGTCGGTGGATCTACAATCTGCAATAACAGCATCACCATGGAAGATGTTCATCTGTTCAGAGGGGATGGCGTTCACCTAACTGAGGAGGGCATTGCGTTGTTCTTGACCGACCTCCACAATGGCGTGAGAAGAGTTATGTAGGATTGCCAACATGCAGCTTGTGAGAAGAATAGAAAATACCCATGACCAAGTAGGACCAGTATAGTAAGTAAAACACTATTATGAAATCTGTTGTGTAAAATATATTTCTCTGAGTTTGGCAAATAACTGTGGTAAGGAACTGGTGAGGATGCTGAGAAAGAACTGTTTTAGGAGAGTGCTACCATGTACAATCTAATATGTCAGTGACCATCCTGCAATACTTCATTTTTTTAGTCTGCTTTTATCAGGCATGTATAGAGTTAGATGACAGGAAGGGCTTACTAATACAGAAATTGATCCCTTAGATCCATTGCTGAATGGACACATGTAAGGAGAAAAGGCATAGGTAAGGCAGACTGTTGACACAGAAGGAGGTTGAGACTGCAGTGCTGATAGCATTGCAGTCTCAACTTCCTTCTGTGTCAACCTCCTTCTGTTGACACAGAAGGAGGTTGAGACTGCAGTGCTATCAGCTGTCTGAGTGGGTAGCCAGCACAGCTATCAGACCGATGAGATGGCCTTGCCTACCACTGTCCCATGCTTGTTCTGGGTTCATTAGTGGAGTGGTGGTCCTTACCTTGCTTTTTCTCTTTACATGTACCCATTCAGCAGTATGTTGGCTACACCAAGAATGTGTATATTCACAATCATGTGTCTACATGGCAAAACAACTGCTTCTGAATGCTGTACACATGTACATATATCAGTTTTGTTAGGACTTAGGTTATGGAAATTTATGATTTTTTCATATTTTGGTAAATAACTTTGCAAGGGAGCATGTCAGTGTGCCAAGTAATACCTCATTTTGAAGACAGTATTGATAGTTCCAACATGGTAAGCAAATTGCCTGCATGTTGCACACATGCAGATATCAAAGTTTCAACTTGGGTTATGGAAATTATGATTTTTTTTTTCATATTTTTGGTAAATAACTTTGCAAGGGAACATCTGACTGTGCTAAGTAATACCTCATTTTGAAAACAGTATTGATAGTTCTAACATGGGAAAAGAATGGTGCCTGTATGTTGTACTCATATGCAGATATCAAAGTTTGTTTCGGACTTAGGTTATGGAAATTATGATTTTTTGTCATATTTTGGTAAATAAATTTACAAGGGAGCATCTGAATGTGCCAAGTAATACTTCATTTTGAAGACAGTATTGCTGGTTCCAACATAGTACAAGAATTGTGCCTGTATGTGGGACACGTGCAGATATCAAAGTTTGTTTTGGACTTAGGTTATGGAAATTATGATTTATTTTCATATTTTGGTAAATAACTTTGCAAGGGAGCATCTGAATGTGCTAAGTAATACCTCATTTTGAAAACAGTATTGATAGTTGTAACATGGCAAAATAATGGTGCCTGTATGTTGTACTCATGTGCAGATATCAAAGTTTGTTTCGGAGTTAGGTTATGGAAATTATTTTTTTTTTTCATATTTTGGTAGATAACTTTGTAAGGGAGCATCTGAATGTGCCAAGTAATACCTCATTTTGAAGACAGTATTGCTGGTTCCAACATGGCAAAATAATTGTGCCTGTATGTTGGACACGTGGAGATATCAAAGTTTGTTTGGAATTAGGTTATGGAAACTATTTTTTTTTTCATATTTGGTAAATAACTTTGCAAGGGAGCATGTCAGTGTGCCAAGTAATACCTCATTTTGAAGACAGTGTTATTCCTTACAACATGGTTAAAGAACTGTGTCTGTGCACTGTACACATGTACAGATATCACAGTTTTAATCTTGTACAATTACGAAACTTGTACATTTACAAAACTTCTCATTATTATGCCCATAGCTTTGTAAGAGAGCATGGTGATCACACAAATGATGCATCATTTTGAAGCTGACATTCAGATGCACAACTTCTACACTGATGTGTAGGCTCTGTCTGTTACAGGTGATGAGATATTATGCTTTGTTTATCAATTATGATAAATAATATATTAATCATATTTCTGTGAATATCTCAAGAAAGGAGCATCCCACAGTAATGGTTAAGGTAGGATTTTAAAGCTGACATTCATATTAACAAATTAAATTCAAATTGTATGGGTCTGCATGGTACATTGACCAAGATATTGTGCTTTGCTTTTCCAAAAAGGTAAAAAATATGCACAATATCAGCCTTCCTTGCCAAATATTTAATAATGACTTTGATATGCACTATCAACATTTACACTGTTGGAAAGGTCAGTGTCTGCTGAACAACTCTCGCGTTTACATTTTTAGTCTAGCTCTTATAGTTAAAGAGTTATGAACATTTGTTTTCTGTATGGTATTACAAATGGATTTTCTGAAAATGAGCTCAGGCTGCACTGTTGTTCCTATGGTGGAATTAAGCAGGCAGCTTTTCCTGAGCTGCTCCAGAGTGAATGAGTTATCTCATTAACCCTGAGTACCTTCTCATGGCGCATCTGTGCTTAACACCGAGCGCACCATGAGAAGATAGGAATTCCATTTTGTTAACCCCGAGTGCCTTCTCCCAGCGCACTTAACTTCACAGTCAGATAGTAACTCCACTGTTGAAAATTAAGTTGAAAAAGTAACTGAACTCTGTCAGTTACCTTGTCAGCTTAATTTTCATCATAGAGTTACCTGGTGGTTATATTTGAGTTTTCGGAGAAAATCGGCTTGCAACTCACTCTGCACTTTCTTCTGATAGCAAGCCGATTTTCTATGCAAGCCATTTTAATCACAGTTCACTTAACTTCTCCACCCCCTGACATAAAATCCTTTGTTCTGTTCCAATAATTAGGGGTTCCAGCAGTAAAGGTTCCCTTTCTTTTTCTGGCTTTTGCAGGAATTACAGCTGGATCCCTCTCGTTATCCTGCTGATCACTTAATGAACCCAGGGAGTTTTGCAGCAGTTACGGCTCTCGGAAGAAAGACCTGCACCAGAGATCTGTGTGTATTTTTAAAACAAACTGCAAGCCTCTCCTAAAGACCATTTCATCTCTGATCCAAAAGGTAAGATAAGGTATCATGTTACCCTGCTACAGCTTACATGGTTTTCTTGCTTATGCCCTGAAAACACATATTCCAATTAGGTATTCAAAAGTTTCTTACAACTCCTGCTAATGCTATGCCTGCAATAAAAAATGCCGGAGGTCATGCCACTGAGGGAACTATTAGTCTCTCTCGTGTTGCTGGGAGCATTTGTTTTGTTGTGGGACTATTCCTCTGCAATTAACATTTCATTATTTCAGGTATATTGTTACTATAGCCTCCATATCTCTTGCTTGTATGACGTGTTTATTGTTTTTTTAATGTAATGTGAAGTAGGGTTTCTAAGGAACAGTTTGCTGCTATGAAGCGTCTCATGCATTTAATGTTGTGTAGTAATATTTACGGCTGAAAAGTAATGCCAAACATCCTTTTTTTTTACAATGTTCTTTCAAGCGTTTATTTTTTTACTTGCTTGTCTTATCCATCACATGATCGCTGAATGTTAGCGAGTTTGTAGGGCAAGTTGTGAAGTATCCGTTTGTGTTGTTCAGGTTTCGCTCGTATAAACACTGATCACAGATAACCTCTCAACCGTATAGATTCATGCTGAATGTCTTGATTTCTGTCTCATATATTTTGCATAATAATAATTTCCGAATCTATACCCTTCAGAAAAGTACTGCTAACTCCAATCCTGTTATTTTATCAGCATTCTAAGCTTGTAGGACTGAAAGTGTTCCTGTCTGTTGCTTTGCACCTACTCTGAATATACGGCCTTTTTATTATTGGTTTGAGAAGAACCAAGAGGTTTAAAATCTGTTCAACTTTTATTCTCTTTTTTTTTTTTTTGCTTATCTGTATGGCACACTCAACTCTCTAAGTGCTTGTAAATTTGATTTCCCCACTGGTGGTATGTTTTGTCAGCACTGTCCATTGTTAATTGCCAGCATGACTGTTTCAGACTGTGTACAGCAAGTGCAGATCAAACTTTCAGAACACTTAATATGCCGTCTGCTTGCTCAGCACACCTTAAACATTTCAAGCCCGCAAGCAAGCTTTGTTCATTTATCATTTCAAATCTCTAACGTGTTAGTATAGAGAATGAGTAACAGCATCAGCTACATGTGGGTCTGCAACACGCAAGCTATGGGTTTGATTCCTGTAATTTCTACTTGCATAACATATGTCTCTGAACAGATCCCGGGTCAGGCTTGAAAGAAAGCATTTGTGTTTAATTGACGATCATGTTTTTTTTTTCTTCATGATGTCAAACACGTGAAAAGATCATGTCCTGCCTAGCTGCTAGATGCACAAGTTGCAGAGTTAGGAGTTAATGTACTTAATTAGTATTTGGTGATAATTCTTCTGTGTATTTTATTTTCTTGTGAAGGGGGTCTACCTTTGTTGAGGATGCAGTTTGAAAATATGTTCTGGCACAATTTTTGTGACTGTACAGCCGTCCTTTCTCTCTGAAAGAGGAAACAATTCTCTGAAATTGTAAGGGGTTGTATATCTAATGTGTTTTGTAAACTGTATTGTGTGCAAATAAATTACCCACACCAAGAAATGTGTACTTTAAAGAACCTCCCTTCATCTGTAACTTTGGCCAGTTGGAAAGTAATAATACTGCATGTTGTTCTGATTTATAACATGAAGCACCTGTGATTTGATTGTGGAAGGTGTAGCTGCATATTTGGAGATGACAAGGTGTTGGATACAGTGAGATGTTATATCTGTGATGTGCCCAGCTGTCAACAAAACTGGAGACAATTAGGGACAGTTAGAATATTAGCACTTTCAACTTGAAACGTTGGCAGAAGAGAGTATGAATATGGGATCCATATCTGATATTATTGACGGACTTTAACGAGTTGCCCCAATCATTTATTTTATAATGGATCAGAACACTAGACTGAAGCAAAATCAGAGTCATTTATATGTGATTAAATTCTGCACAGGTCCTTTCACATTTGGAGATATACTATGGGCATGTGTGTATGCACGTAAGTTTATTTGCAATTTGTTTTTTACATTTAAAAGTAATGACCATTGCTGTGTGCCAAGCAGTTTTAAAACTGACAAGTTAGGGGGGTCTTGATGGGCAGCATTTTATATGAAGTCAGTCTGTGGGCTAAAGAAGATAACTGGGTATTCTTTATATTATATAACAGATGGGAATTTCTGATTTAGAAAACATTTATTTTTACTAATATGTGCCAGTGTTTATGGATGATCTCCTTAAAATCCATAGAATGTATGGTGTACATCATCATAACCCTATGATTAGTATTTAGTTTAGCACTACGGAAGGATTTATTACATCCAAAAATCACTAAAAATAGGTGCTGCATGTGTATGTCACTCATTAAATATTCTCATTCTTGTTGTAACATATCTAACACTATAGCCTCTCTTCTTAAAATCATCCATTAACTCTGTAAGTTGATCGATCATTAAAACTACCAGAATCAGTATTTAAGCATAATGGTTGCATCATATGGCCCCTAGAAATAATTCTAAACATATGTTGGGGGGCATGCTGGTTCTATGAAGTCAAGTATTTTTCCTTAAATCCTTCAAATGTATCTTAGTATGGATTCCAGGATCCTGTGTTTTATACAAATGAATATCTAAAAGCAAATACAATCTTGAGAAAAGGCGCATTTCAATCTTTACAAAACATGTGTAGCATTTGTTAAATAATCTACAAAGATACCAATATCAAAACTAATATTATCCCATATTATAAAAATGTCTCAAATGAACCTCCTATTAAATAACATGGAAGATAAATAATTGTTAGCATCATTAAACACATAATTATTTCCCAAGCAGCTAACATTAAATTAGCATAGGTATTTGCCACTGGTATACCCCTGCCAACAAGCTGACACTATAAAAAATAGAAAATTAATAATAACTACTTATAGACAGTGTTGATGTCACAACTAATGAAGTTAGAATGCACTGTTAAAAACTCTCTAAGGTACTCTACACCAGTGTCATTAGGTATCCTTGTAAATAATGAAAAAACATCCAAAGTAACAAACATTAGAATAGAATCCTTGTTATATAGATACCATGAATAAAACTGATCAAGTATGTCATTACTGTCATGTATGGGTCTATGTCATTTCCGAGAACGTCCACCTTGAATGACATTGCATCGAAAATGCTGTGCAGCAAACCATTCTGACTGAGATCACATTACAGTGGAATCAGGAAATCTGCCCTTTTCCTCACTGTAGTGTGATCTTGGAGTTGGTATATATAGTTTGCAAGGGGTGTGGGGGTTCAACATGCCGTTTGATGATGTGGCCATTTGCTGAAATGATATAGAACCATCACATATATAGTTTTGAGAAAAACAAATACTTTTTCAAAACATTTTGCAGATATACAGAGAGAGGCCATGTAACCCATCCTCTTGAAGAGACAATAGGTCTCATTGGAGGACACTAATGTTTTTTATGGATCTTTAAAAGTCCATAAAACAGGAGGCAATAGGATGTTGTACATAAAAATAATTTAACAGGTTTTAAGTTAAAGAACCATTCATGTGCATAGAATAAAGTATGTTAATAAATACGATATTATATTTTATTGACCCTAGACTTATTTATCTTAATGTAGGTGTTAATATCATCTAATAACTCATAAATTACAAAAAGACAAAATTCCTTATCCATAACAATTGTTCCCCTTTAACAGCACACTTGATAACAATGTTTGTGTTCTGTTTTAAAGTGTCCAAAGCTATTTTCTCTTCTAAGGATAAATTCTAAAACTTCACATTTTTTGTTAAGCAAATTATTAAAGGACAACAATGGGATTCTATTTTAAATTATCAACTTCTCTATAACTTTTCTCCCTATTTACAGTCCATGCTATGAATAAACAATAATACAGCATTTAAAATATTTTAATTTGACTGTTTCTCTCCACTAGAACAGTACCTTATAGTACTGTGGTGGCTTCACTTTCAAAAAACTTTTATACTGCCCTGGAAAAGCTTGCTACAGTCTCCAATTTATTGACGTGATCAAGGCCAATGAATACAGGTAGCTTTCTGGCCAATTCCCTTCCCAAACTGACATCAACACGACCATCCTAAAAACCAACCCATGTTGTGATGTCACAGCTCCGTGGTTCTTCCCCTACCCATACAGAACATAAAGGCTAGAACAAGGCAACAGTACATGAGTCAATCTCCTGCTGTGAGCTGTCAATCACTGCAGATAGTTCAATTTACCCTTAGCACTTTGACAGCTAAGGAAGTTAGATGTGAAGGGGAATGGGAGATGAGTACAATTCAGACTTCACAAAAGACTGCAATTTAGCCATTCTAAAAAGAATCAGCAGTAAAAAGTACTTTGAAAGTCGGTTCTGTGACATTTACACTGCAATCATTGAACGGCATGAAATGTTACTTAAAATTAACTGTCTGAAAGACAGCAGTGTACGCATGTAAAATCAATGCAGTGACAGGAGATTTAGGAAGAAAGAGGCTTGTGTGATGTAACTTTTTACAGGCAAGCACTGCATTGTAGGATACCTAGAGGCAGACTAAAGGATTACTTCAAGATGTTAGACCACATGTGGTCAGACTCAGAAATTGTGTATATAAATATTTAAAAGCCTGTAAATAGTCCCAGAGTGGTGTTAAAATGAACAAAACACCAAACCATAATGAAATAAAGATGTTTTTGAGTCTGTGGGTATGGTTCTCCTTTAAATAAACATTGAATATTATGTTCACACCTATTTTGAAATTCTTGAATCACATTGTTGCTTAATGGAGTAAACATACTAGATATCTTAAAATGACAGTTACCTGTAGAAAGTCTCTCATTTGTAAAAATGAATTTAAGGGTTAGTTGATGCACAAACAATCTGATGTCTGTCAGAACTTCAGACAAACATTAATCTGAAGCTCAAACAAAAGTTGCTCCTTTACTAAGCACAGAATATTTCACTGTACTAAGTAGATATTTTGAAATATTATATACAATCTCATTCCTTGAACAGATAGAGTCTATGTCATGGGACATATGAAACCTCTGCCTTCTCCTTGTCATCCTGTTTTTCTTATGCTGTTTCTTGCCCTGCTTTTGCTTCATTGTTGCATTGGAAGAGGCAACTCTTATAAAAAAGGGGGATATCTATTTGGTGCATAGCTGAAATGGTGTGTACATCAACCATACCTCCTGGCATCTCATCAACAACAGGAATTTCAACAGTGGGTGCAAGTGCATTCACATTTCCTTTCTTAGCCAATGTAGTTTCCATAATTATCTGCTCAGCTAGTTCATCTTTGGACCATGAAAAAACATTGTCCTTTCTGAAGTCACTGATATTGTGCCTAAGCTTTCTTTTCTTCAGCGCAATAAGTTGTTGTTCATAGGAGAGTACTCTTTCAATAGCAGCATCATATTCAGTCTGTTTAGCACTGTAATACTGGTGTGTCATGATACTGGTTTGAATAAACTGTATTTCTTTATTTAAAGTAAGTTCAAAAGGTTAAAAAATGTATTCATTAAATTCATATATTCCTTCCCAATCTTTAGATTTAATAACTGCCATTTTCATAAAAGTTCTGTGCACAAAGTGTCATATGTTGGCATTTGTAAAACTTGTAATGCATGCAAGACAATATTTAGACTCAAATAAGCATTAACGCCACTGCAAGCATTTAAATTTTAACAGTATGTCTTCCAACACTTTTAAATTATTTTGAAAAGTTGTATCACTTGCAATATTTAAGTCTGCATTGTCAATCTGGAGCAGGAGTGGATTGCTTTAATAACTAACAAGCCAAGAAACCGTTACTCCCTCATTAAGTTAGATGCTACCATTTGTGTGAACAATGGCAGTGATGATGCATGTACTTCCATGCATGTTCCATGAACCAAAAGCCAAAAAAAAAATTTTGAGAGACAAAGTAGGAATGGTCAGTGGGTAAAGATGAGTAGGACCAAATCAAAATGTAAAAACAGGATCACTCCAGTCACCAAGAGAAGGAAGAACTCAAAAACTTTAATGAAAACACAAACAAATACAGCTTTTGCAAATAGCTTCATCAGGTGTACTAAGTAAAAATAACATGCTGTTTCAAAATCTGTTTAAAATCAAATGCATATATATCAAATTGCTCATTGGTGTAAAGGCAATTAAGCAATAACATACACTACACTTTTTTAATACAGATGTCAATGTATTTACACCATTCAAATCTAGTATGACATCAGTAATAAGTGTATTAATCCAGTTTGTACTCCATATTTTCAATTTGTATCACAACATTACCACCCCTAATAAACTGATCAATCAAGTGTATAAAGAAAAACTGAAATGAATGTGTGGGGCCCTTCTCATCAATGTGTTTAAAAAGGGTATTAATTGGAACCTTCCTCTTGATTTTTGATAAATGATCACATATTTGTTCCTTTAATTTATGGTCAGTTTTGTCCACATGAAAAAATAAACAAATCTGACATGAACTATGTACACTAAATGCTTTGAATCACAGTCTGCTTATCTTCTACTACAGAAACCTTTTTGGTCACAGGATGTATAAATGCATTCATTGTTGTAATATATTTACAAGAACTGCATTTGTAACACAGAAAGATGCCCAAATTTTGACTATATCTGAATTCTTAACTTGAGTTTGGTCTTTATAACAAAGCAGATTATGCCCTCTTCTATACCCTAAAGAAGGTTTATCCAAAATAAAATTTAAATTACCTTCAAAACCTAAAGTTTTTAATATATGTCACTGTTTATTGATGATTTTAACAGCCATAGAATGTCTGATGTAGGTCATCATAAAGCTAAGATTACTTTTACACTGTCAGGGTCCTGCCATGGGTATGCCAGTGACAAACACCTATGCTAATTCAGTGTTAGCTACTTGGGAGAATAATTGTGTGTTTAATGAGGCTAACACTTATCTTCCATGTTATTTTATAAGATGTTCATGGATGAAATTTATATAATATGTGATAATAGTGTTTTTGATACTGACATTTTTGTAGATTATTTAACAAATACCACAAGTTGTTTTAAGGATTTAAATATTCCACCTCTCAGGAGTGTATATTTAACAAATACCACAAGTTGTTTTAAGGATTTAAATGTTCCACTTCTCAGGATTGTATATGTAACTAATACCACAAGTTGTTTTAAGGATTTAAATGTTCCACTTCTCAGGATTGTATTGACTTTTTAGATATTAATTTGTATAAAATAAGGGATGGTGGAATCCATAATAAGGTACATTCAAAGGAAGTAAGAAAAGTATTTACCTTTATTGAATCAGCATGCACTCCAGTACAAGCTTAAGAATATTTCTAGGGGGTCAGATGATGCAGACATTATGCTTAAACTCTAATCCTGGTAGTTCTAATGATCAACTTACAAAGTTAATGGGTGATTTCAAGAACAGAGGTTACGGTTTAGACATGGTACAAGAAAGAGAGAGACACCTTCATGAGCGTCATCCACATGCATCACCTATTTTTAGCAATTTTGAATGTAATAAATCCTTCTGTAGTGCTAAATCAAATGATTTTAGGGTTATGATGGCATACAAAAGACATTCCATGGCTGTTAAGAAGGTCATCAATAAACAGTGGCACATATTAAACACTTTAAGGTCCTGTTGGTAATTTTAATTTTATTTTGGACAAATCTTCTTTTGGGTATAGAAGGGTATTCAATTAAAAAAATGCTTTGTCATAAAGAACAGACTCAAGTAAAAAATTATAGATGTAGTAGGGAATTGGGCACATTTTCAAGTTGCAAATGTAGTTTTTGTAAATATATTACAAAGAACAATGCATTTATATATCCTGTGGCCAACCACACTTCTGCAATAGAAGATATGCAGACTGTGATTCAAAGCATTTAGTGCACATAGCTCAATGTCATATCTGCTCAACTTTATTTATGTGCAAAAGTGGCCAACAATTAAAGGAATGAATATGTGGCCATTTGTGAGAAATCAAGAGGAAGGTTACAATTAATAATGTCTTTTTCAAACACATTCATAAAAAGGACCCTACACATTGGTTTAAGCTTTTGGTTATACAATTGATTGATCAGTGTATTGGGGAGGTAATGTTGCGATACAAACTGAGAATGTGGAGTAAAATTGATTAATATACTTAGTGCTGATGTCACACCAGGTTTTAATGGTGTAAATACCATGAAACTTGTATTATGGAAGTGTAGTTTGTGTTATTGATTAATTGCATTTACACCAATCAGTGTTTTGATATCCAAACGTGATTTTAAACATATTTTTAAATCAGTATGTTGTTTTTATATAGTACACCCAATGAATGTATTTGCAAAGGCTGTATTCTTTATTAGAAGTGACCCTGCTTTTACATTTTGACTTTGATTTGGTCCTACTCGTCTTTACCCATTGAGCATTCCTGTTTTGTGTCTCATACTACTTTTATTCCCCAAGCAGATTGCAATGAATTTTTCCTCAGGTAGATGTGAAATGTTTGAGGTGTGGTTAGGAAGAAAGAGGTACCTGGGAGCATATATTCTTGGAGTGTAAAGAGTTGGTAGACTTTAAAAAATTGTTACAAAGTATTCTGTCAGAAACAGTGGTTGAGTAAATAAGGGTAACTTAGGACCATCTCAAAAAACACCAGCTTTACTCTGTCGCTTATCGCCTACTCAGAGGCGATCTCTGCCTAACATACAAAGCTATGTCAAACCAAGAGCTGTTGGACATGCTCCACGTAAAGAAATCTCAATCCCTCTGAGCTACATGTTCTAGGGACCTAAACCTTGTCACCACAATAAACAGAACATGCTGGAGGGATAGATTCCAGTCCCAGAGACTTCACATACTCTGGAACAAACTACCTATCTATATCAAACAAAGCTCCTCATTAGCACCCTTCAAGAAAAATATTGATGATTGGATGGGAGGTAAGAAATTCACCCCAGGGATGACTTCTCTGGCTCTGCTTGACAGGGGCACAGGAAAATAATTCTCTTGGGTGGCAAAAGCCAGGGTACCATTTGGCTAGGCTTGTACAGGCCCTAGGGCCAATAGCCTAGTACCTACCTATGAACCTATGAACCTCACAAATCAGAGAGGTTAAAGGAGAAAAGTGGCAATCTCAACAATAACATCAGTTATAACAAGGGGCAGAAGTATATCATTTTGGAAAATAAGCAAAAAAATGGAATGGCAGAGTGACGACCATGGAAATGTAGGGACGATACTATTCCTAGAGATTTTTTTTCAAATGATACAGGTAGTGTTACTATAATAAAGTATTTGAAAATAAATATTTTTAACTACATGGACTATTCCATGAATTCAAAACATTAGTCTTTTTCTGTAATAATTTTCATTTATACCAGCTGAGCAGATACTGTTATAGCTACCATTGTAGATTTGAAACTTCAAGTGTTTTTTCTAAACAGGGTAAAGCTTATACCAATGATAATGTACTTAAAAGAAAAAGTATGTTTAATCCGCTGTTCCATCCACGCATTAATTTGTTAAAGAAATTTTTGAGAATGACTTGAAAATGGGCAGATCTAGAAAAAAAGCTTTATAGGTTCATAGGTAAGTACTAGCTGCCCTTGCAGGCCATTTTAAGCATAACCATTTATAACCCTTTTCCTTTTTTGTGCTCAAAATAACCTATCCCATTTGGTTATAGACTAGCCTTTCCCATCCCATGGTCATTGAGATTTATGAAGCCAGACAAGGAAGCTGTCTTGTAATTATGGAATCTATAAACTCCACTGAGAGAATGATGTCTCTTCTTTTTGATAAAGGCATCTATGAAATTGTATCCAAGAATAAAATTTTTTTGCATATAAGAAGATAGACATTCCTGTTGATGAACTGGCTTTAAATGAAGACATCTGCCCAGTACTTCATACATTCTCGAAGGTAGAATTTCTGTTGGTTACAGCAATTTTGTGGATTCCCTAGACAGATTCTGATTTAGAGGATCCACCAGTTACACCTATTATGGCTGCTTATGGGTCCACAACCAAGTTGAATATATACACATAGACTATTAGCACTTTCTGGATATGCTTAGGCAGGTTTCTTTAAAAGAAAAGAGTTAGTTTGTGATTATGGATATTAAAGAGTTGTTCACTGTTATTCCACATGGCTGTGCAATTGATTGGTTTGAACTTTTATTAATTCAAAACAAGGACATTTGTAATGTTGATATTATGTTGTTGACATCTTTTATGGAAATAGTTTTAAAAACAACTAAATATTCTTTGAAAGAAAGTATTATAAACAACTTTAAGATGTGGCAATGGGGCGGCTTGTGCCCCTGTGTTTGCCAGTGCTGCATTATGTTTGTGGGTACAGAATTTGTGTTCAGTCAAGCCTCCATTATTTTTTGTTCTACTTACTACAGGCTCCTTGATGATATGTTTTGAATGTGGGATAGATCCATCTGACAATGTGATGAGATTAATTTGTTTATTATTTGGAGCAAACTTCTGATTTTTTGACATTTAAATACACCATTTGTGGAAAAACAGCTGAACTTCCTAGATGTAAGTGTGAGGAGGGGGGCAGCAATATTATTATTATTTTTTTTTTCAGAAACCAACCAATAGTAATTCTTTTTACATTTTCAGAATAGTCATTCCTACCATCAGAAGAAGGAACTGGCAAAAAGTCTGTTCATTAGACTTTCAAGGTTATCACATGGCAATATGTTTAAGGGAGAGAATAGCAAATCATTTGGGATGCTTCTAGAAGGGAAGTACCTTCAGGAATTAATGGTATGACCACTCCAAGAAGGAGACAAAGTACAGCCCTATCATCACAGCAGGTTTGATAATATTAAACCAGAACAAGAAGAGCATTTCAAATAAAGGAAAGTAGTGAAAACAAGTTTTCCAATACCCTAATCTTACACTATTTGTCAGATAGTGGACTTGTAAAGGAAACTGTGAGTAGACATTAAAAAGTAGATGATCATGTGGGTTTGCCAAGTCAAAAATTAGGTGACCAACTCAATCTTGTATTTGAGATCAAATATATAGAAGAGACTTGAACACCCTATGAGACAGGATCAGAAGAGAGAATATGGTGCAAAGAAATGTGGAGGTTGTGCTCAGTGCCAGTACACAGGCATTTATGAAAACATGGTTATAATATCTGAAATACAAGCATGGAGGAGTGTTGGTGGGTTTAACTGAAATAAAGAGCAACTGGTGTATTTGGCTAGTTGTGACTCATGCAATGCATTTTATATAGGGAGATAAAAAATCCCTTTAAGAAACATATTTACCAACATGTGTACATAATTAGTATATTCTAAGATATGCGAGACATGGAAAAGTTTTTAGTGTTGTTTTTTGAGCAGATATCCATTCCCATGGGTGGTGACTGAAAACACATTTAGAACACAGGAAGTTAATTTGGCAAATGGAGCATCAAAGTTATGATTTATTTGGCATCAAAGTGCAACATTTGATGTACTATGAGCTTCATTTGAGATTCTATATTTTTTACTTTGAATTGTTAGTTATGTTTTTAATGCATTATATAACTGGGATATAATCAAGTGATATGGTTTGGTCTTTGAATTTTAAGTGGGGTCACATGTTTTAATGGTTCTGCTGAAGTCCAAACAAGTAAAGGATGAAAGTACTAAATCATTTTTAGTATAAAACCATTTTACTGTAAATTTTAAACAAAGAGTTTGTACAAATGACCCTACTGACCTAGTGTGCTTTGTCAACATCTATACCTTGGTTTGGTTTTATGTGTTTATTGATTCTATGCATCAGGCAGTTCTTTGGTTGATTATTTGATTATATAAGCAGTAATACCAGAGATGTGGGTGTTTTAAAGAAATAATGCACTTCTCTGTATGAATCTGATGCAGCAGACTCCTGCGAGGTACGTTATATTCCTATAACATCCATCCTGGAGGTTACTGATGAACTTAGAAAGTGGAATTTGTGTGCTCTTATTAACTGATTGGCCAAAATTAATGAAGGCTACACCAAGTGTACACAATATGTATTCAAGAACATCCCTACCACATTCTTTGTGCTTTCTAGTCACTCAAAGTCTACGCTAAGTGTATGTGGAGTCTACACTTTGTGGTAACCTTTATGAATCCCTGTCATTATTTAAAACTGCAAGAAAACCAGTATGAAAACTAAAATTAGGAGAAAGAATGTGAGTTATGCCTGTGTTGTCTGTTCACTCAGAATGGTGTACACGTATTGTAGGCAATATTGAATCCCAAGGGATGGGTTTTATATACACTGTTTTAATTTTTATAGTGTGTTTGCTTATGTGCTAGAGGGTTTGTGAGGAAAAAAACATTTGTTACATTGTTTCTAGTTTTGTAATTAGCTTCACTATTTCTTCACATTTTTTTTAACATACCACCTTTAGGTGAAAAGTGTGCTTCAGAAATCAACTTTAAAATGATTATTTTGCAAAAATAAAATGATAGAGGTAGGGACTCTTAGATGAAACACTGAAAACAGTATGAAGATTCCAAAGCTGCTTGATATATTGTGTGAAGTTAGGTGAATGCTGCCAGCCTAGCCAGATAGACTTCTGTAGACAATTCTGTCATTTGTAAATATTAATGTAAGCCACGGGCTTGTTCTCTTAAATGTGAGAAGACTGCATTGGCTATTGAACTGCAAAAATGTAACAACAGTGCACTCTGCTGTAAGAAAGGTAAGTCATGCATTTTATGATTGTCTTTGATGTCACAATTCGGAGCTGATATGTCTAGAGGGAGGCATCCTGCCTATTGTTTTAAGACCAGAGTTAATGGCTAGAATTTGCATGTATAAATGTCCTTTATTGCTCTGGTTTCTGACCAGGTGTAAAGAATGTAAATGTAGTTTCTGTTAACCTGGGACCACCAGAGAAGCGTGAATAATGATGTCATGTGAAGCAGCTCTGTGTTATCAGTTTAAAGAGAGAGAATCAGAGAGCTCAGAGTGTTTTTTCTTGAGACCATCCAACATCATCATCACTGCCTGTTTCTATATGCATGTTATTTAGAACTGTGTTTCCTCATAGATATAGCTAGGAAATAGGAAGATTAGACTAGTTTGTTTTTCTGTGATGTCAGAACTTTTGTTACTGTATTATTTTAAGTATTTCTCTGTGATCTCTGAACTCTTGACTAGCACTGTATAGTGAGATGTATTGTCTTGTGTTTTATTATTTATTATTAAATATTTTTAAACCTTTCAACTGTGGTTGTTTTATGTAGCATTAATTTAAGCTCTAGAGTACATTGCATCTATATAGTGATACTGTACCATGTCATTCTAATAAGCCTTGACTGTTCAGTCACACTTACCATTTGGATAATAATATTGCACAGTAATAATTGGACACCCTTTCAGAAGGGCCTTTGAGTAGCTGATATTAGTGGGCGGTGGCAGCTGGTACTACCTTTTAGACTGGTCAGAGAAGGGGCACAGCTGGAGAACCTGCGCCAGCCTTCCCCAGGAGTGTCTGTGTGGTTGTATATAACTCATCTCAAAGTGTGTGTGTGTGACAGTTACTTGGGCAGGGACACGAAGCACTCTGACAGAGAGGGTGCTGGAGGTTTTAGCTTGCCCACTAGGCTGAGATCTGGACCCTATAGCTGTGCCAGTGGGAAGACTTATTGGGGACCTGGAGAGAAAGGGAGAAACCAGCCCCAGACTGACTGTGATCTCTGTGTGCTCTTAAGGGAAATTGTACTGTGTGTGTATTATCCTTTCCATATATGGACACCCCTCACTGGTGTTAGTGGTGAGGATTGAGGCACCTTGCTGGGAAAGTGTACGGACGTCACATATTGAAAATAGTATGGTGATTCTATTAAAAAAGTTTGGACTTTAAGAATTTTCATAGCACATTTAAATTGAACAAGCACCTTAAGTTAGCTATTTCTTAACATTTAACACCAACATTTCAACATACAATCCATGTTATCCACATAGTGAAATACATAACTTTTAATTGTGAATGTCTGTCAGAAATGTAATTTTGAAAAATGATTATAAAAGGCCAATTTAGAGAAAATTACCGAATGATTGTAGCTAGCATATATTAGATAGAGAATCACTGATGCTGTGTTGAAATGTCATTGATGTTTATTTTAATAGCAAAAAAGGCTTGGAATTTCATCAATTCAGATGTACCCTTTTAAGATGGAGAAACACCTGTAATTTAATTTCTTAACTTTTTTTACATGAAATTTTCAACCTACCAATTGTGACACCACCTCAGAAAATGTGACCAATCAATGTGCAATAAAAAAAGGAAGTTATGTCTTACCTCCATCTTCATTCATTCCTTACTGATAGGACTTCGGTTCCATCCTCGGAACTGACCCGGCCAATACACAAGTTTGCTCCATCCAAAAACTCTCTGGCTAAGTCCTACCCATAGTGCTCCTCTTCTCCTTCTCTTCAGATTGACTTTGCCCACCCAGTATAAGACAGTGAAGATAATAGAGATAGTTGAGACAATGGAGGCCCTATCTGAGCAAATACCTTATTAGGCAGACAGGACCAAATGATCCACCAGGAGTCTTTAGGCAGGGGGATGGAGGGTGGGGTGTAAGGAATGAATAAAGATCTACAACACAGATGGAACATTATGGTAAAACATAACTTCTTTATCTGATGTTGTCAGTCTTCATTCGTTCCTTACTGATAGGACCGAGTCCCCAGCTACGTGCATCCTGGGTGGCCCTATGGAAGGATATTCCTGAGCACCATTGAGCCAAAACATGCTCTTCCCCTGGAGGCCATATCCAATTTGTAATGAGTGATAAAGGTATGGGGGTTTGCCCAAGTGGCCACTGTGCAAATGTCATCCATAGAGGCTCTGGAATGAAATGCCACTGATGTGGCCATTGGTCTAGTGGAATGAGGCTTGATTCTAGAAGGCAAAGATAATTTGTTCTGATGTTAGAGAAAGGTAATGCAATCTCTTAACCATTTTGAGAAGGTGACTTTGGAAACAGCTTTCCCCAGTCTGGGACCTGAAAAGGGTATGAACAGTTGGTCCGACATTCTGAAGGGTTTAGTTCTGTCCAAGTAAAAACAAAGCTGTCTATGCACATCCAACATGTGAAACTGGTATTCACCTCTGTTGGAAAATTCAGGAAAAAAGACTGGTAAATCAAAGGACAGGTTGAGACTTGAATTTGAGATAACTTTGGTCAGAAAGGAAGGGTGAGTACAAAGTGATACTCTTTATTTGTGGAAAATCAAGTAAGGTGGGTTGACACACAAGGCCTGCAGTTCTGATACCCTCCTGGCTGAGGTGATAGATACTAGGAATAAGGTTTTCCAGGATAAAAAGTTTTTGTCACATGAGATGGAAGGCTCAAAGGGTGAGTAGATCAAATTTTCAAATTCCATGGTTCAATTGGGGTTCTAATAGGTGGGTTGAGATGTATAATTCCTTTCATGAAGGTTTTGCAAAGACGAAGAGACATTGATGAGGAATCATTGAAACCATTATGGAAATTGTCGATAGCTGGCAGTTGGACTGTAATAGTAGAGGCTGAGGCTCCTGCATGAAGTAGGGTCAACAGGTATTCTAAAACTTTATGGACCAGCATTGAAAAAGGGTCTAGTCCTTGTTCCTTAGCCAAAATTGTAAATCTGACCCATTTATTGCAATAAATTTTTCTGATGGAGGATTTATGGAAAGCCAGAAGAATCTTTTGGACTGATGAAGATAAGTGTATTTGCCTGGCAATCAATGGAAGTGGAGATACCAAGCTGTCAGCTTCAGGCTGTGAAGGTTGGGATGAACCACCCCCTGTGGGTAAGATAGGAGTCCCAGGAATGGGTCTAAGGTCCACGAGCAGTGAACCAAATGAGGCCAAAGGAAGGGGAACCAAATTTGATGGGCCAGCAAAGAGCAATGAGGATGATTTTGCTTCTCAGCCACTGCACTTTCTTCAGGAACTGCAGTATGAGTGGAATGGTTGAAAGGCATACAGTAGACCCGGGGGCCAATTGTGAATGAGTGCATCTCTTGGTGACCTCCCCTGTGGGGTAATTAGAGTGAAGAAGCTGCTGCATTTGCGATTGAAGGGGAAGGCAAATAAGTCATAGCAAGGCTGGCCCAACGACAAAAAATCTGAGTTGCTACTACAGGGTTGAGAGACCACTCATGAGGCATCATAATGTTCCTGCTCAGTTTGTCTGCACTTATATTGGAATTCCCAGGAATGTGCATTGATAATAGAAAGCAGTTGGAAGCTATTGCCCATTGCCACACTCTTAGGGCTTTCCAGCATAAGGGATAGGATCTGGATTCACCTTGCTTGTTGATGTACCAGACTACTGACATATTATCTGATTGGATGGCAGTTGTCCCAGACGAGAGGATTGTTTGGAATGCTTGCAGCACTAAGAGTACCGCCCTTAGTTCTAGGACATTGATATGCAATTTGGCCTCTATGGGGGACCAAGTGCCTTGGACGATCCTTCCTTGAAAACTACCCCCCACCCCACCCTATTAGGGAAGCATCTGTATTCACTGTGGCTTTGGGTTGGGGGGTGAAAAAGGTTGACTCCATAACTCCTCCTCTGGCTTCATCCACCAACTCAAATCTTGCTTGCATCAACTTGTTATGTGAATCAGGTGAGACATTGGATGTGTTAGAAGAGACGATTGAAAAGATAGGAGCCATTGCAGTAGCCTCATATGGAACCTTGCAAGAGGGACCAGTGGAATTGTAGCTGCCATGGAGCCCAGAAGTTGTAGAACTTGTCTGGCTAGGACTAGGTCTTGAGATAGTATTATTTGAAATTGACCTCTCAGTTTTAGCAGCCTGTGAAGAGGCAGGGCAACAAGGCAAGAGATTGTGTCGAACATTGCCCCAGTGAACTCTAAGGTTTGAGTCGGTACCAGGTTCGATTTTCCTAAGTTTACAGAGATTCCCAGTCTTTCTACCAGGCCTTGAGTGTATGACATGGCTTGAAGCAGTAGATTCCTGGTTGGAGTGGTGAAGAGCTAATTGTCTAGGTATGGAAACACACAGAATCCTTGTAATCTGAGGTGAGCTACTACTACTGCCATGCATTTGGTGAACACTCTGGGGATTGTGGAGAGACCAAAGGGCAGTACTCGAAATTGGTAATGATTGGCTCCCAGCCAGAAGTGGTGGTATCTTCTGGTCCATTTGTCCATTTTTATGTGGTAATACACATCCTGAAGATCTATAGAGCACAGCCAGTAGTCCTTCAGGAATGGGAGAATGGACTGAACCATGACCATCCGGAATTTTTCTTGCCTGACAAACTTGTTTAGAATACTGAGATCAAAAATTGGTCTCCTGTCCCCTGCCTTTTTTGGCACTAAAAAGAATCTCGAGTAAAAAACAAATCCTATTTGTTCTGGTGGGACTACTTGGATGACTCTTTTTTCTAGCAACTTTTGAACTTCTAGTGCTGCTGCATCTCTTTGACTGGGTGGGTCATTGGGATTCACCTTAGAGGCTTGGGATAAAGGCTGAAGGGAATATGGTATCCTCTGGTCATAATCCTCTACACCCAGGAGTCTGAAGTTATTGATTGCCAGGCCAAGTGGTGTAGGGAAAATGTCCCCTGACTGCTTCCAGAGGAAAGCAATCAGGCCACTCTTCAGGAGCACTGAAAGGGTTGATTAGAGAAGGAATCTCTGGAACCCTGGTTTCGTGACCCCCCCCCCCTCTGCCATGATAGGGGTGTCTCCCAGTTGAGATCCCCTTCTGCCCTGGAGGGGACTGCTCACCGCATGTGTCATGGAAGGGTCCTTGGGATTTCTTGCATCACATCTTTCCGCCCCTCTGATTCCTGGAGTAAGATTGCTGAGGAGCCGAAAAACGTATGCCCACAGCAGATAGGGTCTTTCCATCTTTTTTACACCTGGCTAATATGTCCTTAACTTTAGGGCCAAATAAGGAAGACTCATCAACAGGAGCATTGATGAAGGAAGACTTTAAGGAGTCTGTGAAGTCACATAAGCACATTCAGGCATGATGTCTCATGACAACACCTGAAGCGGCTGCTCTAGCTGCCCCCTAGGTTATATGGGTGATCAACCGCATGGAGGAGTTAGAAAGGCACTCTAAGGTAGCAAGCTGAGAGATGACTTTATCCCACACCTCATCAGGTAATACCCCTGCCAGAGTACCTGAAAGTTCTGAAATCAGGCCCCCCTGAAGACACGTGAAATGTGCCATGTAATTCAGAGACCGTATGGCAAAGGTCACTGAAGCATATGTCCACTTTCCCAATCTGTCTATTGTCCAGGGCTCCCTGTTCAGAGTATGGACAGTCGAACCTTCTTCCGTAAGTTATTTCTTGGTGGCCACTGCCACAACCATGGAGTCTACTGTCAAACCTATGGACCAATGGGGGTGGTCTTTTGGTGGGGAAAGAATCTTATCAGAGCTCCAGGGAATTGGCTCAATATTGTTAGAGGCCTTCCAGGCACACTGCACAATGAGCTTAATTATTTCATCTGCAGGTGGGAATCACCCAGGAAGTAGAGGGTCAAGCACAGAAAGCTTGTAAGAATATTGATTCCTCAGTAGAAGGTTGATGGGCTTCCAGTCGCACTTCTGTTTTAGGATCTCCAGTATGTTTCCAAAGGAGACATCTTCAGGGGGAGATTATGGGGACCCTTAATCATTGAAAGCTGTATCTTCAGTGAGGGATTCCTCAGGGGAATTGGTGTGCTTCCTCTTGCATGTTCTCTTTCGGGGTGGCTCCTCAGTGGGTCTTCTGCAGAGGACTCCGAAAAGCAGGTGCCCTGGAGCAGGGTCTCTTGCTGCTCCCATGCTCAAAGTGCCTGCTTAGTGGGCTGCGTCAACTGCATACTGTAGGACAGAAAGAGATCAGGTTCTGATGCTGGAGGTGCCGACTGCATGGCTGTGGAAGCAAGAGCCCTCTCCATCACCTTGAAGGCAGGCCCACCCAAAGAGAGATGGGTACCCAGAACTGAGAGGGACAACCTCAGAACCGGGGTCACATCCCACTCTGTATGAGCCCACCACCAGGATAGGAGCCTCAAGAGAACCAGGAACTGCTGGAACAACCAGAACCATAGATGGTGCCATAAAAAAAATCGGCACCGAACTAGGAGTCACAGTGCCGACAGACCAGTCATGGTCCCGAGGGTGGATCAGCTCCGAATGGAGTGGAGTCCAGTGGGGAGGCTACAGAACCATGAAGGGAATCATCACAGGAACCAAAGGTGTAGGTACCGGGGAAGACATCGGAACAGAGGGCTCCAACACCAGGGAAGAGGTTGAAGGAGGATATGCTGAAGGCTGTGCAGAGAAAACTTTGGCTCCAGGAGGGAGGGAAGTCCTGGTTGGGGTTGGAGTTCCTCTAGCTGCCAAAAGTTGATTGACAAGCCTCAGTACATCTAATTCAGAGAGACTCCTGGTGGACTGTGTAGATACTCTGGAAGGAGAGTCTGTTTTTTCCAGAAAAGGGCTATATTGTTGTCCAAGGAAGGGATCTATAGTTGTAGAATATCTAATCCTAGGCAAAATTTCAGATTTCGGCGACGAGGATGGAACCACTATCAGTGCCGAGATCGTGTCTGGTACTGAGGATATAGTCTATACTGAAGTAGGTGTAGAAATTGTCAATTCAGTGGTTGCCAACGCCTTCGATGCTGAAGAACTAGTCATGGAGCTGAAATAGTTGGTGCAGATAATTATGTCGTTTTCGGTTCAGAAATGGTCTGACAGTGCTTCGGTTCCATAGAAGTCGGATAGGTCGGAACCAAATGGCTTCTCTTTTTCTTATCTTTTCTGGGAGGTGGTGAGACCTCCACCTCAGAGAAGGCCTCCAAAAAAGGAGTATTTAACAAGCCCTTAAGAATGAGTGTGAGAACTAAAATTTTTATACAAGTCACAAGGAGGTTGAGTCTGGAGATGGGAAACTCAAAGGCAGTAGACATACATTGTGTCCATCCGAAATAGGCATTTTCTGCCCACACTTCTCACATTGTTTAAATCCGGCTGTTCCTTTTTTGTCTGACATATTTAAGGTAACAACAACAGCTTCTTTTTTAGACAAGGGGAGTGAGAACAGAATACCAAGAATGGTAACAGGATTACCACAAGGCTAAGAGAGTACCAACAATGGCACGTAAACTACCAAAAAAATGGGTAGGAGAAGAAAAAAAAGGTCACAGACAAGAAAGATGCATAATCATAAAAAGGGTACAAAGTACAAGTAAATCCAAGAAAGATATGTAAAAAATACCAAAAATGTATCACTTGGCTGAGATAGATGGCTTGACACGTCTTGAAAAATATGTGGCAAACGAAATCTGAGGAGAAGGAGAGGGGCACTATGGGTAGGACTTAACTCGAGAGTTTTTGGCTGGCACAAGCTTGTGTATTGGCCAAATCGGTTTTGATTACGGAACCAAAGTCCTATCAGTAAGGAACGAATGGAGATTTACAATATCAGATGTCATTTTGCTAACTGATTACAAAAATATTTTCAGACAAAACTGCACAATGATAGTAGCATAGTATAAGAACCAGGAGTGCATAAATAGCATGTTGCAAAACTGACACAAAAATATTAAGAAATGATATAAGTTATTAGTGGTTTTAAAACAAAGTTGGAATGAGCATTTAACAGGAGACACTAAGAAAAACAAAGTCCTTGACTGTTCAGCTGAAGAAAGATTAACCATCCTTTCATGCTGTATTCCTACATTACTGCTACTACTGGTGATGTGGAAAAAAAGCTCTGGATTGGCCTTTCCTTTTGGGACCTGTTTCATTTTCACCTAAGATTTACACTGAACAGAAAGCTGAAAGATGGGTGAAATCTTCTGTGTCTCTAATATGCTATTTAATAGCAGTTATTTTTCTCATTAACTATTTCTTCAAAAGTGTTAGTCTTCTTAGCCAGTAAGAAATATGATAGCTCAACTAAAACTACATACAGAGACTGCATCTTGCTGCATGGCATATCTGTAAATAGTACTTATTTTACAGTCTTAAGGAAGTGGGCTTCAAGAAGTATTTTATTTATTTATTAAACCTTTGTTTACTGGGAAAATCCGACAAGGCTTAGTTAAACTGCTTTTTAGAAGAGGCCTGAGGCGAAAAAAATCTTCAGATTTTTTTTTCAAAATTTCAAAATTTATCAGGATTAAATATGGAATGACAGTATACAGGTATTTACAGGCCACATTATATTTTAAACACCATGCATAAATTTCCAGAGTACATGAATATTTAAATTGTATGTATGTATGTATATATATATATGTGTGTGTGTGTGTGTGTGTGTGTGTGTGTGTGTGTGTGTGTGTGTGTGTGTGTGTGTGTGTGTGTGTATGTATATATATATATATATATATATGTGTGTGTGTGTGTGTGTGTGTGTGTGTGTGTGTGTGTGTGTGTGTGTCTGTGTGTGTGTATATATAATATATATATATATATATATATATATATATATAAAATGTGTGTGTGTGTGTGTGTGTGTATATATATATATATATATATATATATATATATATATATATATATATATATATATATATATATATATATATATATATGTATATGTGTATATATGTATATGTATATATATATATATATATATATATATATATATGGGTCTACCTTGACCTACCATAATTACGTTTCTCTGAAACATAATTTTGCGACCCTGATTTTACGAAAGTGCATTTATCCAAAACTGCACTTTTGCATAAAAACGAGTCAGTGAAAAGCAACCAAGGTTGTTGTTGAAGATTGCGGCACAGTGGGGATAAGGGAATATTCCCATTTCTCACAGTAGTGCAGTCTCAAGTTAGAATATATAAATTACGGGGGCTGGTGGGTGCAGGTGGGCTTGCCCCCCTGCATAAATGTGTTTAGTGCTGTCATTTTTTTTTTTTGATTTTCATTGACTCGTTTTTTTGTGAACGTGCATTTTCCGATAAATACACTTTCTAAAAAATGGGGGTCGTGAAATCATATTTTTGAGAAACGTAATTTCGGTGGGTCGAGGCAGACCCATATATATATATATGGGTCTACTACTTCTAAACTTTGAAGTTTCAAAACTTCAAATTTCTTATGGTCGAAACCATAGGATTGAAGTTTTGAAACTTTGAACCGTTTAAATGGAGATTGCCGTACAGTGTGGAATGGTATAGTTATTGTTTTCCTGACTGAAGTGAGATCTCGAGAGTTGATATATTTAATTAGCAGGGGGTGAAAACATAAAAAGAAATGTTTTTATTTTTTTCATTTATATTAAGAAGTTTCAAAACTTTGAATTTCTTATGGTTGAGACTGTAAGAGTGAAGATCTTATAGTCTCAACTTCGAAATTTAGTAGACCTCTGTATATGTATAATATATATATATATATATATATATATATATATATATATATATATATATATATACACACAACTCCCTTTTTCTTATTTTTGTACATGGGTTTCATTTCAGAAGTAACAATCATTTAGAGCTAAGTTTTACACCTCGAGGGGGGGCTAGCCCTGCTGTGGTATTTCTTCCAAACCATGCACACCCAGTGACATTTATGGGCAATTTAGTGTGTCCATTCCACTCACTGCATGCCTTTGGAATGTGGGAGGAAACCAGAGCAAGCCCACATGAACAAAAGCAGGACATGCAGACTCCACACATAAGGCACCCCAGACAAGAATTGAACCGGGGAACCTCTTGCTGTAAGGTGACAACGCTATCCCCTGTGCCATATAGCATGATGCACCTGTATTAAACAATCTTATGAGTCTAAACCAGTTGCAGCATCGATGTTTTTCCATTTAGCAGTGTAGCAGGAGAGAGAAAATTAGTGTACAGATTACAAGCCATGCATTTGTGTTAAAGAAAGAGAAAGACAGAACAAGATAGGGGGTGTTATGGTTTTGTTTGATGTGTCCAAGAAAGAGTCAGTGAAAAATAGAGCCAGAGACAGACTAGAAAGTGGTGGAAAGGAACTAGGTAATGGTGTAAGGGATCTCTATGTATTAAAGGTACAGAATGATTTGTTGTTGCTGAATGTACAATCTTGGCAAGTATATTAGTCGGTTGGAAGGTAGCAAATAAGTGATATGTATTATGAAAAATAGCAACAGGAATGCAGGCAGAAAGGAGGGTGAGGTGAAGGAGTAGATGTGAAAGAGGTAGCAGTCGGGGTTAAAGTAGAAAGAGAGGTGAGTAGAAACTGTGTGTAGGAATAGAGATTGGAAGAGAGGTGGTATAAGTTGGGTTGTGGGGGTGTGTAGGGGCAGTGAGTAGAGTTTAGGAAGAGCTACGCAAGAGTGGAAGTGACATTGGGAGACAGTGAAGGATGGAGAACAACAGGATGAAGGTTGGATAACACACAGGCTGTGCACACAGACTAATGGCGAGAGTAGTCTGTAGTGAAAAATAGATGGACATTGCAGAGCTAGTCTGTGGGAATGCAAGAAATTAGACAATTGTCCATCTGATGAGATTTTAATTGGTTTTAGATACAGCTTAGTTCTTGGATTAATTTCAGTATTCATGAGTTATGGTTCCAAGCTTTGTAAATATGAATTGAATAAAGGGTGTTTCCTGCACTACTGTACTCTTTGAGGACAGTATAAAGCAGTTATCTCTAGAAGGTACAGCCTTGTTTGGGGAGTATAGTTGAATGATGTTTAGAGATGGTAGTTTTTGTGCTTATGTAGAAGTCTTTGTTCTGTTTTCAGCTGAGTGTGTATTAAGTAGTGTGGGAGTTCTAACCAGTTTAGCTCTTTGATAGCCAGAAAGTTTTGTCCTCTGAAGTGCAAGTTGGTGGCAAATGTTTTTGATTTATTGTAACATGCTCCAATTTGTATAACTTTAAAGTTAATAAAAAAATGAGTGTGGCATATAGGAAAGGTGGCAGTACAAACGTAGTGTCTATATGTTTTCTGACTGGGTCAGTGAAGCATCCTTTAGATCTGTATAGGGATCTGATTTTTTTTTTTTACAGCTCATAAGGAGGTCTAGTTTTAGCTGCTCATCTATGATGATGCCTAGTAATTTTGAGTGAGTTACCTGTTTGATCCTGCTGTTGTTGGTTGTGGTTAAGATGAAAAATGCCCTTGGTGTTGACAGTTGTTTGACAGTAAAAAGTATTAGACTGTTTTTTTTTTTTTTTTTTTTGGGGGGGGGGGTTGTAAGAATTATGAATTACTTATCCATGATTCAACAAAGGAGAACTATTCTTGTGTAAGGTCTTCTAAATTTCCCATAGTTTTAGCAGAGGACACCAATGTGAAATCATCTGCATACTGGACTATATATAGCAGCATCTTTAGCAACTATATGGAGGTCACTAATGAAGAGATGAAAAGGTATGGGTCCTAGAATTTATCCTTGTGGAACTCCTATGTTTATGGGGAAGAATGAGAAGTCAAATTGCCATTTTACAGTTTGTGTTCTGTTTGATAGATAGTGGTGAAACAAGTGTAGGGAGGGATAGTTTTTGAAGAAGTTTCATATGGGACACTGTATCAGCAAGTGCTGAAACTAGGTTACCTTAATTTCTTTGTGTATTTACAGTTGTAGTGAAGTTGAACAATAGTAGCACAAGGATAGGCTCTAAAGCCATGTCGTGTAGGGGAGATCAGTTGTTTTTCTTGCAAATAGCTGATTTTTTGCATACTGTCTCCCTAGTATTTTTGATAAGGGTGATAGTATAGCTATTGGTCTGTAATTGGTATTATTGGCCTATTCCATCTGTTCCGTAAACAGGTTATTGTAGTATTTAAGACCATTTTCTAGACTGGAATAACAGAAGAAGGTGCAAAATGGTAAAACAAAACAATAACTAAATGCTTTAACTGGGTGGGTCCCTGGAGTGTATGCATGCATGCTGCAAGAGAATGTTTATGCGTAAACATGGGTTAAATGCAGAATGCCATTACATAAGACATCCACATGCACAAAGGTGAATGATCTTCTATAACATCTTCATCCAGTGTCAATTAATAATTATTTTATAATACACATGGGAACACAGAATGGGGGAGGGGCTGATCAAACAATTGTTGGAATCAATCAGTGTTGCCGCACAAAAAATAATTAGAGCATATGCAGACTGTGATGTCTGACTTAGCAGACATTTTCCTACTAAAAGGAAGGCATGCTTTGCAAGACAGCATTCTTATGACTGACAATAAAATAGAAATTTTCATTTCTGTCCCTAACATTTGCTGCTGGTAAAGTAAACACTAAAATAACTTTGTTCTACTAGGGGGCACTTTGCATCATTAAAAAAATAGACCGAGTAAGTGCTGCTTCTTGCAGTGTAACCATAGTGTGTTTTGTTGAACTGAGCCCAGGTAATTAAAATGACAACTGTGGGAAATTTATCTAAGAGCAGTTTAGTGTCTAAACCGTGTTTGACAAACTATTATTTGCCCAGCAAAGATCAGAAATAAACATTCATCCTGTGACCTTTAGGACCACAATGAAAAGTGAATAAGGATATTTGAGAGGTGAGTATTCATTAGCAATTAACTCACTTAACTGAACTCTAGGACCCATGGAGCAGGAGAATGTAATATTTTTACATAGCTTAAGATAGTGTGTGTGTTTTTTTAACTTTCTGCTTTGGTTAGGAGGCCAGGATGTTTGTAAAGTTGTGTACTGAGTGCATTTATTTTTGAAGAAGGCATAAGTTGTCTTGTAGAAACAGCTGTACAATATGTGTATGCTGTGGATGAACACACAGCTGTACTCCTATGTGCGTTGGTAAAATTAGGCAACCTTCAATGCATCATTTCTTCTTTCTTGTAAATACTTAAATAAGAAATATTAATGCATGAATGCATTAGTGCATGCAGAGCTATCGAACAACTGTTAATGAAAATTTATTTTGAGCATGTTTTTTTTTCCTGAATTTAACAATGTATTACATAAGAAATCTACCGCGGTAGTGGTGCTGCGGTAGCGTTGTCGTCTCACAGCAAGACGTTGCCCCGTTCGATTCTCAGCTTGAGCGTCTTCTGTGTGGAGGCATACGTGAATGGGCGTGCCTTCGTTGAAGGTTGTGCATCAGGGCTGGTAACTCGGCACGTAAAAATCCACTACCAAACATTAGCGGACCGGAGTTCCGCTGTGGCGACCCCTAAAGCCGAAAGACACAACAACATTACATAAGAAATCTCTGTAACACTACAAAAATAGAAGGGCGATGCCTCAGACAATCTTTTCTCTGTCTACTTGCTCCTCTGTTCTGTTTCATTCCTCTCAACATTTCTGCATTTCTCTTCATTATGCGTCCTTTGATTTGTTCTGTGTTCAGCCTTATAATACTGTCCTTTTACCTCCCCATGCTATGTCACAACCTGTTTATTTGCATCCATTCAAACATTTTATCATACACTCTATCTGCTGTCTTATTTGAACAGCCACTCACAACATTTTTGTCTTTTTAAATGAACTCTGATAGTCTCTGTCATATATTTTTCTTCACACTCCTCCCTGTCAGCCACCCAGCTTCTATTCCTTCTTTTTTCACTACAATGCTTTCTGCCATTGGTAGCACAATTTTTCTGCCCATTTTTTTTTTCTTCTATCTAGCCATCTGTCTTACTTCCTCATTCCATGACTCATTCATTCATTCATTCATTCATTCACTGCAGCTTTCATCTTATATTTGCTGTTTCCATGCTGGGGACTGGATGCTGTTATTATTGTCACATTTTCATGCTTTGCATTTGAGTTCAGGTTGACTGATGCATCTTTTTATGTTTTCAGTTTAGTCCTTTTGTTGCACGTGTGCATTGCTTCACTGCACTCACTAAATTGCATCTAAATTTACTTTTTTCCAGTGAAGATATTGCATTATTCATTCAGTTTAATTTATAAATCCATCCCAAGATGCTCTTGTAAAATTATGCAAGCTCAGTGTCTCTTTCCTTGTAAATGCATGAATAAGTAAATTAATGGACGAATGAATTATTAATGCATGCACAGCTTATCAAATAATTTGTCTGAAATTTGTTTTGAACATGTGATCCTCTGAATGTAATGATGCATTGTCATATGGAATCTTTGTAACACAGCATTGAAGCAGAAAGGCAATGTTCCGCTTCCCCAAGAAGTATTACCCATCTGGAATGTTGGTATTTTTTTTACTTAACCATTGTGCCTTTATCTCTGTATAATGGAGATTATTTATAGCTGGAATGCAGTAATTACTATTTATATTCACTAAAGCCAAAATCTCAGAAGCAGTGAGCCCCATATGTGGTCTGTAATTTACTTTTTGTTGCTGTTTCTTAGCAGACATTCAGGAATGATATATGACATGTTTGCAAAAGTTGCTGATAGCTGCACAATTTCTGGAATACAAATACCTGAAGCTTTGAATACTGCATGTAAAATTCTAAAATATGTCTTAGATGGGTCACTGTATATTCCATATCAGTCTAAGCCTGTGTCATCTAACTGCTGATACGCACAGGGATGTAGGTCGTCAGCTTTACTGCCTGAATGCAGGTACAAAGGGAAACCTTACA
The DNA here is from genome assembly GCF_019279795.1 of Protopterus annectens. NCBI lineage: Eukaryota > Metazoa > Chordata > Ceratodontiformes > Protopteridae > Protopterus > Protopterus annectens. The sequence continues at coordinate 300,976,930 of NC_056738.1, read as the reverse complement.
TAGAGGGCCGGATTTATGAAAGCTTGCACGGAGTTGTAGAGTAGAGTAAGACGTCAGACAGCCAATACGTCTGCCGAGCGATCCAGCAACAGCCGGCAGGGGCGTGCATGAGAGCTTCTAAAGCTACTCTTGCACGGACAGCGTCATAGTATGCAAATTACCTCATTTGCTGCTGAAAGCTATGCAAATGAGGTAAATTTGCAATCCAGGAAACACTAACCTGTCCGTAGAAGAGCAGTGTTATTTGCAGAAATGTACTCCTTGGTAAAGGAGTACCGTTCTGCAAATTGCTAAATGGAGCTATGACAGCTCCAATTAAAGGATGCATCCAGTTGAGGAAGCATGCCAATCACCAAATATAAGGCCATTGGCATTTTTAAATGTTTAAAATTATTAAAATCCAAATTTTTTTTTCCCCGATCTCCGATGTTTAAGCATAGAGCAGCGCTGCGCAAATGTGCAGCGCTTAGAAAAACAAGAAAATAATTTCAAAATAGCCAAAAATAGGCATTTTCACTAAAAAGCTTATCCTGCCATGCAGGTGAATGGCAGGCTGAAGACAACATGGCCACTGCATATTGTTTGCTATGGGGGGGAAGCTCGGTGTGAGAGATGTAACCAAGCATTAGTAGGCAATCCTGTGCAAATGAGGATAAGGATAAGTGAATCCCAATTTTCCCCAGCATGTGAGCCATGTCCCAAGAGTGTAAGTGAAGAAGTAGGTGAGTAGTAGAGTAGAAGATAGGTGACATCATGAGGGAGTATGTCAGAAAGGCTGTATGCTTATTGGAGCAGTGTTCTGTGTTTGCCCTGAGTTGCTCAGGATTGCAAGAGGCGTGTCTACAGTTGTCCTTTTTGAAAACCAGAAATCAAAGGTGTATGCCGTGAAAATATCTGAAATTTCTTGCAAACAGGCACACAGCATGTGCGTGCATGTGTGCGTGTGTGAGTGTGTTTGAGCGGTGCTGCCCTGGGCAGAAAGGGAAAAGAAAGGAAAAGAAGTAGTAGGAAGTTAACCAAGGAGAACTAGCAGAGCTGCCAGGTAAAATATATCAGAATCAGCCAATTACACAGGTAGCAGACTAGCCCAGCCCAGCACTTTAAACTCAGCAAACAGCATTCTTCCCTGTTTTTTCCCAAGAACTCTGCAACACTGCAGTATACAAAGAGGGAAAGCTTAAAAACTTTAAAGTCAGACAAAATGTTAGGGGCTGCTCTTGTTATCATAAACCAACATGTGCAAGGTGCTGAGGGGGGTGATGATGCTGTGAATGCTGCTGAGCAACCCACAGTGAGGAGACAGAGAAGAGTGTACAGACCCAGGGTAACCTACCAGGGGGCTACATGAGCTGGAGATAGTGGAGCGCTATAGGGTGGACAGAGACCTCCTGCAGCAAATTGTTGAGCTGTGCTGGCCACGCCTCACACACAGAACCAAGAGAGGGGAATCCATCCCAGTGTATACCAAGGTATATGTTGGCCTAAGAATACTAGCTACAGGTACCTTCCATAGACCAACTGGTGATATGATGTGGATTTCACAGGCATCAGCATCCAGGGTACTGCACCAGTTCCTAGATGCCATGTCAGCAAATGTCGGTGAGCACGTATATTTCCCCAATTCCCGTGAGGCATTGGCCAGCAATATGCGTCTTTTCCACCAAATAGCAGAATACCCTGAGGTAGTGGGTGCAATAGACTGCATGCACATACACATCAAAGCACCACCCGGTGAGCGGGGTAGGGTCTACATCAACTGCAAGGGCATCCCCTCCATCAACTGCCAGGTCGTGTGGGATGCCCAGGGCATAATAATGAATGTGTGTGCTGACTGCCCTGGAAGCTATCATGATTCCCACATCTGGCATCTGACGCAGCTGTACCAGAGATTTGCCAATGGGGACATCCCTGACTGTCACCTAGTGGGGGATGCTGGATATGCACTGGAGCCGTGGCTGATGACACCCATCAGAAATGCACACACACCCGAACAAGAACTCCATAATGAGGCACACGCACAAACAAGAAACATTATTGAGCATGTGTTTGGGAATCTCAAGTCATGGTTCCGGTGCCTGGACACATCTGGTGGAGCCTTGCAGTACTCGCCAACTACATGTACCCAAATTGTCATGGTATGTGACATGCTACACAATATGATCCTGCAAAAACAGCTGCAGCAGGAACAGCATGGGGGAGGGCCAAACAGCCCCCCACCATTGCCAAGACCTGCACAGGCATAGCGTGACTCGGAGGAGGAACAACCTGAGCCTGTCCCAGTAGGCAGAAGTAGGCATGCCCAGTATGCCCTGGCCTTGGCAAAGAGGCAACGCATAGCACATACACTGACTCAGTAGGAACCCTGGAAATTACACCTCTCTCTGACTCGCACATACAGTAAAAGGGATGCCTAACTTGACACTACCTGTTTTCAAACATGCATAGGGAGTGTACTATGTGCATCTGACATGGGCAGCCTTGCAGCACCACCTGAGGCATGAGTGCCCTATTTTAAGCAATATAAAGCACTGCTATGCATATTTTACCAGTACTGAGCATATTTAAATACAATTGCGTGTAGCTGCGCACTGCAATAACCAGTGCAATGTCGGGCAATGTTGGGCAAAGTCGGGCAAGGTCAGACAAAGTCGGACAAAGTTGAGCAAAGTCAGGTAAAAACTCTCACACCTGCTTTACTGTTCCTTAAGCAGTCTGGTCTGCCCAGCAGGAAAATAAAAAGCAGTGACAGGGCTCGAACTCAGGATACTGTGCACTATAGTCACAGCACTGAACCACTAAGCCATGACAGCATTTCACTGGCACAGATACAACTTAACTCACTCACACATACCAGTTTGGGGGGGGGGGTCACATACCTAACAGTCACAGCCAACAGGACAAATGTAGACAAACGCAAACATAAACAAATGCTGTATCATGCCCTCTGAAGAGGCATATGAGTAACCTCCCCCCAGGCCTATGCAGACAGATAACAGCAGGCCAGGCAATGTGATGTGGGTTGGGTAGGCTATGAAGTCACAAACTAATATGCATGTAATTGGAAGTTAAGGTCTGTAGTGCAGTGGTATGCCTCAAACCAGTATGATAGGCAACAGTACAGACTGAAATGGAGTACCTGACATAGCAGTGCAGGCCTAGGAAATGTGTATAAGTGTCAGGTGAACCCTTCATCCTATGAACACCCACAGTAACAATCAGGTGTGCCACCCTGGGTAGAAATGCACAAATAATAGCCGTCCCCACTGTATGTAGAATGACTCATGGAGGCCCTGCAGGCACACTGTGCTTCCTGTCAATGTACAACACAAAGGTGAGCCCTGAAGTAAAAACCAACTTGAGTTTCACACACATATAGTATATATGCTCATACTAGGCATGCTCACACACTTAAACTAATTTAGCAAATTTCAGTCAGCAACATACTGAAAGGTCATACTGGGCATGCTCACACACTTAGGCCATGTCTGAGTACAGCAATGGGCCACACATATCTGGCAGTTCCAGTTCTTACTCCAGACACTTGTCAATATTCACCAATCCTGCCTTGTGCACACACTGATATGAAAACAGACTCATATAATATATTGGACACCTGTCATAATCAAACTATGTACTCCAAGTACTTAAGTTGTTCAAAGAAAGTGAAAAACCAAAGATCATCAATAATACTCCAATCAGTATCATCAAGAAACAATGAGCACTCCTAACATTATCCAAGTCATGGTCAAAGAGTCCATAGAGAACCATGAAGCTGTCTTTCGCTGTGTCATAAATATCAATGTAAACTCATATATGTTCTGAGTCAGTGCAAACTGTAAATGAATACATGTACATGACTGACATTGCCAACATCTTGTCAGGCAGGTTCATACATATTTAACCCATTCTCATTGACAAAAGGGCCCATTATCATACCTGGAGATTGTGAAAACCCAGAAATCACATATACAATGGTTAAACAGCTCTTTCCAAACCTAAAAACACGGCGTGTATGGGATAACATGGTTTCCCTGGCTATGTCATATGTGAACTCCAAAACAAACAGACCCTGCACCTGAACAGTCTGTTGGGACTCACCATCTGTACAGGATATGAAACTGTTGAATGGGTTACAGCAACATTTGGCACACTCCACAAGTGTCGGTGCACAACAGACCATGGGTACTATTGTCTTATAAGCCTAATAAGCCTGATGTGCAAGGCCATGGAGTCCATTATTATGGAACTCATAAACAGAGCTATTGAGAGCCTACAAACACCCAACCCTACCCATTTTGGTTTGGTCAGGGGCAGATCATGGTTCCTAAACCTGCTAGACAGTTTTCAAGGCAGTCACCCAGAACATGCATCAATGAAATGAGCTACACACGGCCTACATAGACCTTGAAAAGCCCTTTTCCAACATCCCACACACATGTTGTATCCACAAAATCAACAACCTGTGCATAAACACGTATGTCATCTGATGGATTGCCAACTGGGGCACAGACAGATCCCACAAGGTAAGAATTGTGGTCTCCTGTTCAAGCTGGTAACAACTGCTGTCCCCCATGGCTCAGTCCTGGGACCCCTCCTGTCTGGTGTATACTTTTCAGAAATACAGTCAAACATGAGGGCTATGTTTAGCAAGGTTTGTGGATGACTGCAAAAAGGTTGTCATAATCGATGTTTGGGACAACAGAGACATCCTTAAAAAGGGTCTCAGTCAGACAGATGTGGTGTCAAATTTATGGGCTCAAGCCACAGTCATATAAATACCACATAGGTGCCAACATCCTAAATATGGAGGTAATAATAAGGGATCTATGGACACATGTGGATAGTCATCACTACTTCCAGAAGCACATTCACAGAGTGGTTAGAAAATTATGCTATATGTTCCCACAAACTGCCAAGGTCTTTGCATGTAGGTCAAAGGAGGTACCCTCTACTCATCAGTCATCAGACCCATCATAGAGTACCACAACACACTTGTGATGAATCTGACTAGCACCTTCAGCAGCTGGAAAGACCACTGATGTACCTCAACAAGAACATTACTGGCCTCAAACAGTTGCCTCATGCAACAAGACTGAATTTAACTCAATATGTACTCTGTTGCATACTGTCTACTCAGGTGATCACTGCCCAACAGACAGGTCCATGTCCAGTGCAGAACGGATGTACATGTGCTATCTGAAGTTACCCCAAGCTCACTGTACTACATGCTCTAGGGATATCATCATCACAACAATAAATAGAACATGTTGGAGGGATACATTAATAACTCACAGACTTCACTTTCTTTGGAACAGGCTCCCTCCCAGCCTACATTAAGCTGAGTCCCTCACTGACACTCTTCCAGAAGAGCCTTGATGAGTGTATGTGAAACTGAACTGTCACACCATGGATCATTTCATCAGCTCTACTACACAGAGGCCTAGGGAACTAACTCCATGGGTGATGATAGCTGCACACTCTGGCTATACTAATATATGCCTTCAGGTAGATAGCCTATTACCGACCTATGTACCTATATATATATGTAGGGGTAACACAGTATAATAAGCCAAAGATGGATGGCAGAGATGTGTGTAAGAGGGTGACCATGACAGGGAGCCATCCAGGACTGTCCCACCCAGCACACATCCCAATGGCACAAAAGACATGAGGTGCTCATCTCACCCAGTGTACATAACAGCCACCAGTATCTGTAAGCATTACAGTGTATGTGGTTCATGTGCCTGCTGTACAACATGACGGTACAATGAAGTACATATCTACTATCTGTAGACATGTACTTGTCACATTATCTACTACATACCTATGAACCTATCTTCAGTAAGGCATATGTTAGCCTAGGTAAGTTGTGCAGCTTTCAACACCCCATTGGGTAGTCTCCCAAGCCCTCGTTCTAATAGTTAGTACCCTAAGCCCCTTTCTAGTGGGGCTGCTGATGTGATGCCTGGCGTGAATTGTCTGTTTCCCATCCACTCATCAAGGTTCCTATTGAAGAGTGTCAGCGAGGGGCTCTGTCTGATGTACATTGGGACTCTGTTTCACAGTAAGACAAGTGTCTGGGATGGTACTCTATTCCACCAGCATGTTGTATTCATTGTTATGATGAGGTTCATATCCCTGGAGTGTGTAGGGTGACTCAATTTTGTTATCTGTAGATGGAGCATGCTCAGCAGTTATGTGTTGGACATGGCTCTGTATGTTAGGCAGAGTGTGCCTCTGAGTATGCGGTACGCAATGAAGAACAGATTTAGTTTTACCAGTTGTGTTGCATAGCACAACTGTTTGAGGCCTCCTAGTAATCCTTTTACCTCTGTGGTCTCTACAACTGCTGGATATGCGTAGTCAAATACATCCAAAATGGTGCATTTTACTCAATGATGGGTCTGATGACTTAAGAGTAGAGGGCCACCACTACCTCTTCGGATCCTGATGCAAACCCTTTGTTGATTAGGTGGGCCACATAGGATTTCCCAATCACTTTGGCAACATGGTTGTCAAAGGAAAGATGACTATCTACTTGTGTCCCCAGATCCCTTATTACCTTGTCAGTATTAAGGGGGTAACGCCTATGTGGTAGTTTGTGTGTACTTTGTTTTTACCAAAGGGGATCACTATGCATTCCTCCACAATGAGCTTGAGGCCATGATTCTGACACCACATATCTGTCTCATAGACTCCCTTCTGGAGAATATTTGTGTCATCCGGGGAATCTATTATGGCAAACACTTTACAGTTCCCAGCAGACCTAGTCAACCACAAACCTCCTGTGTTGGCATGTACATTTGAGAAGTCTATACCAAACAGGAGGGACCCCAGGACTGAAACCTGGGGCCACCAGTTTTTACGGGTGTAGAGTCTGACATGTAGCCAGCAACTCTTAGTTTCTGGAATCTATCTGTGAGCCAGTTTGCAATCCATCTTGTGATGTATGGATTCATGCCCAGGTTGGTGAGTTCATCTATGATATCTGACTGAGGAATGGTGTCAAAGGCTGTAATGAGGTATAGGTAGGCTGTGTTGAGCTCATTTAAATCATCTGTAGCCTGGGTAATGGTCTTAAAGAAATCCACCCAGTTCAGGAGGTGTGATCTGCATATGATGAAGCCAAACTGGGTGTGCTCAACTGTGTGAAGGTTCACAATCTCTTTATTGTTGACTTCCATTATGATTGGATCCATTGCCTTAAAGAGCAGACTCATCAGGCTCATAGAGCATGAATGCCAAGGGTTTTTTTGGCCCACCTCTGTGGAGTGTGACGAATGTTGCTTGCAACATTCTATGGGTACATATCCTGTACAGAGCATGTAGAGAGGTGTAGGTATCCTTGATGAATATGCATACATCCCCACCCTATGTGCTATGATCCAGGTCCTGATGTTGGAAGGTATGGAAAGAGTAGTATCCTGGTGGTGCTGGTGTACTCTCTGGAGCCTTGAACTAGGTTTCTGTTACTGCACAGATATCAATATTCTCCATACTGAGATGTGCCTCAAGTGTGTGCATCTGGAGGCTGAGACTTCTGGCAATGAGTAGCATTTAGCTAACTTTGTGGTTATTTGTGTTGGTTATGGGGTTTGGTTTGTCCTGAGTGACCGGTGTTCCACACCTGAAGTCAACGGCTCATTGGTCCCATCTGACCATAAGCTAATTACCCTACATATCCACATTTTGGACCCACCCCCCTTTAAGGAAACCATGTTAAAAAATGTCTCCAAAGCCAACTTTCATGCTTCTTAAGACAGAAGTGCTGAACTTCAGGACACCCATGTGGATGGACAATACTGTTAAGACTACTGAATCCTTCACAATTGCACTTTATAAGCACTTACATTAGTGTATGCATTGTGCTATCCCAAACAGAACCAAGACGCTATCCTCCAAGAAAAGGAAGCAAATCTGGTGGTCCCCTACCATAAACAAACTGCAGAACAGAAGGAAGAAACTGTTGCAAAAGAGAGTAAAATCCCATGAGTGGAGGAGCTCCCTGGTCAGCCTCAGGAAAAAGCTGCGATCCCTGATAAAAATCCTCCAAGGCTAGTTACGAAAACAAAGTTGACACTGATTCTAAAGACAACCACAAAGCATTCTATAGCTATGTCAAGAATCTCAATGGCAACACTCAGATCTGCTCTGAGTTACATCACAATGGCACTAAATATACAAACCTGACTGATATTGCCAACAGCCTGGCAGATAGGATCAGTGCTAACTTTATCCCCCTCTCACCCATGAAAGAGCACATCTTTATACCGGAAGAATGCAAAGTTGCTGTCATCATGGCTGCACAGGTAAAAACCACTCTCCAAAGCCAGGAGCACAGCATCCATGGGACCAGATTACATCCCAGGCTGCGTTCTACATGAACTACGGAACGAACTGGCACCACACCTACATACCATGCTCAATCATAGCCTCACCTCAGGCTTTGTGCCTGCTGAATGGCGCACAGTAACGGTTATCCCACTACACAAGTGGGGAGCACCATGGACCTCGGGAACTAGCGCCCCATTAGCCTGATGAGCCTGGTCTGTAAGGCCATGGAACATATCATCATGGAACTTATAAACAAAGACAATGGTAATCTCCAAATTCTGGACCACAACCATTTTGGGTTTGTAAAAGGCAGATCATGTCTCCTAAACCTGATAGACTTCTTTGAAGCAGTCACCAAAGCCGTAGACAAGGGTAAGGTGGTTCACACAGCCTATCTAGATCTTGCCACGGCTTTCAACACCATCCCCCACTCTGGAATTATGGATAAACCCACTAAACTAGGTATAAATCCCTATGTCACAAGATGGGTTGCCAACTGGCTGACTAACACAACCCACACTGTGAAAGTAACAGACTCCACGTCCGACTTCAGACCAGTGACAAGTGGAGTACCACAGGGTTCAGTCCTGGGTCCTGTCCTGTTTTGTATCTACTTCCCTGAAGTACAGGTTAACACAGAATGTCTCTGGCTAATGAAAACTAGGAGCCATAATCAAGACTACTAACGATGTAGACATCCTACAAAAGGGCCTCACTGAGACAGATGCCTGGTGTCAAAGCCATGACCTCAAGCTCAATGCCAAAAAGTGCATTGTCATCCCCCTTGGTAAAAACACTGTACCCATGAACTACAACATAGGTGGTAGTATACTTAACACCGAAAGTGTGATAAGATACCTTGGGACACAGGTGGACAGTAGACTCTCCTTTGATAATCACATCGCCACAGTAGTCAGGAAATCCTTCTACGTGGCACACCTCATCACAAAAGGTGTCTCATGCAGAATAAAAGAGGTCATTGTTCCCCTCTACTCATCACTCATTAGATCCATTATAGAGTCCAATGCCCCTTTTGCTATGTACCTCACAAGACATCTACAACAACTGGAAAGCCTGCAGAAATACCTCACAAAGAGGATTAGTGGCCTCAAATACATGCCATACACAGACCGTCTCAAAACACTACAGCTTTACTCTGTCACATATCGCCTACTCAGAGGTGATCTCTGCCTAACATACAAAGCTATGTCAAACACAGAGCTGTTGGACATGCTCCACTTAAAGAAATCCCAATCCCTGCGAGCATCAGCCCCAAAACCCAGACTGAAATACCAAAGGAAGGGGTGTATCCATTTTCATAAAGGATACCCACACCTCCAGGTTAGTGGCACAGCACGAGGCCTTGAAGACCATGCTAGTGGAACTAACATTGGGCAAAGCTGCTTATCAGATCGTAGCTTGCTATAGATCCCATACCTTGTCTCAGGACCCTCACTCAGTATTCCTGAGAACACTGGGAAATATAAAGGTCCTAGCAAACACCATGATATGAGGAGATTTCAACTACACAAACATTTACTGGGAGAATTACTCGAGTACAAAGTCCTTTGCCCAATGCTTCCAAGAGTTTATAAACTCAAACTGCCTGGAACAGCTGGTCACCATGCCCATTAGAGGTGACAACATACTGGACCTGATCATTACCAACATGGGGGATCAGTGTTCCACACCAGAGGTAAACCCCTCACTGGTAAAATCAGATCATGAAGTAATCACACTGGACATCCACATCCCGACCCCCCCCCCCACCAGTCAACAAAACCACTGTGAAAAACTTTTCAAAAGCAAACTTCACACTTCTCAAGACCGAAGTGGAAAGTTTCAAAGCCCCCTTGCTACAGGATAATGCTATCCAATCTGCAGAATCCTTTACAAATGCATTCTATGAGCACCTACAGGGATGCATGGATCGAGCCATCCCAACTAAAACCAAGACTCACTCCTCCAAAAAGAAGAAACCAATCTGGTGGTCCTTGCCCATAAATAAGCTATACAACAGAAGGAGGAAACTAACACATGCTAGAGCAAAATTCCAAAAAGGTAAGGCAGCACTGATCATTATTAGGAAGAAACTACAATCACTCATAAAATAATCCAAGTCCAGTTTCTAAAGAAAAATTGCCAAGGAATCTAAAGATAACCACAAAGTCTTCTTTAGCTATATCAAACATTTAGGTGGCAACTCTCAGATATGCTTTCAGCTACTGCAAAATGGCAAAAAATACACTGAACCAACTGACATTGCCAACATCCTGGTGGACAAGTTCAATGCAAACTTCACCCCCCCACCCCCAAAACAGCCCGTGTCCATCCCAGAAGAATGCAGTGCCCCAGACTTCATTGACATGCAGGTAAAAACAGCTCTCTCCAAAGCTAAGAACACAGCATCAATGGGACTGGATGGTGTCCCAGGCTGCGTCTTACACGAGCTCCAAAAGGAACTAAACCTTCACCTACATTCACTATTCAGACTCAACCTTACCACAGGCTATGTACCCAAAGAATAGTGTACAGTAACAGTCATCCCACTCCACAAAGGTGGTGCCACAACAGAACCTGGGAACTATCGCCCTATAAGCCTGACCAGCCTGGTCAAAGCTATGGAGCAAATTATCATGGAACTCATAAACAGAGACATTGGGAACCTCCAGATACTGGACCCTACCCAATTTGGCTTTGTTAAAGGCAGATCCTGCCTCCTAAACCTAGTTGACTTCTTTGAAACAGTTACCAAGGCCATAGATGAAGGTAAGGTAGTCCACACAGCCTACCTGGACCTCACTAAGGCCTTTGACACCATTCCCCACTCTGGCATCATAGACAAGCTTACCAGCTTGAACATTAACCCCTATTTCACGAGATGGGTGGGCAACTGGCTCACAGACAGAACACACATGGTCAGAGTTGCAGGTGCCATGTCCGACTCTAAACCAGTCACAAGTGGCATCCCACAGGTCTCGGTCCTAGGACCCCTCCTGTTCGGTATATACATCTCTGAGGTACAGGCAAGCACGGGAGGACTATGGCTGACCACGTTCCCAGATGACTGTAAACTGGGGGCCATAATCGACTCTCTGGCTGACACAGATATCCTCCAGAAAGGTCTTAGAGAGAGAGATACTTGGTGTCAAAACCATGGCCTCAAGCTGAATGGCAAAAAATGCATAGTCATCCCCTTTGGAAAAAACAAAGTGCCCACAAATTACCACATAGGTGGTAATCCACTAAGTATGGAAAATGTAATTAGGGACCTGGGGACCCAGGTAGATAGTAACCTCTCCTTTGATAATCACATTGGCAAAGTGGTTAGTTATTCCTTCTATGTAGCCCACCTAATCATGAAAGAGTTCACCTCTAGATCAAGAGAGGTCATTGTGCCCCTCTACTCATCACTCATTAGGCCCATAGTAGAGTACAATGCCCCATTTGGTATGTACCTTAATTGGCACATGCAACAGCTGGTAAGACCACAGAAGTACATCACCAAGAGGACCATGGGCCTCAAAGAGATGCCCTATGCAGCTCGACTAAAGAAACTCCAGCTCTACTGGGTTGCTTACTGCCTGCTCAGATGTGATCTATGCCTGACGTATAAGGCCATGTCCAACCCGGAATTAATGGACATGCTCCACCTCAAGAAAAACAAATCTCTTAGAGCCACACGCTCCAGTGAATTAAACCTCAGCAAAGCAATAAACAGGACGTGCTGGAGGGATAAATTCCTGTCCCAGAGACTTCCCTCACTCTGGAATAGAATCCCAGTTGATGTTAGGCAGAGCCCCTTGCAGACTCTCTTCAAGAGGAATCTTGATGAGTGGATGGGAAATTGTAAATTTACCCCTAGGATCACTTCAGCGGCCGTGCTAGACAGAAGCCCAGGAAACTAAAAGGGAGGCGAAAGCCAACACATTCTGGCTAGGCTTATAAATGCCCTTGGGCAGATAGCCTAGTACCTACCTATGAACCTATGAACCTACCCGCTCTAGGGACCTAAACCTTGTCACCACAATAAACAGAACATGCCGGAGAGATAGATTCCTGTCCCACAGACTTCACATACTCCAGAATAAACTACATATCTAGATCAAACAAAGCTCCTCATTAGCACTCTTCAAGGAAAATCTTGATTATTGGATGGGAAATAGGAAATTCACTCTGGGGATCACTTCTGTGTCTCTGCATGACAGTGGCACAGGAAAATAAATTTCTTGGGTGGCAAACGCCAGGGTACCTTTTTGGCTGGCCTTGTATAGGCCCCAGGGTCGATAGACTAGTACCTACCTATGAACATATGAACCTTTGAGCCTTGCCTAAAAAAGGTAATATGGGGACAACACGAGCCTTGGCCAGTATTCAAAAGCATAGGGGTGACAGGTGCAAACCATCTGTAGTGGAGCAAGAAGGCTTGTCTATCATGTCATCACACAGCGAATCTGACAATGAACTGCTAAGGCAAGAGCAATCAGGCACAAGTGTCAAGTAAAGCGCTTTTCGTCGGTACAATGTACAGACTTCCTCGGACAAAAAGTTCAACATGAATATCCGTTTAAATAGTTAAAAGCAATTACTCAGTCAAATACAATAATTAATTAATAAAGCACCTAAGTACTTTTTTATGACCCTCCACTCATATATAGCTTAAAACAACAAGGGTAATAACAATGACAAAGGTATCAAGCTCTTCAGGAAAAATGTTGGTAACTGAGGTTAACAAAGAATTTAGATTTCACATATTCTTAAACCTCTAAAAATTATACATTACATTTCCTTATCTAAGCCAAAACTTAATTGTGTTCGATGCTGGTGAACATATTTGTCCCGATAATTTGGTCGATGTAAGACCCCTGTTGGATATTAGTTGTTCACCATATAGCCATGTTCTTCCTCTTGGCAAAGATCATCACTTAGGTGCTTTATTAATTAATTATTGTATTTGATTGAGTAATTGCTTTTAACTATTTAAAAGGATATTCATGTTGAACTTTTTGTCTGAGGAAGTCTGTACATTGTACTGACGAAAAGCGCTTTACTATTAAACTGTTTGCTACCGGCTGACACTTGTGCCTGATTTCTCTTGCGTTAGCAGTTCATTGTCGGATTCGCTTAGTGTGTCTGTTTGTAAAACTTTTTGGTATGGCTTCAGGAATTGCTAGTGGTATTAGTGACTTCATAGCAAGTGATACGCTGGAACTTGTTAAGGGCTGTGATAGTGCAGGAGTTCCTGCACCACTTTAGCTCTCAATTCATCCAATAATTCGATTTTGGATTCTTTATTTTTGAAGATGGACTCTCTTTGTGCCAGGCTTGTGCAGCTTGACACACAACAACAAGCTCTTCGTGGTTTACTATCAGGGAATAATGTTGTTAGTAACGGAAACAATGCTAATAGCAACCGAGCCGATATGGCGGGAAGTTCTTACGCTGCACCTTTGAATTCAGTGGCAGCAGCTAACAGTAATTCACCAGTAACCTGTGTAAACTCTGCAGTTACCAGCATTAATTCTGAGGTAATAAATAACCAACAGCCAAGTACAGAAGCACGCCAAAGTGGAATAACCAGGAGTACTAACAACATAGCACCGGACCGCTTGCAGGTACCGAACAATAATGCTAGCGTGGATGGAGGTGACTTTGTGGGGCTCCCGGTCCTTGATACATGGTTAACAAACAAGTTTTTGTTTGTACCTGCCAACCTGGTGGTAGATGCTCGCATTGACAACAACAGAGGTAATAACTTTGAGAGTGGCTTAAAACCTGAATTGTTGTACAACTTAAAAATTTTGATAGCCAGTTAGTCAAGCTAAAAAAGTTACAGCTTGAAATTGCCTACTTTAAAGAATGCTTGTCATGCAAAGTTGTTCCTAAAGGCTTACGGAGGTCTCAGTTTCCGACAGGCGTTGTAACTGGTTCTGATTTTTACAACGATTTTGCATTACTTTTTGATAGACATGGCTTTGAGTTACTCGAAGTAATGATAAAACACTACAATATATGGATTACTGATTTAAACGCTAAGGTCACGGATCTAGATAGTGAAATTAAACACCATACTGAATTTGGGCGGTATAAATACGACTATAGTCGTATTTTTGACAGTATTGACCAATATTTAGACAAACTGAAAAATAATAAGACTAAGAAACTTGACCAAGACTTAAAAGCATATAAAGATCATAAAGCATATCCATCTTTTTTCAACACACAAGACCGGCGCGGTCCTAGTCATTTTGAGTCTGGCATATGTGAGACTAGTGAAGCTTTTGATACCTCGGTTGCCATTCATGGTGAAAATTTAGGTATGGTCACCAACAACATTCCATTCGATGCGAATGTGGCTTCTAATAATGACTCATTCGAGCCATATCAGGAGGTCAGGAGGAGTGAGAGGTTAATTAACCGTAACCAGTCTTACGGTTACAATGCACAACAGAATACAAATTTTCGGCAAGTACATCAGAATGGGGCCAGACCAAAGCAGCAAAACAACTATGTCCAAAACAAGGGGTTCAAATCGAAGTCCAAGACATACAGGACTTAATTGTGTTCGATGCTGGTGAACATATTTGTCCCGATAATTTGGTCGATGTAAGACCCCTGTTGGATATTAGTTGTTCACCATATAGCCATGTTCTTCCTCTTTGCAAAGATCATTTAGTTGATGTTGACATTGGTATGGATGTTGTGGAACTAGACAAATTGTTAAACCAGGACATACATACACCTAACAGCAGTGTATCTACTGAGATTTTAACACCTGTAATAATCACCAATTCTACAGGTGATTTTAAGGTGTATAACTTTTCTTCTGCTTCTATATCTACGGACATGGTTGAACTTTTATCAAAGGGATATACTTATGTCCCCCGACAAAGATTTGATTTAGTTCAGACAATTATTGTCATTACAAACTGAAGAAACTGCAACAATGTAACCAAGAAGATGTGGAAAGGAAGACACAAGCCACTCGACCAACGTAGTATAAATTTATTCAAATGGTGACAATCCACAACGTTAAGCGCTTTCAGCTGTAACCACAGTCTTCTTCAGAACACTACATAAAACATTTTAACAGAATTTAAACTCTCACGACATCACAAATTTGAAAACCCCGCCAAAATTCTAAAAGTCACAGTACATCCTTACTTAATATGTACTATAATATCTAAATACTAAGTGACTGTTTTAAAATGATACATTAATTAAAACTCTTATAAAATCTAATATTATAAATCCAATGCTAAAAAAGGTTTTATACTGATGTGATCATTTATACCAGGAGCTCTGGTAGCATCAGTATAAATCTGCCATTTACTTTCTGACAAGGCTAATTGCATTTTCCAATTCCCACCCCTAGGTGAGCAAGTAACCTGATCAATTATGTTAAAAAGGAAACTGTGTTGGCTACCTCTATCTAATATATGTCTTGATAAGGAGTTATTGCTATCTTTCTTCTGAATTTTGTAAATATGTTCATATATGCGTTTTCTAAGGTGACGCTCAGTTTTCCCTATGTAATAGGCAGAACATGAAGTACATGTAGCAAGATAAACCACTTGCTTGGTGTTACAAGTACCATTCCTACTTTTAATAAAAGTGTGGTTTAAATCTTGAAGCTGTATGCCTCTAACTTCATTAATATACCTACACTGGTTGCATGAACCACACTTACGGGTACCCTTATTGGTATTTATATGTAAATCACCAGTATGTGATCTATTTAACAATCTTTTTAAATTTGGAGCTGTCTTATATACACATCTGGGATAAGGATCCCAGTCGTGTCCCAAATGATGATCAGTGAATATATCCCAATGTCTCTTTAGAATCTCTTTTATAGTATGCACGAATGGTGTGTAAGTTTATGCACATACTCTGTCTATTGTTATTTTACCATGATTTTCTCGTGCTGTTTCACTCTCAATTCTATTCTGATCATCTTGCCCTAAGAGTGGGCGATATTTATTTCCCCATTCCCTCAATACATATTGGGTGATATCCTTAAGCATATATTCAGGATAAGCACGCTGCTGAAAAAGGTTGTAGATAATCTCTATTTCTTTCTCCAACATTTCTAATGTGGAGGTCATTCGAGCTGCTCTAATACATTGACCTATAAATGATCACATCAGTATAAAACCTTTTTTAGCATTGGATTTATAATATTAGATTTTATAAGAGTTTTAATTAATGTATCATTTTAAAACAGTCACTTAGTATTTAGATATTATAGTACATATTAAGTAAAGATGTACTGTGACTTTTAGAATTTTGGCGGGGTTTTCAAATTTGTGATGTTGTGAGAGTTTAAATTCTGTTAAAATGTTTTATGTAGTGTTCTGAAGAAGACTGTGGTTACAGTTGAAAGCGCTTAACTTTGTGGATTGTCACCATTTGAATAAATTTATACTACGTTGGTCGAGTGGCTTGTGTCTTCCTTTCCACATCTTCTTGGTTAAATTATTGACATTAAATTGTTTTCAAGAAAATTGAACTTTAATTTAATGATGGGTGGCAACCCTTACGTGATGGAGTCTGACCCTTTCAGGATTGCCAGTATTTACAACCCCCCTTTACACCCACTAGTTCAAATTTTTGTACAAATGTGTGAGCTTGATATTAGACAGATAGCTGGGCGCACATATAAAGTCAATAGGAATGACTCCAGTAGTAAAGTCGAACACGAACTATTGGAGTTCATTCGTACTCAGAACATACGAGTGTGTAAACCGGATAAGGGTGGGGGATTGGTAATCTTTGATAAATTAGATTACTGTGAACGGATGGCCAACCTGTTAGACAGTTCTGCTTACTCATCTAGTTCACTGTCTGAGGTAAATGGGGCATATAGAGCTATAAAAATAGTATAGAGGACATGTTTATCGAAGGTAGGACTTGAACAGAAAATTTATAATTATTTGATTACTACTTTTCCTAGGTTCCCGTGCCTCTTCAGGATACCTAAAATTCATAAAAGTATAACTGACCCCGCCCAATGAGACCGTTAATGGATGGTCGAGGTTCACCTACCTACCCATGTGCTAAATTTATAGATTCTATTATACGGAAATACTTGGCCTTGGAAACGCAGATTTGTAAAGATTCGTGGTCCTTTTTGGAAAAAATTGATAACTTAGTTTTTGACAACAGATATAATTTCATCACTATAGATGTCAAGGACTTGTATACTTGCATCCTCCATGATACTGGTATTGAATGGGTCACCTTAATTCTTAAGAAAAATGGGGCTTCTAATATGGAAATGTCTGTAGTAACGGAGTTGCTTGAAATTATCTTGTATAATAACTATTTTATGTTCAATGAGAATTGCTTCCTGCAAAAAGTCGGGGTCGCCATGGGCTCACCATGTGGGGCTAGTGTAGCCAATGCAGTCATGGCATATTGGGAGACAGAATTTGTATTCAAGGAGGTTGAAGTCATGGAATATATTGTTTTTTACACACGCTACCTGGACGATATATTTATCTTAGTAAAAGGTGATGAAGCGGTTAGTAATTTGTTATTAGACAAATTTAATAATTCAACCGATTTTTTAAAATTTACATCTACCTTCAGTAGTACATCTATTGCCTACTTGGATATTTTACTATCAAAAAATAGTGAGACTTGTAGCTTTAAAGCTAATATATATCGGAAATCCACATATTCATACTCTCTTCTCCATTACTCAAGCTGCCATCCGACATACCAGAAACGCTCAGTAATAAAGGGACAACTGGTAAGGGCAGCCCGTATAGTGACCTTGGACGACGACTTATATACAGAATGTGGACTATTGAGGAATATGTTTATTCATAGGGGGTACCCTATCATCTTATTAGAAGAATTGATTAATGAAGTCACGACTAAAAGACTCAATGGGACTTATAAGCCTTTATTGACTTTTAAGGAAAGTCATGTACTCCAGATTATGACTAATAGCCAGGCTGTTCCACAGGGTTGCTTGGACATTAATCAAATCAACACTAAATATATGGGGATGAAACTTATTTTAACATTTAGCCCATTTAGTTATCAATGCATTGAAAGTATTAAAAAAACTGGGCATTGTTTAAAAGTAACCCATCTATTTATGCAAAGGTTGGAGAACTCCCCACTGTTACTTTTAGGAGGGGAAAAAATTTGAAATCATTATTGGAACAACCAGTGAATAATTTTATTAGAACAGTGGGTATGTTCAAATGCCAAAATTGTAATTTTTGCAAATATATTTCTGAGACAAATAGGGTCAGTATACAGAACTATCAGTATAGATTAAAATCTAGATTTAATTGTAATTCCAAAATGGTGGTTTACTTAGCGTTGTGCCAAGGATGCCTTGCGTTCTATGTTGGTAAAACTGAACGCAGGCTCTGTGAGCACGTTTATGAGCATCAGTACGCGATAAGTAGAAATAAACCTGATAATGCACTTGCTAAGCATGTATCTGAATATGTGAACCATAGTTTTAGATTCTTAGTATTGGATCAGGTGACAATTAATAAAAGGGGGGCACCTATGCCTTTATTATTGGAGGAACTAGAATTAAAATGGCAAATCAAGCTTAATGCTTGTATGTTTCCAGGCTTAAATAAGACGTGTTCGATCAGTAGTGTTCTAAAATTGCAGAGTTTGAAAAGGTGAAATGTCATTGGTTTGTTTTACTGATTGCCATCACTAGACAACGTTTAGTTATGTAAAGTGAGCTATTTAATTTTTGACTGTAACGATAGATAAATAAGTTATTATTTTAGTCAGTAACCACACTTCAAGGATGACAACTTAAGTTGTGGCTTAGATAAGGAAATGTAATGTATAATGTTTAGAGGTTTAAGAATATGTGAAATCTAAATTCTTTGTTAACCTCAGTTACCAACATTTTTCCTGAAGAGCTTGATACCTTTGTCATTGTTGTTACCCTTGTTGTTTTAAGCTATATATGAGTAGAGGGTCTTAAAAAAGTACTTAGGTGCTTTATTGATTAATTATTGCATTTGATTGAGTAATTGCTTTTAACTATTTAAACGGACATTCATGTTGAACTTTTTGTCTGAGGAAGTCTGTACATTGTACCGACGAAAAGCGCTTTACTATTAAACTGTTTGCTACCAGATGACACTTGTGCCTGATTTCTCTTGCCTTAGTAGTTCATTGTCGGTTTCGCTTAGTGTGTCTGTTTGTAAAACTTTTTGGTCTATCATGTCATCACAGACAGACGGAGACTGGATCCCCTTTGAATAACACCAGAAGCTCAGCCAATTGTTGAAGTTTATCATCTTTCTGTTATATTGCAGTATCATGTAGGTGAAGGTAAGATGCTACTCAAGGTTTGACGCTGTGTGTGCCAGCATGTGATGTATCAACCCATATATGATATAGTCGTGGCCTATGCATACAATACACTCACAATACACTTAGTATGATAAGCCTGCTGAGGTTAGCAAATGTGAAAAATACCTTTGTGCAAACTGTCAGCAAGTAATGTCTGTATTCCACCCTGTAACTCCATATTGCTTGCTGAAGTGTAAAGACGTATTTAGTTTGGATTAAGAACACCGCACTTGCTAACTGTGTGTGTCTCCCTGGGGAGAAGCAACCTTTTTGGAGACTACTCAAACACCTTACAAGTAATATACTGATCTTTGTCAAGTCCGATGATGTCACCGTCCTACAAATATACCTGTGGAAAGGTGAAATCCCAGTAATGTGTATAGCATGTTGTGTAAATGTGTACTGTAGTAGTAGTATCATAATGTAGTTAGATAGGGGTTTGAATCCTGCACTTGCCAACTGTGTGTAGGTGTGTCTTCCTGCGAAAGAACAACCTTTCTGGAGACTACTCAAACACCTTAAAAGTGGTATACTCATCTTTGTCAAGTCCGATGATGTCACCATCCTACAAATATATCTCTGGAAAGATGAAATCCTGGTAATCTGTATAGCACGTCGTGTAAATGTGTACTGCTGTAGTATCATAATGGAGTTAGGTAGGAGTTTGAATCCTGCACTTACCAACTGTGTGTATGTGTGCCTCCCTGGGGAAGAGCAACCTTTTTGGAGACTACTCAAACACCTTAAAAGTGGTATACTCATCTTTGTCAAGTCCGATGATGTCACCATCCTACAAATATACCTCTGGAAAGCTGAAAAGCTCATAATGTGGATAGTGCATCATATGAATGCATACTGCTGTTGTATCATAATGTAGTTAGGTAGGGGTTTGAATCGTGCACTTGTCAACTGTGCATGTGTGTCGCCCTGAGAAGGAGCAACCTTTTTGGAGACTACTCAAACACCTTAAATGTGGTATACTCATCTTTGTCAAGTCCAACGATGTCACCATTCTACAAATATAACTGTGGAAAGATGAAATCCCAGTTATGTGTATAGTGCATCATGTAAATGTGTACTACTGTAGTATCATAATATAGTTAAGTAGGGGTTTGAATCTTGCATGTGTATGTGTGTCTCCCGGGGAAGGAGCAACCTTTTTGGAGACTACTCAAACACCTTAAAAGTGGTATAGTCATCTTTGTCAAGTCCAATGATGTCACCATCCTACAAATATACCTGTGGAAAGATAAAATCCCAGTAATGTGTATAATGCGTCGTGTAAATGTGCACTGTTGTAGTATCATAATGTAGTTAAGTAGGGGATTGAATCCTGCACTTGCCAACTATGTATGTGTGTCTCCCTGGGGAGAAGCAACCTTTTTGGAGACTACTCAAACACCTTAAAAGTGTTATAGTCCTCTTTGTCAAGTCCGATGATCTCACCATCCTACAAATATACCTGTGGAAAGGTGAAATCCCCACAATGCGTATAGTGCGTTGTATAAATGTGTACTGCTGCAGTATCATAATGTAGTTAGGAAAGAGTTTAAATCTTGCAGTTGCTGACTGTGTGTCTGTGCTCCAGGTGTGTGACACCATTGGCCAATGTGGAGTGGGTTTTGATTTTTATAGTGTATGACATATCACAATGACAACTGTATGTGCATTACACATGTAAGGTAGCGATAGGGCAAATCCATATACATATATGTGACCTCAATTATTTCATAGGTGGGTACTCTGCTTTCTCCATGAATGCATCTGTTATCTTTGCCAGGGCGTGCTGGCGCTTTCCAGACCTTAGATCACTTCTGTATGCTTGTGACAAGCTTAGCCACTGCAGTGATCCCTGAGCTATGGCTTCCGTTTCACATCCACTCATCACAGTTTCTATTGAAGAGTGTGAGTGAGGGTTTATGCTTGAGGTATATTTGAAACCTGTTCCAAAGCAATCAAAGTCTGGCAAAGATGACTAATCATTATAGGTGTGCAACAACCTCTGTGGATCTGCATGCAAACCCTTTATTGCTTATGTGCTCCACAAAGGGATTTCCAAAACCCTTTGGTAATGTGATTATCAAAGAAGAGATGACTTAACACATGACTCTATGTATACATTAGTACCTGTTCCAGATTTTGGGGGCTATTACCTATGTGATACTCTGGGGATACTTTGTTTTCTAAAAGTGGATAACTATGCTTTCTTAGGCTTATAGCTTTACAGCATGAGTTTGACACCAGGTATCTATCTGTATGATACCCTTTTGGAGGATGTGTGTGTCATCTGGAGAATAAAGTATAGCCCACAGTATGCATTTTCATCAAACGTGGGCAGACATATCCCTACTGTGTTTGCTTCTACCTAAGAAAGCAATATGCCAAACAGGAGTGGTCCCAGGACTGAGTGTAGGTGAATACCACTTGTTACTGGCATAGAATAGTACATGGAGGCTGCAAATGTTACTGTGTCCTACATCTGTGCGTCAGTTGTCAAGCCATCATCTAACAATCGTTTATGGTCAGTCTGTTGAGGTTATGTCTAATACCAGTGTGTGGGATGGGTATGATTTGCTGGTGAGCTATAGCTTGGCTGTGTTGACCTCCCCTTCCTCAGCTATAGCCTTGTTGACTAGCTTGAAGTCTACTAGGTGTAGGAGACATGATCTGGCCTTTAGAGTACCTAAGTGAGCATGGTGCAGTGTTTGCAGGTTCAAATGAGTTCCATAATGCTGCGCTCCATAGCCTTCCAGATAACATTGGTCTGGCTTATAGGGTGAGAGTTTCCAGGACCTGTTGTAGTTCTACCCTTAATCAATTTATGTTAACATTTGCACTGGGTGTGACGAGGGTGGACAGGTTTAAGAATAAGTATATTAGAAGGTCAGGCCAGGTTTGAAGGTTAGTAGACCATGCCAGATAGGCAGGATTAAGTTGGTTTGTACATGTGCTGAGGAGGGATGCAGAGTATATTGTGAAATAGATGCTAAGGATGAAGCCGCCAGGTAACAGGAAAAGAGGAATGCCTAAGATGAGGTTTATGGCTGTGGTGAAAGAGGACATGCAGGTGGATGGTGTGACAGTGCAAGATGCAGAGGGCAGGAAGACATGGAAACAGATGATGTACTGTGGCAACCCCCTAAAGGGATCATCCGAAAGGAGAAGAAGACGTAGCTCAGCCCTTGTGGACTGTGAACACCCTTACCGTACGTCATTCCACATGTATGCAACCTGTATAGAGGCTCCATCTGGACAGAGCGTTTAGGTGAGTGGTGACTTCATATGTCAGCTTGTGCATGACACAGCCAGGGACACTGTCCAATACCATTGCCATTGTGGTGTGGACCTTGTTAAAGAGATGTTTTAACTAGAGTGCCTGTGAATCATCAGGTATTACATTCTGCAGGTCTGGAAATGTGGCCCTTGTATAGCGACAGGGTGGTGAAATCCGCATTCAAACTGTCTGACAAGGAATTGGTAATGTCAGTCAGATAAGTGTACTTTGTGACCATTTACATTAACTGTGACCCAGTCTGAGATTTCTCCTGTAGATTATGAACAACAGTAAAGACAGCTTTGGTGTGTCTTTGGAATCGTTGCCATTTTTTGTTTTGAAGCTTGCCTTGTATGTTTATTGAGGGATTGAATTTTCCAAATGATACTGACCAGAGAGGTTATCCCTTCTTGGTATGTAACTCTTTTTTGGTATAACATCACACCTTCTATTATATATTTAGTTTATGGCAGGGGTCCATGAGACTAATGCACTTTTACTGTATAAGTGAGAATTTCTTGTGTTTGTGATAGCACAGTCCATGCAACCCTGTAGGTGAACAGTGTGCATTAATATAGGATTATGCAGCTGGGACAGTGTTAACCTTAGTAATGCAAACCAATGACAGATAGGAACAACAGCATCACCCACAGCACAGTGTCAACCCATGTGATACACACACATGCGTACTCAAGTTCCAAAACGTGTGTGGTACAATGCATACTGGCCACCAACAGAAACTATGGAGTGCTAGCACTGGCCAATACAGGGCATGTCACCCTGCCCATGTGTCCAATATGCACGTACATGCAGACAGTGCACCTCCACCATGTTCACAAATGTAAACCTGTACTGCACACACCCCACACATACTGTCCACTGTATAACACGTGCTGACACAACTGCACACATCAGCCAAGTGGCACATGGGCAAACAAAACACAATTGGAATAAACACTGGTGGAAACAATACAACATTGCTAATTACAGCTTTAATGCATCATGCTTGCTCAGCTACACCTTCAAGGATATCATTACACTTTACTGCTGACAACATGCTACACATTCAACCATTGCTATACTTCATCAAAGTCACCTTGTGCATCAGCACCATGTTAGCCTGTTCATGCATCAATGTTACAGATAACAGGAGGTGGCACAGGTTTCCTCATATGCACAGGGTGTGTTGTTGGTTTGCCAGAGGTCTGCACTGAGGGATACAATCAACGTGTGTGTGAGTGTGTGTGTGAGAGCCATGAGTACTGTTATGGGTCAATGTTGATGTAATGTGTGCAGGTATGGGTTTGCCCTAGGTTTCTGGTTTATGTATGTGTGTCTGCATGCACACAGTTCCATCATGTGGCTGCCATATACAGGGATTTGTGGGACAGCTACAGACTGCACCTGGCAGGCTTTACAGATCACGTCTCTGGCTACGGATACAGAACCTGTGCCTGGCAGGGGTGCTACAGACAGTATCAGGTACTAATCCAGACTGGGTACTATCCTCAGAGGTTGACATATGTCCACTGGATCCAGGTTCCTGCTGGGACTGGCCAGAGCCACGTGCACGTGGTCTTCTAGGATGGTCTATGGACAGCCCCCCCCCAAAATTACTGGGGCTGCGGCTGGTACTGGCCCTACAGGAGCGGCTGTGACTTGCTGGACATCCATGGCAACCTCCAGCTGCTGATGTTGCTGGCATACGTCCACATCGATGTCCCAACCGTCCCGCACTGTCCTGACACATGGACATGACATTGTGTAGGACATCCAATGTCTCACTCCAACGTCTATCAATGACCTCAGTGTAATTATGTATGGCACCTGCTAGGTCATGGATACTGTCATTTACAGTGGTGTTATGAGCACTCTGTGCCCTTAGTCCCTGTTTGGTGTACCGCTCCATTCATGCCTGTGCCTCCATGACAGCCTGGAACATACATGTGGTTGAAAGAGTTGTGGCACGACTGCCAGGGGCATGATGATCAGGAGTGCTCTGACGAGAACCCCTGGGCATCTGCCTATGTGGTACCATTCCAGACATCTGGCTATGGCTGCTGTGTCCTGATACATGTGCCATAGATACCACACTGTCCTGGCCAGTGCCAACCGTACACTGTCCCTCAGCTAAGGGCAATGGTGATGATGGATGTACTGGCAGTACGACTGTGTGCATGGATGGGGTGGAGACTTGTGTACTGTCAATTGGTGGCCCAACAACAGACCCTGACAAACCTGCCTGTGCCTCAACACACCTATCCTCATGATCACTGTCTATCTCAGTGACATCAGGTTCCCTGCTGTACTGAACCAGCCCCACCTCAGCACCTGTGAGAGGAAAACAGGAAACACACTAAGACCTGAACATGATGTCAGACCACATGCACACATGCACACATCACACATGCACACATGCGTACATGCGCACATGCATAAATGCATACATGCACATGCACACATGCACATATGCACATGCACATATGCACATGCACACATGCGCACACACAAATACACTCCTCCCTAAAGCAGACACACACACACACAAAACACCAGCAATCTCAGAAAATACACAATAGCAGGTGATGGTGGGGTACAGTATCACAAGCAAAACAGTCATATCACACATGCCAGCATGCAGGACATGTGTTGCTCAACAGCATGCAGTGCAAGTGTAGACAGTCCTTGTTACTAACACTATACATGGCTTTGATGCATGTGTTTTGTTATTAGGTGACTGGCCTCCTCCTGGATCACAATGCATATATGGACACAACATTGCTGTGCAAGTATTCAAAACTCTGTAATGTACTGTGCACCGTAACTCACAGGTCTACATACCATGGCTGGATGTGTATCTGTGTGTCAGATAGGTATCCAATGCTGATTACAGCCTCTGTGTCTTTAACAAATAATTGTGGACACAGTTTTAGCACATGCATGATGAGTATTCACACAACATCATCAGTGGTGCATGTATAATTGATGGAATACCATTCGTCCATATACCCAATGTACAGTAGTTATGGTGAGTGTAGATCATATTGTGGACATGCCAGTGTCATCCATGACATGGCATGCTAAAACACAACTGCATATTTAAACATCACACATATCCAATGTGTGTCATATGACCTAGCCACTCAGTAGCATCACAAGACATGTGTCAGTTGTGCAAATGGTGATTGGTATGCATATTTTAGAGGTGCATATGTTTGCATACACACAACATTGAGGTGTATAGCAATGAAAGCTATGTGTAGTACTGTGATTACAATAACTGGATGGGGTATAGTACCATAAGCCATCATCATGAAGCATCATGTTGTCACTCAAGGCTACAAATGTTTCCCAAACCAGCACTAATCATGCTGAACCGGAACTGTACTACCTTGAATACAGTCACCATTTCACAACCAGTTGTTACATGGGTTTGTAAGGAGGCCAATAAGAAGCATTCCCTGACATGAATGTGTAGTGTGTTGCAGAGTGTTTAAATGCCCCATGATAGGCCTCTACCCCTCAGGTATATTATGTGTAATGTGTGGATCAGATTTTGGATACTGGAGTGTATCTTTACAGAGGGTTTATGAATCTTTTATGTGTAGCATGTTAAAATGCTCTGTGTATGACATAGTTGGGTATGTTATGTGCATGTTGAGTATCAATTTTGCCTATCCAATGGTCACTACAGTGTAGCCACATTTGTTTGAGATGATCTGGGTATTGCATGTGTTTGAGGCAGCTAATCACATTAGTGGGATGTGCGTGGTCTTACACTAAACATGCACAGCATGCATTATGGGTAGGTGTGTTACATGTGTACATGGCCTACACCTTAACTATGACATGCACTTTTTATTTACAATAATAAATGTAGAACACACTTACCAGCATCTGTCTGCTGCCTTGATGTCACCCTAGAGGGACCTACATAGAGATGAGACAGTTTGTCAGTGGCCACAACTGTGGCATTGCTACTGTGTGTTTGCAATCTTACAGTACAACAACAGTTTACATTCACAGGGCTACAGATTATGCTCCAAATTATCAGTATTGCACAACAACAGGCTCCACATCTTGTAACTACACACTCCACATCTCACATATGCATGATCTACCAATACAGATAACAGTAGTCTACAGATATGCCATGTTACCTGCATGCTCCATGTATGATTGCTGGGTGGCTCCAACCTCCATCATGGTGTATGTCTGCTGCTGTTGTTGTTGGGCAGGTGACACGAGGCTCAGGAGCAGCTCCTCCACTCTGGTGAGGGGGGGATGGATATTAACACTACCTCCTGCTGCAAGCTGTTGTCTCCACACATCAGAAGCACGCTGATGGACATGTCTGAGTAGATCACTGCAGAGGTGGTGTACCTGCTCATATGTCCCGTTATGCAGGCCTACCTCATTGACTCTCCGGACAACATCTTGCCACATTGCAGTACGCTCCTGCTGGTTCTGACTGGTTCGTGAGAACATTAGACTGTAGTGCTGAATCATACAGCTAGTAATGATCTCATCTTCAGCACTACTATAGCTGGGATTTCTGTGATGTACCATGATCCCTGGAAGACATAAAGAAAAAATATGTCTGAGCAAGTCATACGGCACATTTAACATTATACAGTACAGATATCACCAAACTGCCATATATAGCAACCTATTAGCTAACTGAGAGTGAAACACTAACTACCACTTATCACTGCTCACCCCACAACTGCTTGAAAGTGCCTGGCTCACTCTATCGAATGAACCATGTTCTGCACAGCAACAAAATAAAATCACTATATAAGACTATACAAGAGTACCTGGCACATTGTATGCAACACAATGCACCACCTAGCCACAGCAGATATACATCAAGCTGATGTGTAAAATTATGTCATCCATCACAATGAGTGTAAGGTCCAGTAAATGTATTACTATTATACCACACAACTTGTTAATGGCAAACCCATGGCCAAAATATGTGCACAATTGGGAATATAGGTCACATACTGCTGTAGTCCACTATAAATGTTGCTAGATACGCAGTTATATGTTTTACCACACATATGACAAAGGACATGTTACAGGCATACCCACACACACATCAGACATAATTACAGGACACAAAGGTATGGCAACCCAGATAAGCTTTACATATGTACTATACAGTACTGTGTGTCAGTACTTACAAAACATTAATCTTGGGGAATGTAATCTGTGATGAATACAGGGACCACACAAAACAGTGGATGCAAGCAATGTGGACATTCACCATACTTTTCTGTACAGGCCCAGAGCTTCAAATAGTACTACAGTCCACACAGGATTTGGATTCAACATCAGTACCAATCAATAATCATAGATGTAGTGCTTTAGCATCCAATGACACACCCCAGTTAAAACCAAGGGACTTAATCACACTGTATGCCATAGCACTTTTCCTGCCTAGCAACAGAATACACAGCTTTTGCTGGGATCAAAGCAAGGACCCATAATACCATGACATAAACAGTTTCCCACTAAGCTATCCCACAAATACATATCTTTGACGTATTCACAAACACATTGACCATCACAGTCAGTCAACAGTACAGAGAATTTATTGCAACAAGTAGATATAGATGTGTATGAGTATATATGACTCTTTCTCTCTATCTCTGTCTATATTTATATATATATATATATATATATATATATATATATATATATATATGTGTGTGTGTGTGTGTGTGTGTGTATACATATACACATGTATTGGTGTACATATACATATATATGTAGGCACATATACATTTCACCTTTCATAGTGGGAATATCAATTATACAAAGGATGTGAGGTGTACAGTAATGTAATAATATCGCACAGCTAACTACTGCTTAATAGTGCTTACTCCCACTAGCCCCCACGCTCATTTCTTTGAAAGAAAAGAAAATGGGGAGATATGAAAGTGGTTAAAAAGGGGCACAAAGAGGGAAAGACAGTAGGGAAAATAGCTCGGGATGTGCAGGACGGGTGTAGGGAAGGTCCATAGCTGCCTATTTCTTTAACAGCAACAGCTGTGCATATGGAATAAATTTGGAGGTACATATGAAACCTTCAACCCCTGAGAGAGGGGTGAGGACAACAAAGTATGTTGTAATGCCAATTAAATTACATTTTATGTGTCCAGGGGACATGTGTATAAAATGGGCAGCTATGTATGGGGCATAATTTTTTTTTTTGGGAGCAGATTACCCTCTTTTTTTTTTTCAGGTGAGAGTGGAATGTGGGGTAGGGGAAGTAGGTATATTTGGGAGGTAGGGTGGGGAGGTAAACAGACAAGACAAACAAGACGCATACAGGGGCGGAATATGACACATGTAGTGGGTGAACACCACTGATGGGGAGGGATGTTTGGAAATCGCAAGCCCATGAGCCCACAAATGGCAACAGTGGAACTGAGATCCCCACCCATGGACAGTCACAACTACACCTTCACAGCCCAGAGGGTGGCTGTGCTGGGGGCTGTGTAGGAGGGGCAGGTTGACGCGGGAGTTGTGCCACTCATGCCTCAAGCTGGCGTAGAAGTTCTGCAACAGAACACTCGATCTGTCTACGTACCACAGCCCGGACCGTTTGAAGGGTGATAGGTGGCCCCCCTCCGCCCACGCTTGCACGGGGGGCCAAGACCCATCCAGTGCAGTGCTTCCACCTGAAGGTGGCACAGAGCCAATGGAGGAGGAGGTCCCAGGCTGGGCACCGGACATGCTGGTACCAGGTGCCATGGCCAGCTGAGGTGGGACAGGTGGGTCCACTGGCACCGGCCTTCCCATATGAACTATGTTTTGGAGAATTTAATAAAGATATGGGTTAGTAACAGTCAACAGCATTCCCAGTTATTTATAACAGCATGCAGAAGTACTCCCATTAACCAACACACCAGAGTTTCAA
Organism: Protopterus annectens; assembly: GCF_019279795.1. NCBI lineage: Eukaryota > Metazoa > Chordata > Ceratodontiformes > Protopteridae > Protopterus > Protopterus annectens. Next base: position 300,947,045 of record NC_056738.1, on the reverse strand, counting down.
CAGTTGAAAAGCAAGCATAACACATGCATATATAGAACAATAGTGGACATTACAACAGCATGCAGGTTTAAGTGATGGCAACAGGCCACCAATATTGTGGTATTTGAACAGGGCACATGCATAGAAATGAATGCAAATATTTATAAACCAATAGGACATATGTCCCAACAAATGTTTTGAGATTAGACATACCCATTGAGGTGTGGAATTGCATTTTTTATGCACATACAGTAGGGTGGAAAAGATAGCTCAATTAACAACTTATATATATTTCTAATTTACACTATATTCCTATCAACTGCAGTTATATGTCCCTTACATGTATTATTACACTATCCAATGTCCTTCTATTGTGCAATTGGATTTTGCTAGATCATTATATACATGAGCTGTATCTGACATACAAACTGTCCAGGATGCAGATGTTACTGCTACTTATTTTGAGAGTTGCTCACACACACTACTGCTGTGATAGTACACTGACTGCTCTACTTTCATATAATTATCTAGATATGTTCAGGTGAAATTATCAGTTATATGTTAACAGCTCCCTACATTTCTGGCAGCACAATGACATTTCTGGGGAACACAATACCAAGCTAATCATGTGCCAGATTAACCTGTACATGCTGGGCATGAACCAACAGTTAAGGGCTGTAAATATGCATAAAAGCTACTGGCACTCCCTTCATCCACTTTATATGGGCCTACCCATGTGTGGGTTAACTAACACTGCTTAATACAACAGTACTATTTCTAAAATGCAACAGTACAACAACATATCAAAGAAAATCACATAGACGCACTCCAGGAATTATACCTTTATTAAAGAATTATTACACCTTTATTTATTGGGTTAAAACACTTTTTTGAAGGCTCTCTCGTTTATTTTATATAACAGTACATGCAGAATAATTATTAAAGAATTATTATACCTTTATTTATTGGGTTAAAACACTTTTTTGAAGGCTCTCTCATTTATTTTACATAACAGTACATGCAGAATAATTACTAACCTGCCTGGTGACGCAGCCTTTGCAGCCTATCTTCATGGGCTTGCTGATTCAGAGCCTGGACACCTGCAGCCGTGAAGTAAATGCAGTGATAATGAGACATACCTATCCATAGTATAGACAAGAATAGCAATTCTTAAATACTTAATACAATGGCTACTTACTCAGGACTGGGGCATTTGCCATCCCACGGGCCTCCTGGATCCACTGGTCCAGTTGATCCTCCTTGCGTCGCTTCAGGTCAGAGTAATGGTGCCTGACCTGCTCACCAGTCCGAGGAACGCTAGTGGCACTGGTGAGATCATGAGCTAGACAGTTCCAGGCCTCCGTTTTGTATTGGGTGCCCTGGTACTGGCCCCGCAGGAATCTTTTCTCGTGATTGTGGACAAGGAGCAAAACCATTACTTTGGTCTCCTCAATGCCCCAATGTTGTGCTCGAAATTGAGTGCCTTCTCCAACCCCAGCCATGCTGACTGCAGAAGGGAGCTACAACCAGTTATGGCAAGTATTCCCGCCTGTGGAGCTTAAATAGGCCTCATTTCTCGCATTTATTTGTGATTGGCCAGTTTGGAAAAAACTCAGCTGTAGGCACACCTGCTTAGCTGATGTTAGCAATGTTTAATATTCCTTTGATAGATATGTGTCTGTTGAAAGTGCATGGTTATGAAATGCTGTCATGGCTTAGTGGTTATGTACTGTGACTATAGTGCACAGTATCCCGAGTTCAAGCCCTGTCACTGTTTTTTATTTTCCTACTGGCCAGACCTCAATGGTTAAGGTACAGTGAAGGAGGTGTGGCCGTGTTTAGCTGACTTTGCTCAACTTTGCTCAGCATTGCCTGACATTGCCCGACGTGCTGGTTAGTGCGGTGCACAGCTATGCGCAAACATGTTCTGTTTGTGCTAGTTTGTTTGATGCGCAGCTCCACACAAAGACATTGCGCTAGTTAACGCAGTGCTCAGCTACGAGCAATTAAATATAAATATGCTCAATACTGGTAAAATGTGCTTAGCAGTGCTTTACATTGCTTAAAATAATTTACTCATGCATAAGTATGCATAACCATTTCACCTTCATATATATATATATATATATATATATATATATATATATATATAAAAAATTCGTTCACTACTACATAACATTTCAATGCTTTTTACAAAACTTTAAATAATACATGTCAGGAAATATTTTTGTATACAGAATTTCCAACAGAAAATGAAAAGTGTAGTGGTGGGACTCGAACCGGGAATGCCTCCTCTTTGTGCAAAGGCGCTAACCACTATGCTATTGCTATTTCACTTAATTTGCATATATTTTTTTTATTATCCTCTTCGGTGTCTAAACTGCTACCCATGCAAACACACACAAATATGGGCAGCTATATCAGAAATGAAAAAAAAAAACATTTCTTTTATTTTTTATATTTGTACGGGGTTTACTATATGGGGGAGTTTAGTGTTAGAATTTACACATGTGAGCAGACTCACTCATGTAACTAGACATTTCCCATGTTTCAAACTTGCAGGGGCATGGATTTTTGGACTGATCGGCAGTCCGACACGCCCCCTACACTCATCCACGCTCCATGTTAGTTTTAGAGTTGAGGCAGTGCGCCCTCATTAACATGCATGGTGCTCTGCCGTCTTACTCTTAGACTGGTTCTTCTGTGTAAGACTAATTTAGTCTTACACAGAAGATTAGTGAATCCTGGGGAGACACAAAAATCAATATGAAGTGTAAAACTGTGTTTTTTTATGTAGAAGCCTAAAACTTGCACAATGTTCTCACATGCAGAACAAATTAATACACTAGGGCAATTTTTAACTGCACCAGATGACAGTAAAAAAATATTTACACACACACACACACACACACACATATATATATATATATATATATATATATATATATATATATATAGCATAGACATTAAAAAGTTTTAGGAGTTTTGAGAAGTGAAAAATGCATGCATTATCATTGCTTACATGCTACAGTTGTATATAGCTGAGAGCAGATGTGACGGTTTTTCAATAGCAAAAACTAAAGCAGCTTTCCTGTTAAGAATAAAGGAAAATATAGGTGGCAGTTAACACTTATAAGAATACATTATAAGGGTAGAGAAGTAAGGATGTCAGTTAACATGTTTTCTTTCTGATTACTGATAACTATATTCTTATGCAGGAGAGATCATTTTGTTACTGTAGCATAAGTTCACAGAAACAGAAATCAGCTTCTAAAGTTTTATTTCCACTCAGTAACTGTAGCACAAGGTGAGTCAGTGTTTTAGTGTTATTCCATTATCAGAATCCAAATATAAATAACGCCAGTGAGGATCAAATCACTGATTAAAAAAGTAATATTTATTAAAATAATAAATAACAGAATTGTGCACTTTCATCCCAACAGAGTGATCTCATTAGAATAATATGAACAGATAAGCCAACGCTTTTTATACTGTTGAAAAGCCAGTGTTTTGATGCAAACAAGTTCACATGATACTTAATGACCCAATGAACTTTTCTTAAAGGCGCAGGCCTGCATAACACATGAAACATCATTTAATGTGCAAATCTATTGGCAAATAAAGCACATTGGTGAAAACAAAGTAATATATTTAGAATCTGTCAGTCCTAATATTAAGTACTGGTGCAATCGATACATATTCATTTAAACTTGGAGAAAAAGTGGCACAAAGTCTAAAAGTCTAAGCTGCCACAGAAGTTCTCTATAAGTAAGTCAGCACTTCCAGTCCCACCCCTGAATTAATGCTGATAATTTCTAAAATCCCAAAGAAAAACTTTTTAAAAACCAGAACAGTCTATAGAATGTTTGTATTATGTGTTGGTTTCTTTGTGGTTTGCAATATCATAGATGTATTCATAAAACTGTGTTTTAAATGATCTTTCAGTTTATCTATATAATATGCTGGACATTAATAATACTTTGCTAAATAAACAACCCTTTTTGATAGGCAACATGACTTTTAAGAATGTTGTCCAGTTTAAGGGTTTGCACCTTTGTATGTATTAACACTGTTTGCAACAACCACATGAATATGTCCCCACTTCTTGGGGTAAAATCCCTGAAATTTTATTTTCAAATAATTGTTTGAAATTTTTGGCTATTTTAGTAATAAATCTTGGTGCTACCCCCCACCATATTTTGAATGTCTTTATTAACTTTGAAAATGTTACAGTTATGCTTAACTATATCTTTAATCTCACTGGAAAAATGGTTGTGTTGGATGGCAAATGCTTTTTCATATTTCAGCTTACTTGTACATTAGGCTGACTCAGCCCCAGACCTAATAGGGGTTTGAATCCCCCCCAACCATCATACACTTCTTTGATTAAGATAACTAGATTCTCTGGATATCTCCTTACAATAAACATATATTTACATTTCATAAGTTTGTCCCACACCTCTTCATACTGGGATGTCATTCTTGCAACAAGAATAGCCTGACCTTTTACTAAACATTTATTTTGAGAAAAAAAAGTATAACAACTAGAAAAGTGTAAGCAGGGACTGAAAAAGTTTTTAGATTTGAACCCCTGTCCTGTGTGGAATATCAGGGTATCCAGATAATTAATCTTTTCCTTATTCCAGCTGATGGTGAACTTTAAATATTGAGTGCTACTATCCAGGTAGGTAAGGAAGGAAGGAATTTCATCCTCTGTGCCATCCCACAAGATAAAAATGTCATGCAAAAATCTGACGTACAAGCAGAGGTTTTTAAAAAACCTACTAGTAAATATATGCTGGTGTTCCCACCCTAATAACACAGTACTGGTGAAAACTGGGGTGCATACCTCACCAAGAGGACTACTGGCCTCAAACAGATGCCCTACGCAGCCCGACTGAAGAAACTCCAGCTGTACTTGGTTGCATACCGCTTACTCAGAGATGATCTCTGCCTGACATACAAGACCGTATCCAACCCAGAATTGATGGACATGCTCCACCTAAAAAAAAAACAAATCCCCAAGAGCCACACGCTTTAGGGATCTAAACCTCACCACAACGATAAATAGGATGTGCTGGAGGGATAGATTCCAGTCCCAGAGACTCCCCATGCTTTGGAACAGGATTCCAATCTACATTAGGCAGAGCCCTTCATGACACTCTTCAAGAGAAACCTTGACGAGTGGATAGGAAACAGAAAATTTACCCCGGGGATCACTGCAGTGGCCCTGCTGGACAGAGGCACAGAGAAATAATGGTTCTGCTGGACAGAGGCATAGGGAACTAATCTAAGGGGGTGGCGAAAGCCAAAATATTCTGGCTAGGCTTACAGATGCCCTCGGGCAGATAGCCTAGTACTTACCTATGAACCTATGCTGCGCCCATGGCAATACCCTTAATTTGTTGAAAGTACTCACCTTCAAAAAATATAAAATTACTTTCCAAAAATCAGTGACATATATTCCACCAATAAAGAAATTCTATCCTGAGATAGTAAGGAAAACCTATGGAGAGTACTGTGGAACATTTCTAGTCCTTCATGTTCAGTAATGACAGAAAACAAATCCTTGACATCTATTTTCAATAAAATTAAATCCTTTCTCCAATAATTATTCTTTAGGTGACCTAAGGAATCCCATGAGTATTTTATAAGGTGAGGTTTTGCTTCAATCATGGGTTTCACCCACTGGTCAACAAGTACTGCCATATGATGGGTTTTCGACCCCTGTCCTGAAACAATGGGTTTGGGGGGGGGGGGGGGGCTTCACATCTTTGTGGATTTTTGGAATGCCAGTAAAAGTGGAGAAAATAGACTTAGGCTTACAAAAAAAATTAGAAGTCTCTATATTGATAAACTGGTCCAAAACGTACTTCTGCAAATAAGAGTCAATACTCTGGTGTGTGATGTTAATCTAATTTCTGGATGTGGGGGAATATGTATCTGTGCTGTGCAAAATGTCTGACATCACATTTGAATAATCATGTGTCTCAAATAAAACACCACCACCCCTTTGCCAGGCTTCATTATCAATATGTCAATATATTTTCTGAATAAGTCTAAATGTTTTTTTTTTGGTAAGATTATAATACAACCTTTTATTCTGGGAATACATAGTGTACATATCCTCCATAACTGCTTTTTCAAATAATTGGATGGTAGGATGGATGGGTGGGTTAAAAGTGCTGCATTTCTTAAGTGAACTCTTGCAACTTGATGCAGCCTGGCCATCTTTATTGGTGTTACCATGAAAAAAAATATATTAAATTTCAACTTTATTGTGAATAATTAACTTCACCAGTGAATCTGAAATATCAGCTCCCCTTCTGGGAATAAATTTAAAACCTTTTAGGAATAGTGTAAAATGGTCTTCAGTAATAGGGTAACAGGTGTAATTATAAATGTTAAAACCTTTGTATGAAAAAGTGACACAGTCATGTGAAATGTTGTCTCTTCCTCTTGCCTCCTCCCTGCTGGTGGTAGTTCCTCTGACGGGAACGGTAGTGGGTTTGTTGAGGGTACTGCTCTGAATCTGGCTCCTGTTTAGGCCGACTCTCTAATCTTTTTGAGCTGAGCATCTCAGTAGCTGAAATTCCTGGGCTCAGTGGAGAAAGAGTCCAACTCTTCTATGTGCCTAACTTGTCCCCTACCCACATCTGCCTCTGGGACCACCAGGGAAGAATCCACACTGGATGTAAATGCTACTATCTTTTTGTCAGGTTTGGGGGAGGGGTCAGTTGTGGAAAGGGACAAGCCCTTTTGCTGTGGTACTGCTTCAAATCCCTGTCTAGTTTAAATTTCTTCTTTAAGAATATGCTGTTGCACCTTTTATCCACCTTACTTAAAATTCTCTCATAAAAGTGCCTTATACTCAGAAAACAATAAATCATTCACTATTAACTGATGCAGATTTTCAAGTTCTGCACTTGAACACCTAGAAAGGACTCATTGTAATCAACAATTTTTTATATCAATTCAAGTCCACATTTATCAAAAAAACTTAATAAAAGCAACCAACATGTCATTGTTATAATGCAACCCAGAAGGGAATTTGTACATATGTAAGCCCTATGGTACAATGTTTAACTTAACACATTCTCTCAAGTAACTATTTTCTATTTGAATGCTTTTAAATTTACTAAGTCTCTTTTCAAAAAGAAAAATGTTGTCCCTTAAACTGTGAAAGATCATATTTTGTCCAGCATTAACATTATACACATTGGAATCTCCTGCCATAACAGTTTCAAAGTCAAAAGTCTTTTTTTTTAAACAGCTTTATTGAAAACAATATAATGAACAGATATGTTGAAAAAAGATTGAATAAGTTGATTTTTAAAAGTACAATATTTAAAAAGTCAAAAGTCTTTTCAAGTATGTTATTCCATTATGTTTAACAAGACAGTGGGAATGGTGGACTGTGGTTTCTTAAGGCACTGCTGTGGCTAATAGTACAGTATCTTACATACACTCATATTCTCAATTATAATATATTGCATGAGAATTCTAAGGGAAAATCATCTCTTTGTCTTTCAAAGGACTGTTTTGTAGATGTCCATAATAGACAGGCTGCAAACAAAGATTTATGCAGACTGCTGCTGTCAAGTTCTCTTAAGTATGGGGTAGAATTATATGCAACCCTACAGGATGTACATACTGATTCTTGGCTCACATGTGCTTTTGCAGTCTTCAAGATTCATTTCCTAATTTATTTAAAGATGAATCTATATTAGAGTAGCAAAATGTTTTATATTCTCTTTCAAATTGGTAAGGGTGTGAGTTTGTCTTTGACAGGTTGGCTAATTCTTGCACAGTTTTCTCAGTTTTAAGAAAAAAAAACAGTATGTAACCAGTGCTGGAAAGGATTTCTATGTAAGACGTTAGGCGTATGCATGCTGATACTAAACAAAACATAAGTTGTTTCATTAAGAAAGCAGACTGAGAAACACCCCCCCCCCCCGTTCAACCAACATCCATCCCACCAGTCTCCAAGCAGCTTTCTTTTCCTCCACTATAATGTGTTTAACTGAGTCTCTGTACCTTCTTTCCTGACTAGAAATTCTTAATTCCTGCTCCCTCCACAGTGCTGACTGTGCCTGTATATCAGTTCTACAACTCCTTTGCACCCTCATCTCGTAAAGCACATTCCATATGGCTGGAACTCTTACTATCAAAATCAAATCTACCATCAGACCCTCTCTGACATCATATCTATTCAGCTCCATACAAAACAACTGATTCAATTCCTCTCTAAAGTAGCCCCGATTATCCTCTTTGTTATGCTAATTATGTTCACTGTAGTAACCGTGTGTAAATACAAAACTCAGTAAAACTTCTTCATTCTGTCACAATTGCATCATTCCAACTTAAAAGAATTTTTGAGTCCAGCTGTTAAAAACGGATAATTACCAAAGCATATAAAATATTGCACACCTATAAGAAACAATCAGAGGAGGATAAACAAGACTGGGAAAAGAGACACTGGAAAAGCAGTACAAGGGGTAGACATCTGTATGACTCCCAAGTATGCAACAAAATCCAGAAGGTTTAAGATTGCTGTTTGGAAGTGTTTGCATAGATATTTTTATACCCCAAGCAAACTTTGGAAAAAGAAATTCCTCAGGTAGATAGCAAATGCTGTAGGTGTGATAGAAAAGAGAGAAGTAACACCGAGGACACATTTTTTTGAGCATAACAAGTTGGCAGATTAAAAAAAATCCCTAACACAGTACTCTTTCAGAAATATTGATGGAGCAAATGGCTGCAACTAAGGAAATGATACTTTAAAATGGACGCATTTGAATTGCCTGTATATTGTAAGCCCTTTCTAGGTTTAATGCTATTGGCTGCCAAAGAAGCAATTACTAGAAAATGGAAATAAAAATCTAAACCAACTGGAATTGAAGTACTGAATATTGTAAAGGAAATAAAATAATTACAAGTACTATCATTAGGAAAGGAAACAAAACTACATATAAATAAATGGAATTTGAACAATACATGCAAAATAATGTTCAGGAGAAGGAGGATTGAGGTTTAAGGGAAGGCAGGAATTGAGCAATTTATGTAATACATGATTAATAATTGTTAAAAGAAACATATTGTAATGTATAATGCATGAATATATAACAAATGTTAATATGGTTTGTTTTCTTTTAATATATATTGACTGATGTCTTGTGATAATTTAATAAGTGTGTTTAAAAACAAAACATATATATACTGGATTATATAATTGTGAAATGTTTATACTATTGACCTCTGTTTCAGTTTATGGCTGAAAACCATTAGCTGACCACTCCAGCCACTTGGTATACAAATGTTTAAATAAAAAAGACACACATAGTAATAATAATAATAATAATAATAATAATAATAATAATAATAATAATAATAAAACTAAATAGTGGGACTTGGAGTAGGAGGTAAGTCAGGTATCATGTTGCCTCCAAACACTGGCTCTGGCCTGCAGTATGGAGTGCTTGTTTATGGTTGTCCTTGATATAGTTCAGAAAGCTATTAGTAAAAAAATGCATTAATGTAAAATGTAATTGTGCCTGGTTGCATGTGTGGTAAGGTAGGTTTGAAGTTGAGCATGCTATCTGTGATGGGAGTCTTTGTGTGAGTGACCAGTCTATAAGCCTTCCAGCTCATGAACATAGAGGAAACACTCTTACTGTCATTCAGTGTGCATGCAAACTGGCCAACAGAAAGACTTGAGTTAGCCATAGCTGGCCTTAGGCATAGGCCAACTAGGCGGCTGCCTAGGGTGCTGCTCTAGCAGGGTTGCTTTTCCAGTGATCTGGATAGTGTAGGTAGACCAGGATGGGGGCACAAGGTGATGTTGGGGGGCAGTGTGGAGACCTTTTGCCTAGGGCACCAGTAGACCAAAAGCCGGTCCTGGAAGTAGCTAGGTTGTTGTAGGGTTGTATCATTTGGTTTAGACTGCATGTTAAGTGACTCTTTGACTGACTGGTTTACATACCAGTTCAGGCTACACAGTCAAAGTAACATTCCATGTATTCTGAATGCTGACCTGAATGAAAGTGAATGGCAGTATCTACTCAGAAAATTTTGGTCTTAAGTACATTTAGCTTTAGGTTGTTATGGACAATGTATATTAAGGCTTGGTGACTGCCTCAAAACATGTTGCTGTAGGACATTATTAGTAAATAGACATCAAATTTGTTAATTCAACTTAATTTTATTACACAGTACCTGTGTATGTACTGTCAGTTGTTGTCTCACTTTATTACCTTAGTTAAAATTTCCTCCATTTATCTATATTGCACAGTTTACAATGTACAAGTAATTGGATGCATACAATGTGTATGGAAGTTTTTCCCTAATACTTCATTGAAAATGAGATCTTCCTAGATTGACATTCCAGGTCAACAAATAACTACATAATTGTGAGAATTTTTATTACGGCTGGCAGAATTAAAACTTCAGAAATTAAGTGGTTGCATTTGCTAGATGAAATCCACATTTGGAATTAGTCAATACATACCACATTTATGAACTTGTATCAGGAGTAAATGTAGCAAAATATTCATGCCTTGCTTAAATCACAATTTTGTATATGAAACACTGAAGTTAATATCAAAATAAAAAATTATAGGCATGTTGAGCTGAGTAAAAACAGTCATAGCTGTTACAGTACAGTAGGATGTCAAATATGTTGAATGTTTCAAGCTAATTGAAAAAAAAATGTCCTTTTTAAAACTGCCTTTATTGATTTCCAATTTGTTTGCTCAACTACTTGGACAGATTTAATTTGAAACCATAGTGCATGAAAACAAGTTATGGAAATGCTAAACTTACCAAGGTGATTTTGTCTATCAATTACTTACGGAACTCCCTTCAGGACTGAATAACATAATGGCACTACAGAATTTAATAATTGGGAATGGTACCACAGGTAAATACCAGCATGATTCTCTTGAATAAGGAAGTGCCTTTGTCCATAGGAATCTCACATATTTTGAGCTGCATGTAGGTAGTGGGAGAATAGCGTGGAACAACATTAGTATGAAACTCATATACTGTATATTCAGAGGGAAACTAAACCTTTTTGATACATCCAGTTATATCCTTGATGAAACTGATAACAAAAAAGATAGTTTATATCTCCTTGCTTTCATGCTGTTATATGCTAACAGCCAAGAGTTGAATTAGGGCTCAGATGTCATAATACATATGACAATACATTATACCTGGCTGATGGCAGAAAAAAATAACACCATCTACTCTGTCTTTCAATGACTTTTACATTCTTCCTCCCCTCCAATCCTACTGACTCCCCTCAAACCTTCCTCTCCTATCCCATATCCTTGTGAATGTCCTGTTGAATTCTTTGTACACCACTAGTTCCAGAAGTCCATACAATGAGGCCGCAACCTTCTCTGTGAATAAATACTTTCACAGACCTAGGGGATGCATGACCCCTACAACATGTTGCCTATGCCCCCTCCTCCTTTCTATTCTTCCTGTTACTGGCTCTTTACATCTCCCTAACAGGATCTTGTACATCATTATTATTCCACCTGTCACTTCAGGTCCCTGGAAGGAAGAGTTATCCCCCTGTTTGTCTCATCATATTTTTCCTTTCATCCCATGTAGCCTTCAGGTGGATTTTCTCTGGGCACTTTCTACTCATATATGCTCCAAGTCATTCTTCTTAGTCCCACTCCTTAGTTATCTGTACCCTCTCTTTTCCTCCTTAGTTTAAAGGTATAATCATTGAGTTGTACCTTTGTAACTCACATGATCTCCCTTCTGAATAAGACAGAGTCTATTATTAACATATCACTGACCTCTCTACCAGGTCATCACCATCCTCCCACCAGCACCAAAGCCTTAGCCCTTGTCCTCTGCCACAGTCAGTCATTATACCCCTAATTCCTGTCCTTCATTGCACTACCTGATGAAATGGGTAATTCTTTACAAAATGCCAACTCCAGCCAATATATTAGCATCTATCTGCAACTTCTCTGGCCCTGCTTTGTACCACCTCAGTTATCTGACAGATAATTGCTGTTTATGTGATCACAAAAGGCATTCACCCTTCTCTTGGTGAACATCTTGATTATATCTTCCTATATCATACTGAGCCTAAAGTCTGAAAATAGTCTGATTTTAAGTTTGTCCCTCCTGTCTCCCTTGCCAAGACTCTTAATAGCACTGATGCGTTAAGTCTCCCCGCAACCAAAACCCTTTTCTCTATCCCCATTCTGGGTTACACTTCCTTTACTTCTGCCCCCTGCCCATATAACTCTTGTTTATAAAGTTTCCCCTTCAGTTCTACAACTCCTACTCTCTCTACTGCTCAAGAGTCACCATAAGTAATTCAAGGCTGAGGGTATAAAACCATGAACTTATGGGTGAAGAATGTTAACAGACAATAGTCTTAATCCTTTGTGTTACCTGCCAGACTCTGCATACTCAATCTCCCTTGGTATAAAGGGGAAGTTCTTATGGATTTGTAAACTGAATTTATCTAATGAAGAAGTATCTGCTAAGCTTTCTTAGGACACCCTCCCTGCAGATTTAGTTTCCAGGCTCTGTCCATCCACCTCCTAAACCATATGATACAACTTACCACCAAGCTGTGATGATTCCACTCAGCACTTTTCCTGATGTGACTATTCAAAACATACAGCCTTGAGTCTGATGACAAAACAGCAAAGCTAAGCAATGAACTTTTAAGTCTAAGTATTTTGGCACCAAGCCCACTTATGAGGAACCTTGTCCTCAAACATAATGTTTGTTGTGAGCAATCCATGGCTGGCACAGAAATCCATCAGGGAATTACACTAAAAAAGTATTACATCCTTGTAAATTTCATATCATAAAGGTGAACTGCGGTGGTGGTGCTGCGGCAGCATTGTCGCCTCACAGTAAGACGTTGTCCTGTTTGATTCTCAGCTAAAGCGTCTTCTGTGTGGAGACATGAGTGAATGGGCGTACCTTCGTTGAAGGTTGTGCATCAGGGCTGGCAACTCAGTACATAAAAATCTACTGCCAATCATTAGCGGACCAGAGTTCCGCTGTGGCGACCCCTAACCGGGAAAAGCCGTAAGATACAATATAATGCTGAGGGTCAAGAATATGGGCTACTAATGAGCTTTACTCTGTCAATTAGGTAGGAGTGCCTCAATCTTAACTTGTGTACTTTATTACTTTGAGCAAGACTCTTAACTAAATGAAAGCCCAGAAGCCCCTTTCCTTAATGTATTGCATATAAATGAGGAAGTAAACACAAAAACTTGTGTGCACAGGACATAATGATAAGGTCTGCTAGTCTATCTTGCTGAATCATATTTTACAGTGGATATAAAAAGTTTACACACCCCCGTTAAAATGCCTGGTTTTTGTGATATAAAAAATGAGACTACAATAAATCATTTCAAAACTTTTCCCACCTTTAATATGACCTATAACCTGCACAATTCAATTGAAAAATAAACAAATCTGTTAAGGGAAAAAGTATAAAAAATAAAAAACATACAATATGCTGGTTGCATATGTTTGCACACCCTTAAATTAATACTTTGTTGAAGCATTTTTTGATTTAATTAAAAAAAAGTTATACAGCACCATTTAATGTACTGAACAACACAGGAGGAAAAGTAAACTAAGAAATGACATATATATGTGTAGCCTGTGGTATAGAGACACTTAATGGCAGCTACATGGTATGCACAACTGTGATGTCTTGGCCTAGTGGGAGGGAAACTTCCACATAAATGCTGTGACTGGAAGAACTCACATCTTCCTGTAGGTAAATGGAGAGGTTCAGAATCAGAAAGATCAGGAACTAGGAACCGGAGGTGCTGGAGAAAAAGAAACAGGCAAAGGCCTGAAAAAGCTCATGAAAGAAGCAGCCTGGACTTAAAAGAAGACAAAGAGAATTTGCCTGGGTATGAAGGAACTTGGAGTTTCAAAGTGCTGAAAGTTATTATGCACACGAGAATAAATTAATATTATCCACTGGTTTAAAAAAGTAAAATAAATGCTTGCAACCTAGGAAAGGTTGGTGCACATTTGTAAAACGTACTTGTCAGAGAAGAATGGACAAAAATGTACTGTTTACATTAACTGCCATAGAAGCATGAAAAGCAATCTACTTAATCAGCAAAGGGCATTTGCATGTAAACAAACTCAGAAAAGTCATATACTTTAATTCCATTTGATGCAGGAAGCACCATTTTCTTTTGGCTCCATATGTTTTAAATAAACTACATTTTATAATGGTTCACTTGAGCTTATGCCTTGTATCTTGCAAACCTAAATACCTTATGGTAGAAAACATGTTTTGAAGTTAATTTCCTATAAAAATATCACAGTAGAGAAGAATGCAGGCAAAAATGGTCATGTGATATTAAAGTATAAGCAAATTGCTTTTGATTTATTGCAAATTTACGAAAATTCAATTTGCAAGTGTTTTTTGAAATGGAGACGGAGAAGCAACCCTCACAAAGAAACATTGTTGAATGAGTTCCTAATTGGCTGCTAGCTCAAAAGTATATTTCAAAAATGATGCCAGATTTGTTTACATGCAGTCAGTGTTGTTCTGCCTAAACTACGTTCCACACCCATGCAAGTTTTAATTATTGTCTGATAAGCTAATCTGAACAAAGTCAGTAAGTTTCTCTGTCACACCCACAGCAGAGTCAGTCAGAAACATAAGTTGAACTCTTAAGTAGTAAGTGAAATAAATATTAAATTGTTTTAGAAAAGTGCATGAAAATTTGTGGTATGACAAGTACTGATGAATATCTCTAAGTGAGAGTTTTCTTACCAAACATGATGAAAAAAAGCTGATGAACAAAATGCAATGTAGGAAATTTTACTGCAACTTGAAATGGGTGCTCAGGAATACTGATAAAAGAAAGTGCTGAAGATAAGTATATGAAAGCAATTAGTATTTTAAAATTGTGCTGGATTCTGAAATTGCAAAAAATAGTTTAATGCATCTTAAATGAAGTTGTTGAGAAAATTAATTGGGAAGTGGTGTAGTTTCTGATTAATTTATGACTTGGAAAAAACTGCTGGAAATTCCCCAGTAAAATAAAGTGTTGCTTGGAGCTGCAAAGTATGGAAAATGTGTGTGCTTGATGAAAATGAAGAAAGTAACAAGAAAACAGGCAGCAGTACAAAGCATGTGTGTGTGTTCTTAACTAAAGCGTAGAGAGTATTTGAATGCAAAGCTCCAGAATTCACTTACAAGCATGCAACTTTGTATGGCAATTAATCTTACTAGAACTAAAGCGTAGAGAGTATCTGAATGCAAAGCTCCAGAATTCACTTACAAGCATGCAACTTTGCATGGCAATTAATCTTACTAGATGCTTAATCAACAGCATCAAGAAACCTGTGGTAAACTGTATGACAAACATCAATAGAAAGCAAAATAAGTCCTTAATTACAGGTACTGAAGAACTATTACACCTACAAGAAAATAATTACTTTGTGCCCATAAAGAAACTTGCTCCTGCAGTAAAAGGAAGTCTTCATGACAATTAAAGGGTTGCATGGGAAATAAAAAATGTCAATATTATCCTAGAGACTTGCAACATGAAACTGTGTGTGTGTGTGTGTGTGTGTGTGTGTGTGTGTGGTAAAATTGCTTTACCAAAACTCTATTATGCTGCCTCTAAAAGTTAAACCCTGTGATGATTAGAAGGGAGTTTATTGCTGTGCTCAGAAAGAAAGAAAATTGTGTACAACCCTTCTGAAACTGTGAGGTTGCAAATTACATGTGCTGAAAAATGAGAGATAAAAGAGGTAATAAGTAATACAATAAATTTACTAAAGATACAGCTCTCTTATAGGAGGTGAACAGAGGTTAGGTTCTGCTAAAACATAGGGAATCTGATCTAAAAAGAAAGAGGCATTGACTGACTATACAAACAGTGCTGTGGTACAGCACAATGACAATGCTTTGCAACAAAATATTTTTGTTAAGCAGGAACTAATGGGTCAGATAATAAATGATGCCGTAAGGAACAATTTGCTAGAAGATACTATCAAAAAGCAATAGCCTATGGAAACAGTAACAGAGGTTTTGATTTGGGAAAACCGGCACACAGTAGGTCATCACCAAATGGTTGATACAGACAGAAGGTCAACAGATCAAACAAATTAAAGGCTAGTGTTATGGATGATTTTAGTATAAAGATCACAAAAGGAAATTGTTTTCATTTTTGCAATCTTTAGAGTGTTCAATGTTTTGAGTATTTCATAGTGTGAATCTTTACCGAATCATGTCAGATGTTTTGTAGTCAATTTTGTGATATATATATAGTTGCAAACCATATTGTTGACTGTACACATTGACAATGTATAGGACAACTGTCACAACCCATAAAAAAACAAAATTATCAATTAGTGATATAGACAAATCACATACCATACATTTTAGCATAGTACTTTGTACTTTCCATTGGTTGTGTTTCTATGAATGTAGAGTTCGTATATATAAGTAAAGAAGTGAGTAAAGTTAGTGTATATAAGTAAAGAAGTCTGGGACAAGCCCCACTATGTAATCCATATCTGTGTGTTATTTCAGCAGGTCTATATTAGATCACCAAAAGTTTAATAGTTCGAATCACTAAAGATCGACCTTTAGTGATTGAACTATTAAAACTTCGAATGTTTAAAAAAATATATTCAAAACAAAAAAAGAAAAACTAAAGGGTGTACGCAGGGGGGCAAGCTCCCCTGCATCCCCACACCCCCGCTACTTAAATATACCAACTCAGAGACCACACTACATTGAAGTAAATGGAAATCTCCCCTTACGGAAATTTCTATTTAACCATTCAATGTTCTGTACTTTCGCTATTCTCATGCCAACAATATCAGCTTTGATACTGTCAGTCTTCGAGAAAATGATATAGACCCATTTCAGCATACTAAGAAAGTCCACTGGCAGAAATACTTGTAAAAGCAACTGTAATGTTGCTTTTACAAGTATTTCTGCCAGTGGCCTTTCTTAGTATGCTGAAATAACACACAGATATGGATTTACATAGTGGGGCTTGTCCCACTATATAAATCAATAGTTGGAGAAGCCCTACTATGTAAATCCATATCTGTGTGTTATTTCAGCATACTAAGAAAGGCCACTGACAGAAATACTTGTAAAAGCAACTGTAATGTGTTATAATAACATTAGAAAATGTAAGCTGCCATGAAGATGAGAAGTAATATAATGCGATATGTTTATGATGCATGAGTAAGTTGGGATGGGATACTTTAATGATTACAAAGAAGAAAGCATACAATTAGGTTTTGTAATTGTATGTATTTGTGCTAGTTATGTTATCAGGCAGAGGGATCACACTGGTTAGAGAAATATCAGAGTGATGCAGAAGTATTGTGTTTAGGCTGCAGGTCATTGTTTTTTAATGTGGTAGTGTAACAATCATAAAAATAAGCCATTAGGTTTGAGTTTGTGATTAAGTGTGATTTGGAGGCATGGTGTTGATACTGATGCACTGTGTTGGTTACAGTGATGGTCGACATTAAGTGTATTCCACAAATTACAGTGTAATTATATATTCCCATACATATATACCTTTCATTCTAGACAAGAACAACGCAGGCAATTGCAGACTGTACTCAACCATGACTAAGCTTTCCCATTTACAGACCACATTTTGCATTTCCACGTGAGGAGCTTTGTGCTTATCCCTCTTAACATTTATGTACTAACCTCACAATTGCAGAACCACGAGATAAAGTGTATGTACCACTCCTACCACACTGGAAGCCATTCTGAAACACGAGTTAAAGAAGTCATAAATATATTCTGAACAGGTAAAATCAGAATAAACTCATACTAGGAAAAATATTGTAGCTATCATGAAATCTCCAGTAATACACACAGGAGCAAGTAAATATACAACACGGCAGTGGCATAAAAACAAATATAATCTCATACTTACAACCAGCAAACATGCAAAACTCAACATACTTGATCACTAGGCATTCAATAACTTTCATACTTAATCAGTTGGTCTTATAATCACTTCAACCACAGCTCTCACCATTCAACTACATGACTGCATGCTTGTAACCTACACACACACACACACACACACACACACACACACACACACACACACACACACACACACACACCACATGCGCACACGCATGTAAGGATGTTTATTGCAGAGGATTAAGACTATGAGCTATCAGGATTCATTATCCTATGGTCTTGGATTTGATTCTCTCAGTCTCCTTTTGCTGACTGAGCAAGGCACTTAAAACACATGGCATTCCTATGTTACCCCTGGAAAATCACACTTGAGTCAAGTGAACTTAGTTAAATAAATGAAAATAAAAACCATGGTGTCAGACATATACACATTTCTGTCTGGACAATAACATTACATGATATCATCATGTAATATCATGTCATGTGATATATATCACGTCATGAAGTACAGCATCATGCATACATGAAGAAAGGGTAAGTTTAAGCCTACAATAATAGAGCCACCATTAATCACCTGTTAGCTATTTAACTAAACATGGTCTAATATGCCACAAATTAAAGCCATTGTCCCTGAAAATGTAAACACTGTTGTCAGAAATAAAGGAACCTGAGTGTATTCTTAGATGCAGCAAGTTTTCTTATTGGTATTGCACAGCATAATGTGACCTCTGCACATTCATCTGGAAAGCATTAGGATCCATTTCAAGTGTACAGTGGCAGCAGGTAAAACTCATCTAAATATAACCTCACTTACTGACTGATCTTTATGTCAAAGATCATATACTTAATAGTTATTATTGTTCAGCCACTTCACGATATACCCCTCACCACATTTTCAAAGAAGAAAGAACTCTGGTTTAATTTTTTTCTGTGGTCATTAAAGCAACTCTGCCCATTACACTCAGCTGGTTAGAGTTTCCTAACCAATTCTTATTTACTCAACTACTCATCATCCACACTATCCTAAACAAGCCCTCCTACTGTCCTAGTATAGCCTCTCGTCTCCTGCAATAACCCCCTATGCTGCTGCAGAAGTTCAGACCAATGTCTCTTACAGATTCATAAACCTAAAAAAATAATTTGGACAAAACCTCTACAGCTACCTTCCTGCTCTAACATGGAATAAACTTGCCTTGGCCCTTAGAAATATTATCCAAGCTCATGAATTCAAGATAACCCTCAGAAATTACCCGTACAGCACCTGGAGATGTCAATGCTACCATCCCACTTGAAATCTGCCCTTCCCTCTTTCCTCCTCTACTCCTACCTCCCTCCCTTCCCCCGCACATTCCTTCCCACTTCTTCCTTTCCAAAACCATACATTCTTGTCTAACTTCCTGTGTATATCTCTATATATCAACTACTGCTCTCCATACCCCTTCATATTTCCTGGTCCCTGTAATCTGACACTAATTGCTTTTCTTTCCTCTAACTTTTTCTCTTATTTCCCCTCACACTGTAACTTCCCTAACTAACTGCTACACTACCAATAACAAATCTTCTGCATTTTATCCCACACTGTTCTTACCTACTTCCTCAATACTAACTACCCATCTTAAAATGCCTCTTGCTTAGATCTCTTATTGAACTAGTATTGGCCATTCTGCCTAACCTTTTATGCAGATATTTTACTGTATTTGTTATATTTTACTTTACTCTTATTTTTGTCATGCATAACTTGAGCTATGAATTTTTACTTGCATTGTGAATTTACTACCTGCATAAATTGTACTGTGGAGCTTTTCTCCCCGGGCTTCTGCTGAAAGAAGGTGTAAGTTCAGTCGGAGTATCCTGGTCAACAAATGTCAAATAAATGAATAAAATTACTACATGCCATCATTGCAAATGCATATGTATGCGAATTATAAATAGTAATATTATTTGTTGCTGACACAAGGAATTTGGGTTAGATTCTCCTCCATCTATACAGCTGCTGATGCGTAATCCAGTGTCCACAGGTAAAACAACATTAAACTGGGTCTCAGTCTGAACCTCACTTACCTCAGTCCCATTTGATTCCACTGTTCACACCTCATTATGAGGTTCTGTCATTGCTCCATTCTCAGCAACTGAAGAGCTTGTTTGCAATAGTCTTTGGACTCTTCAAATGACTGTACTTTCCTCCAGTCTATGTGATTTAGGATCATTGCTTGGAGGAGAGCTCTTCACAACAACACAGGCAAGTGTCTTTCATATCCTCTCTCTGCTTTTTCTGACACTTCACCGTGGACACAGCTTTGGTTCCACACAGGACTACCATACAAAAAGGAGATCATCATCTAAACAGATAGTCTACTGCACAAAGAATGAAAAGAAACCATATACTAGTGATGCTCAAACCACACATATTCCAAATGGAGATATCAGAACGTACTACAGCACTGAAACAGATGACACTTGCACTGATAAAACACAGCCACACATAATACAGAAGTAAACAAAAGCAGGAGTACAAGCATTGTAACATGAAATATATTTCCAAAAAGTCAAACTTAAAAGAATACACAAATCATAATGAAATCTACTAAACGAAGCCTTGCTAATAGAATCCAAACGTATATTATGCCTGTGCAGGGTAAACTATATGTATGCAAAAAATATAGCTTTAACCTGACCATATTACTAATATGCATTTATGACATGATAAATATCTTAATACTGCCACTGTGGATAAGGGAAGGAGTGATGAAACTTGCTGCGCATGACTTCATCCATGGATTGAGCTATACAGCACATATACTCAAGAAGAATTTCAGACTCAACATATGAGATGTTCCACATTTAAATATATGATATTTCCTCCTGGAAATCCTTGAAAAATATAAAACTTTGGGTCATCACAAAAATATGGCAAAAGTAAGACATAAACCATTAAACACCTTAAATAACTACATTTTAAAATCAGCACCACCGCTGTAATAAAGTGTGTGCCTTTTTGAAGTGGAAAAATATTTAAAAAGAAAAGGAAAGTTTGGCCAGCACACATGCAAATTAAAAAAAAAAACACCTATTCATTTAAAATAAATTTCACTTAGCTGATGTGTTTGCTGTGGCAAAAGTTATCAAAATAGGAGAGATCCACATGTATCTCTGAAATAGCAGAAAATTTAAAACTGTTCCACAAAAACTACTGCCTAGCATATATCCACCAAATACTATACTATTCGGCAGTAGACACAACTACTACATCTTAATGAAAAGCAGAACACAGAGGCCTGCAGTTACAAATGGCAGCACACTGATCTTTAGGATTGGCTCTAAAACAGCCTGCGTTGTAAACCTCACTCGTTCCCATCTACGCTCACATCAGGCTTTGCTACATAGGAACTGATAACATCAGATCTTCAAGGATTCCATTGTAAAAGGTCAGCCTACATTATATTCAGTGAAAAAAAAATAACAGCATGAAGGGGCACTGATTACATGTAGTTCTTGATAACATAATGAAACATACTCAGGATAATTTTGTGACAATTCTACCATGTAAGAGACAACAGTCATTAAAGACTTCAAATAAAATGCTACCTTTACCTCATCCTTGCATGTTTGCTTGATAAATGCCAGCTTTATCTCACCTTTGCCCCTTCGTTTGATAAATAGCAGTTTCACTCCTTATATTAACTTATTTCTCATTGCTTTCTCTTAGTGTTTTAAAATATATCTTCTTCAATGTCTGCCAGATAGACTCGTATAAGCACTAGCTAAGCCATTAGCATTTAGCCATAAAACTTATCTTATTCTGTAGTGTGACAGAATAGAAGGAAAAAGATTTCCAAAATATGGTGTTAACCTGTTACATATAATGCATTTATGCACAAATGCTTATTATCTGTATGCTAAAAATAAAATATGTGAATTTGATGTACTGTAGTTTGTTTGTTGTATTTGCTTATGCTTCAGATGTAAAGAAACATGTTGTGATGCATTGGGAAGATACTTTTGTTAGATGCATGTATCACATAACCGCTGGAACAGGTAAACAAGAAAATGCTCACAAGACATTATCATCTGCATAGCTATGTGAAATCTTGTCAGTGTGTGGCATATTCCCTTAACTTTGTAGCTTGCTCACAATGTGCAGCTCTTTTGAACAATGTGTTTCTTATCTTCTTCACAAACTCTATATTTGCTGTTCTGAACATAATACAAAATTGTCTGATTGCTTCAAAGAACATTGCATAAAAAAATGAAAGTGCTTTTTTGCAAGCTTCTTTGTAGGCAAGTGCTTTGTCATTTAGTCTGAGTTAATATCCTTTCAGTTCTGCAACATAATCCACAGGGAGAACAGTTATTACATGCAAACAGTATGTACTGAAGTTCAAAATGTTGTATTGCTGTTACTGTACTGCTGGTGTATGTAATTGGAAGTTTCACCTTTTTGGTGCTTCACTGCTTTTTGCTTTCAGAAATTATATTGCCCACATTGCATGACCATTACATAATCTGCATTGTTCTGTCCCAATTTTTCATTAAAATGAAAATCAGCAATCTAGTCATCCATGACCTAAATGCAGTGTAAAGACACAGTGAAGCACTAACATTTTTAGATAAAAGAACACTTTCTAAATATATGATCTGATTATAACACACATGGCTGCATCTAATTTAATTCTTATTAATTTGTGCATTGTTTGACATTGTCAAATAATGTTATTTTTTCTTATCAATTCACAATGTAGTCATAATTCATTGAGTCCCCCTTACTTCATGAGTCAGATCAAATGTGAGTACATGGTAGTCGAAAAGTCAGAAAATTATTTAATCTGCTGTCATAGGTTGCTGAAGACTTCACTTGAAGTTTAATGCAGCTTGCATCCTTGCGTATTAAAATGGGTGATTTATTTACTTATTTTTAAAAACTAGCTTATCAGCTTACAAAGAGACCCTGTAGGAAAGAAGAGAAACACATGCAAGTAGAAATACAGAAGGGTAACCGTAAGAAATGAAAATTGTGAGGGGGTAAAGGAAGGGTAATTCTTCCAGAAAGATCCCTTTTTAATACATAGAAAACAAGGGGAGGTAGGGGAGCAAGGGAGAGAAGTGTGTGGGGGGCCTAGAGCAAGAATGATGGGTACAAACAGAGGCGGTACACATGCAAAGGTTTGGGAGGACAGTGGATGGACACAGAAATACAGAGGGAACACAAATGGTGATGAGAATGTTGCACAATGAATAAGGAATGTTCGTTGAAATTGAGAAATGACATAAGGAAAGGAAAGCATGAAGATGCAGACAGGTAGGTCCTGGCATGATTGGATGCCAATCTGGGCTATATTCCAGGCATCACTCTCCTGAATGGGTCAATGTAAAGGACTAGTTGCTCCCAAAGTGGCCAAAATGCAGGGATTTCCTGTTGTACAACTCCACAAGCTGTAGCAGAAAGCATTCCACATTGCTAAAGTAGGCACAGTTACCTTTGCAACCACCAGCCTCCACAGCTGATGCTAGTAGGCCCAGGCACATTCCTCCAGACCACTTTAATAAAATTGTTTACATCTTCTTGAGAAGTGGCCACATTGAGAACCAGTGATCCCTCCAGATTACTTCAAACGATGGATCTGTTGTCCCTCAATTTTGAGATAGCCCTGGTAGTCACCAGTGACCTAAAGCCAGAGATATCAACTGGTGAAGAGAAGAGAGTGTGGCTTCACTTTCTCCTCTTCCACAAATGGACCTGCAAAAAGGTGACACAGATAGAAAAAAAGAAGTTATATCTTACCATAACGTTACATCTGTGTTGTGGATCTTTATTCATTCATTACTGATAGGACTTCGGTTTCATCCTTGGAACTGACATGGCCATTTCCAAGCTCGCGCCAGCCAAAAACTCTCACCTAAGACCTAGCCATAATGCCCCTCTCATAGTCTCTCCAGATTGAGTTTCCCACCCCCATATTATAGAGATAGTAAGAGAAACAGTAGGAGGCTCTGTCTGAGAAAATACCTTAACTAGGAGTTCCTAAAGTCCACCAGGAGTCCAGGCAGGGGGAAGGAGGGTGGGAAGTAATGAATGAATAAAGATCTACAACACAGATGGAATGTTATGGTAAGACATAACTTCTTTATCTGATGTTGTAAATCTTTATTCATTCCTTACTGTTAGGACCGAGTCCCCAGCTACTTGAGTCCTGGGTGGCCCTAAGGAAGGATATTCCTGAGCACCATAGAACCAAAAGATGCTCATCCCCTGGAGGCCAAATCCAATTTGTAATGAGTGATAAAGGTATGAGGTCTTGCCCAAGTAGCTGCTGTGCAGATATCATCCATAGAGGCTCTGGAATGAAAAGCCACAGAAGTAGCCATCAGCCTATAGAATGAGCCTTTATTCTGGAAGGTAAGGATAGTTTATTCTGACGGTAGATAAAGGTAATGATGTTTCTAAGCCAGGGGGATAGGAGTCACTTTGGAGAAAGGTTTACCCAATCTGGGTCCTGCAAAGGCTACAAACAACTGATCCGTTTTCCTGAAAGATTTAGTCCTGCCCAAATAAAAATTAAGTTGCCTATGAACATCAAGGGGGTGCAAAAGATACTCCCCTCTGTTTGAATGCTGAGGGAAGAAAACCGACAGGTCAATAGATTGGTTAATGGAAAATCCAGAAATGACCTTGGGCAAGAAGGAAGGGACAGTATGAAGGGACACTCTATCCCTGTGAAAGTTCAAGTAAGGTCACTTGACACTCAAGGCCTGCAACTCAGATACTCTTCTTGTTGAGGTAAGTGCTACTAGAAGTAGAGTCTTCCATGATAAAAATTTTATATCACATGAATCAGAAGGCTTGAAAGGAGGGCTTGTTAATGACTGAAGTACCAAGGTCAAATCCCAGGGTTCTATTGGGGGGGGGGGCTTGACAGAAGGTTTAACATGCAATACCCCTTTCAAAAAGGTTTTGCACAGACGGTGTGACATAACAGAAGAATTATCAAATCCATCATGAAAATTTGCGATAGCCGCTAAATGTACAGTGATTGTCGATGCTGCGGCTCCTGCATGTGGAATAGTCATCAGGTATTGTAGGATCTTTTGAATAGGCATAGAGAAAGGGTCTATGTTCTGATCTTTGGCCCAAGTAGAGAACCTAGTCCATTTACTATAATAAATTTTCCTGGTGGAAGGTTTGTGTGAAGTCAGAAGAATCTCACAAACGGGAGATGAGATATCAGGCACCCTGGCAATCATTGGAAGTGGAGGAACCAAGCTGGGAGCCTGAGGCTGTGGAGATTGGGGTGAATCAATCCCTGAGGATGAGACAGCAAACCTTGAGACTGATCCAGGATCTATGGGCTGTGACTCAGATGAGGCCATAGGAAAGGAATACCAGACTTGACGGGGCCAGTAAGGAGCAATGAGGATCACCTTGCTTCCCAACCTTTGAGCTTCCTGGAGGAATTTTGGGATGAGGGGAAATGGGGGAAAGGCATACAGTAGACCCGGGGGCCAATCATGCATTGAGCATCCCTCTGTGATTCCCTCTGAGGGGAGATCAGGGCAAAGTGGCTTCTGCATTTGTTGTTTAAAGGAGACGCAAACAGATCGCAGCAAGGCCTGCCCCAGCAGTGGAAGATCTGATCCACTATTACAGGATTGAGGGACCACTCGTGAGGCATCAGGATGTTCCTGCTCTGATTGTCCGCAATAAGGTTGGAACTCCCGGGAATGTGCATTGCTATAAGAAAGCGGTTGGAAGCTATCACCCAGTGACAAATCCTCATGGCTTCCCGAAATAGGGGTTAAGAGCTGGTTCTGCCTTGTTTTTTGATATACCAGATGGCTGACATGTTGTCCGATTGAATTGCAATGGTCCCAGAAGGAAAGGATGTATAGAACGCTTGCAAAGCTAAGAGAATTGCCCTCAGTTCCAGGACATTTATGTGCAAATTGCCCTCCATGGGGACCAGGTGCCTTGGACTGTCTTTCCCTGGAAATGCCCACCCCCAACAAGGAAGTGTCCGTGGTCACCGTGGCCCTGGACTGGGGAGGCAGAACAGTCGACACCAAAGATTCTATTCTGGCTTCATCCACCATAGCATTTCTTTCTTGCAAAGGTTTGAAAGACGTATCATGTGGTCGAGTGGGTGGGTTAAAATTGACCATTGTGAAGAAAGGAGCCACTGTTATATTCTCATGTGCAACCTCACCAGTGGTACTAGAGTAATGGCAGCTGCCATGAAGCCTAAGAGTCACAGTACAAGGCATGTTGGTACAAAGGTCTGTGGAAGGAGAGCTTGGATTTGGTGTCTTATTTTCGAGAGTCTGTGAGGAGGGAGGAAAGCTTGACAGGATGTTGTGTCGAAGACTGCTCCAATGAATTCAAGTGTTTTTGTTGGGAACATTTGAGATTTGTCCTTGTTGATCATAATCCCCAAGCGGATACGGCTACACCTGGAATCCTTGTAGTCGAAGATGAGCTACTACAACTGCCATACATTTGGTCAACACTAGGGGGGCTGTCGAGAGACTGAATGGCAGTGCCCTGAACTGGTAGTGATCGGCTCCCAGCCAGAAGCAGAGAAATCTCTGGGAGTGCTGATCCATCTTTATGTGGTAATACGCATCCTGGAGATCTATAGAGCACATCCAGTTGCCCTTCCCTAGAAAGGGGAGAATGGACTGTACTGTGACCATCTGGAATTTTTGAGGTTTGATAAATTTGTTCAATAGGCTGAGATCCAGGATTGGTCTCCAGTCCCCTGTCTTTTTTGGCACTAAAAAGAACCTTGAGTAAAACCTGGATCCTCTCTGTTCTGGTGGGACTGGTTGGATGACTCTTTTTCTTAGCAGCTTTTCTATTTCTAAGGCTGCTACTTCCCTCTGACTGGGTGGTACATCGGGAATTCATTTGACGGGTCAGGGAGTTAAATCAAATAGTATCTGGTAGCCCCTGGATATTATTTTCTGCACCCAAACATCAGTAGTAGTAAGTTGCCAGGCTGGTAGGTGCAGAGGAAAGCAATTGAACTGCTGCTCAGGAGTGCTGGTAGGGTTGGCCAGAGAAGAAATCTCTAGCACCCTAAAAGGGGTGTCTTCCAGATGAGTTGTCCCATCTGCCCCGGGAAGACTGCTCACCATGAGTTTCATGAAAAGATCCTTGGGATTTCTTGAACCACAATTTCCCTCCCATCTGGTTCCTAGAGTAGGACCTCTGGGGGGTGGAAAAACTTATGCCCACAGCAGACAAGGTATTTCCATCTTTCTCACTTCGTGCTAGTGTGTCTCATACTTTGGGACCAAAAAGTGCAGATTCGTCGACAGGCACTTTGACGAAAGAAGATTTAAAGGGGTCTGCGAAATCACACAAACACATCCAACATTACGTCTCATGACAATGCCTGATGCGGCAGCTCGAGATGCCCCATCAGTGGTGTGAGATATCAAACGAATTGAGGAGTTTGATATAGATTCAAGGGTAGCTAGCTGTGAGGTGACAGTGTCATGCACCTCATCAGGCAGTACCCCTGCGAAAGAGGAAGACATTTCAGAAATTAGGTCTCTTTGGAGGCAAGTGAAGTGTGCCAGATAGTTCAGCGACCGAATGGCAAAGGTCGCTGAAGAATAGGTCTGCTTCCCTCGACTGTTCATGGCCTGAGACTTCCTGTTTGCAGGATGGACAGTGGAACTATCTTCTGCCAGTTCCCTCTTGGTGGCTGTCACCACGACAATGGAATCAACTGTCAACTGCTTGGACCAGTTGGGCTGGTCTTCGGGGGTGGAAAGAATTTTGTCCGGCCTCTGGGGGACAGGTTCTATGTTGTCTGGGGCCTTCCAGGCACATGGCACAATCAGCTTTATAAGCTCATTCGCAGGTGGGGTCACCCAGGAAGTAGATGGCTGGGCACAGAAGGCCTGCAAGAACATCAATTCCTCAGAAGGGTTAGAGGACTTCCAGTCTCCCTGCTGCTTGAGGATTTCAAGAATGTCTCCAAATGCAATGTCATCTAGGGGAGACTGTGGGGACCATTCTCCCTCATCGCAATCAGTGTCCTCAGTGATAGATTCCTCAGGGGAATCAAGGTGCTTCCTCTTGCACCATTTCTTTCGGGGTGGCTCCCCAGTGGGATCTTCTGAGGAGGACTCTGGAGAAAGGGTTCCCTTCAAAGGGAGGTCTTGCAGCTCCCATGCCCAGGATCCCAAAGTAGGGGTTGGGACAGCTGCATGCCAGAGGGGGGTTCTGGTGTCGATGCCATTGGTGCTGACTGCAAGCCTGTGGAGGCAAGGATGCTCTCCATCACCTGAAAAGCAGGCCCACCCCAAGGAGGGATGGGAGCCCAGAAGCGAGAAGGACAACCTTGGAACCGGGATCACACCCCACCCTGAGGAGTCCGCCTCCAGGTGATGAGCTCATAGAGGACTGGAAGCTGTTGGAGCTGTGGACAGAGATGGCACCAGGCTAAGTATCAAGGTGCCAACAGTCCAAATCCTGCTCCAAGAGTGTACCGGCTCCAACAGCGCTGATGCAGCAAGGGAGGTTGGCGCCGACAGGGAAAACTCCGCAGTTGGAGCCGAGACAGTATGCACTAGGGTGGTCATCAGTAATGAGATCTCCAGGGCCTGGGTAAAGGCTGGAAGAGGATAAACAGGTGAGTATGCTGTGAAGGGCTCTGAGCCAAAGGGAACGGAAGGTCTAGCTGGAGTGGGCAATCCTCTAGCTGCCAAAAGCTGGTCCACAACCCACACTACATCTTGTTCAGAAAGGGTCCTGGTGGATCTATAGGAGGCTGCTGATGGAGAGAGTCAGGTCCTTCAAGAAAGGGGCTAAACTGGTGCCCCGAAAAAGGGTCATAAGTTGGAGAGTATCTGGTTCTTGGGAGATGTTCAACCTTAGGAATGGAGGTTATAGTCTGTGGAGCCGAATAAGCTACCAGCACCGTGGCCAGGAAAGGTGCCGAAGTGGGTATGGTCATCAAAGCCAGTGTTGGAACCAAGGACAGCACCGAAGCTGATGGTGCCAAAGCTGGAACTGAAATAGGAGTCAACATCAGAGATGGCACAGAGGGGGAAGACACAGGGCCTGGTGCCAAAGAGGTCTGCGCCAAGGGCACCAGAGAAGCTCAGTGCCAACTTGGTTCCATAACTGTCGGGGATGTAGGAACAGAGTGAGTCTGTTTTTCCTTGTATTTCTTGGTTTTAGGAGGTGGTGAGACCTCCAAAAAGGTGTTTTGACTAAACCTTTCAAAATTAACTTGTTTTTGTGCTCTGCTAGAGTGCGATTGCTAAAACTAGAGCAGATGTCACAAGCAGCATTTATATGGTCCACACCCAAACAGTAAATGCAGCAAGCTTGACTGTCCGAGTTGGGGATCCTTTGCCCACATTTGTCGCATTGTTTAAACCCCAACTTAACTTTGTTGACATAGTACTGACAACAAAGAGCTATCCAGATGTAAACAACAACAAGGGAAAAGAAAAAGGGAGTTATTTTTTTTTTTTTTTTTGAGGATAAAGAGAAAAAGGAGAGAATACCACCGATGGTATTTAGAAATACCACAAGTGGTAAAGAACGGCCTACCAAAGGTAGGAGAGAGGGACAGTACCAATGATGGCAAAAGGTTAACTACCAAAGGTAGAGGGTAGGAATTAGAAGTAGGTTGCAGGTGAGGGAAGAAAACAATGAAACTGACTAGAAAGAAAACACAAAAAATACAAAATTTTCACTTAGCTTGAGAGAGAGAGGCTAGGCATGTCTGACGAGGAATGCGGCAAATGAGATTTGGAGAGATTATGAGAGGGGCATTATGGGTAGGTCTTAGCTGAGAGTTTTTGGCTGGCACAAGTTTGGAAACGGCCGTGTCAGTTCCAAGGATGGAACCAAAGTCCTATCAGTAAGGAATGAATAAAGATTTACAACATCAGATAAAATAGTTACACACATATGCTACAAACACTGTCATTCATATACACCAGACTGCCAGGAGAACTGCTCCCACCTTCTGTAACATCCAGCATCTTAAGCCCTTGCTCCTCTCCCACTGAAAAACAAAGTATGCACTCCTAACTATACATGTAAAACAGCTAAGCTAGCAGACAGCAATAGTTCTGAAAAAATGCTAATAGTACATGTCTGGCTATCTCCCTAATCCCTGCCTCCCACTGATGAAGCAGGTCAGGGTGACACCACCTTAGATCAGTGTAGTAATGCCACAATGGCTAACCAGAGGAGTAACTGCAGTGTAATCACCATCCTGGCAAGCTCATACCAGGTATCCGTTTTCTGCAAGGGGCCAGCATACTGCCCCATCAAGCTTTCCTCAAAGGCCTTGTGATGATAGAACAAGAACATTTTGCTTTCCTAAATGATGCATGCACTGTGGTGCTAACAATGAATATATCTCTGCACCATAGTGTTACAGTAGGCAAGTGGTGTATATGTATGAGCATAGTGGTCACATGCTTTGTGATCACGGGGATGTGGATGGTTACTGCCACCAAGTAGCTTCATTAGCCTAACTAACACACTGACTGGCCATGATATAAACCACTGGCATCCGTACACACAACACTGCTCATTACCAAAAAGATGTGCAATAAATTCTTATATGGGCTTAGTTCAGTTATTTAATGATGTTAACACCCTTATACAGCTCTACTTTTATGAAGAAAACCAGTGAATCTAGCAGGAGCAATGATAAAACTAAACACTATATTTTATTTATCATTTGTTTACCAGGAAAGTCCGACTGGCACAAAGCCCGTTTTCAGCAGAGACCCAGAGAAAAAAAGCTCCACAAAAAACACATACAGGTACATACAAATTATACATCATAAAACATCCAAATGTTCCAGCTCAAATTGTGATGAGATATAATTTTACACGCTATGAAGTAGAAAAGCTACATCTGAATCACTGCACTTGAGAGGTAGCACAGAGCATATTACTACTGTAAAACTGATTATCATAAATCCAGTACAATTAGGGTTAGCATAATGGTTAAAGTGTTTACCTTATAAACACCAGGTACAGAGCTTGATTCTCAAATAGGATAACTGCCTAGACTTAAAATTGCCCGCAAGTCCAATTAGTCTAGTACTAATCTATGAACCTTTCTGACATCACAGAACTACAGCATGAGTAGTCCAGACTTTAACTGAGGTCTAACCTATTTTAATAACAAGGATGGCGTAGTTGATTCAGAATGTGAAGTGTCCGACTCTAGAAAAGTCATTGAAATTAATCTGATAGCAAGCTAAATCAGACTTCTGTTCTATGTGTTTGGCAACAATGACTTAGGAGAATTCATTTTATCCATCCAAGGGATGATCTTCAAGAAGGCGAAATATTTGATTAAGTCATACATTTGGGGCACCTTAAAGAACCAACTGTGAGGAATGATTTCACCACTGAGAAGCTAAGTTATTACATTCATCCAATTAATTTCTGTATTAATTACTGCTTTCTGACCTTTAATGGATACACAAAAGTATTTTCTGTTTTATGACATCATCATTTTTTGCCACAGGCATGGTGACTGGTGATAATAAAAGTACATCATAGCACCGTGTGACAATTGGAGGTACTGCCAGCACAGCTAGCTGGAATTTTTTAAATAATTATGTCATTTGTGAATATTAAACTGATTTATACAAGATACTTGTGTTACAAATGTATTAGAACGGTATGTCATGTGCATATCAAACTGATTTGTACAGATGTTTGTGTTGAAAAGGCATCAGTAAAGTGCTTGTGTTTGAAATGTATCCACAGTGTGTCCTACTAGAGAGAACAGAAATGTGCATGCACTATTGTAACTGTCTAAATGTATATGCTTTAACAGAGGAAACTGAAAAGTTGACATCAGTCCAGCAAACGTTAAAATATGTCTAAAATTAAATCACTTTATGGGCTAGGCCATACAGATGCTACCTCACAGGTTTCAATGCAGCCAGAGACACAAAGTCTGTACCAGGAAGTGTTCTGCATTGTCTTTTGGATGAACTAATTACTACTCTGGAAACATTGTGGAATGACTTCCAGCACCTGCCACAGATCTGAGCAAAAGCCGTTGTGTGTGCATTTTTACAGGTAGGTGTTAAATCCTGCCAGCTTCCAGCAATGGGGATTTGCATTAGAACCTAGAAGTCAGATGACCAGAAGTGATGTCATTCTGCAAGCTATCCCAGAAATATTTTAATTATTGTTTTGAGTAGTCTCATAGTGAGACCGAGCATTCTCTATAATGTCTTGGGCCTGACAACAAGCAGGACTATCCAACACATCATCTGCCTTACTCTATTAAGTAAATAAGGAATAGTGATTCTGTTAGATTCAGTCAGGAATATAGTAAAGCTTAGGGTAAATAATGTTTTTCTTTATTTGTCTGAGCCTGTCCTTCAATGTTATTTTAAATATTTCCTGTGATTTCAACACTGATATCACTGCAATTATATACTTAATATTTTCTTGTTCTTTTATTATTAAACATATTTAAACCTTTCATTGTGGCTAATCTTTGTAGAGATATTTAAGTTTTGAGAGTACTTCATATTTATTTGGTGACACTGTGTGGGCCACTCCTAATAGCCTAGCTCTTGTTCAAACTACCATTTGTATTAACATTAATTTCACTCAGTATATTGGGTAACCTTGGAAGAGCCTTAAGGTAGCTAGTAGGAGTGTCTGGTGGCAGTCATAACTACCTTATAGTCTGGGCAGAAGGGAGCATAGCTAGTAAACCTGTGCCAACATTTTGTGTGTGTGTGTGTGTGTGTGTGTGTGTGTGTGTGTGTGTGTGTGCACGTGCAAATCAAACCCCCTAGGGTGTGTGTGTGTCAGCTACTTGGGCAAGGACATGAAGCACTGTTTGAACAGAGAGGGTGTTGGCGGCCTTGGCTTGGACATTCAGCTGAAGTATCAACTCTATAGCTTTGCCAGTGTGAGTCTTATTGGGGATCTGGAGCAAGAGGGAGACACCAGCCCCAGACTGCTGTGCTCCCTGTGTGCTTTTAAGGGAAGTTGTGCTTCATGCAGGGAGCTGCATCTGGAGATATTGTGTGTATTCCTGTTATCCTCCCAGTGAACGTCTCTCACTGGAACCAGTACTGAGGATTGAGACTCCTTGATTACTGGCCCAGAGGTGGTGTAGCATCAGATATTGGTGGCAGTGGTGGGATTACCACATCACATATTGGTTGGCAGTGGTGGGATCACCACATCACATATTGGCAACAGTGGGGTGTATATTGAACTTCTGTAGCCTATAAGCAGTTGTCACTAAAGGTGGTTTGTACTCTCAAGCAGCCACATGGTGAACATTCAGAGTTTCGTATCACAATAGTTTTATTTATTTACTTTTGTTAGCTTAGTTAGTCAGGGAGAGCAGACAAGGAGGACAGCAGAAAATTATGGCAAACTTACAAGGAAACAATTGGCTGAGATGTGCCAAGCCAAAGGACTAGGGCATGACAACCTGACTAAAGGGGAAATGATTGCAGCCTTAATCACAGCTGCATCACAGACCAGGAACAAGGAAGACAACCAGACTGGCATTGGAGTTGTACAGCTCTTGGAAACAGGACAATTCAACTTTTCCTCAGACAACTTAAAAATCCTTCTGTAGTTAGAGGAACTTGAACTAGAGTCCAAACATTTGGAATTAGAATCAGCAGAGAGACACCAGTGTTTGGAAGTTGAAACAGGTTTACTAGCTATGCTCCCTTCTGCCCAGACTATAAGGTAGTTATGACTGCCACCAGACACTCCTACTAGCTACCTTAAGGCTCTTCCAAGGTTACCCAATATACTGAGTGAAATTAATGTTAATACAAATGGTAGTTTGAACAAGAGCTAGGCATAGGTCCTAAACCTCAGGACAAGGCTCAGGAAATTAATGGGCTTGGACCAGGAGAACATGGCAGAAGCCCAACAGCAGAAAAAGGTCTGGTATGACAAGAATGCTCAAGCCAGAGAGTATGCTGTGAGGCAGCAGGTTATGGGTCTCATTCCCGTCAGACACAATAAGCTGCAGGCAGCTTGGGAGGGACCCTTCAAGATGGGAAGGAAGGTCAGTGATGTTAACTACATGGTAGGACTGCTAGGAAGGAGGCAGGGGCATAAACTGTACCATGTTAACATTATGAAACCTTACCATGATAGAGAGGCCCTTGTGCTGAGTATTTGCAGTGGATGGCAGGAGAAGTCTAAGGGAGATCTGGTGACTGATCTCCTCAGTGAAGTTTGGACTGACACCTCAGGGGAAGGGGTAGCAATGTCCCAGTAGCTATCCCCTACCCAGGTTTGAGAAACCCGAACAGTGTTACAGGTGTTTGGGGGCATTTTCACTGGGAAACCAGGGTGTACCCATCTGGTGCAGCACCATGTGGATACAGAATCCACAAGTCCAATTATGCAGGCCCCTTATAGGTTGCCTGAGAGAGTCAAACAGACTTGTAGGGAGGAGATACAGGAAATATTGGGAATTGGGGTAATCCCAGAGTCCAACAGTCCCTGGACCTCCCCAGTGGTGCTAATACCAAAGAAGGATGGCAGCACCATGTTCTGTGTGGACTACAGGAAACTAAATAGTCACACAGAGTCAGATACATACCCCATGAGTAGGACAGATGAAGCCCAAGAGCAGCTAGGTGGACTAAGTATCTGACCATTACTGATCTTACCAAAAGCTACTGGCTGGTGCCCTTGACTCCCAACACTAGAGAGAGGTCAGACTTTGTCACTCCTTTAGGCTTGCATGAGTTCACAAAGATGCTCTTTGGGATGAAAAATGCTCCATCAACTTTCCAGAGGCTGGTAGATCGTATCCTAGCAGGAGCAGGAGATTTTTCCCTTGCTGTTCTGGATGATAAGGCCATCTGCAGTCATTCCTGACAAAAGCACCTTCAGCATGTCAGGGAGGTGCTGGGCAGACTACATAGGGCAGGGATGACCATTTAGCCCAGTAAGTGTCAGGTGGGTTTGGCAGAGGTCTCCTACCTGGGACAGAGTGAGGAGTGGTAAGATCAGGCCAGAACCTGCCAAAGTAGAAGCTATTCAGGCATGGCCTGCCCCTGTTACCAAAAAACAGGTGAGGGCATTTTCAGGGACAGTGGGGTGCTATAGAAGGTTTGCCTCCAATTATAGTACCATAGCTGCTCCCCTCACAGACATGACAAGAAAAAACAGGCAGATAAGGTAGTGTGGAACACAGCACATGAGTAGGCTTTTCAGAAGCTTAAAGTAGCTTTGGGAGGACCCCCTGTTAGCCAGTTCAGATTACAGCCAAGAATTTGTTGTGCAGGTGGATGCTTCAAACCAAGGGATGGGTCTATACTCAGGTTTCCTCAGAGATAGAAGAGCACCAGTGGTATACCTCAGCCATAGGCCCCAACCTAGGGAGGAATGCTATGTAGCTGTAGAAAAGGAATGTCTAGCCATAGTATGGGCATTGCAGAAACTTCAGCCTTATCTGTATGGAAGGAAATTCACTGTAGCTACAGACCACAATCCCTTAACATGGCTACACTGAGCCATCCAGCAAAATGTCAAGTTACTAAGGAGGTGCCTAAGAATGCAGGTATATAATATGACAGTGGATTAGCAATGCCAATGCAGATGGGGGTCTCAAGACAGGGTATGGGGTAATGAATTCCCAGAGAGGCGCATTCCTCTCAAGCAACGTTTCTCAATGGGGCACTTGCAAAAATAGCTTGAGTCTTCGAAGGGGGGGGTAGGAGGTGTGACAATAGGAGGTACTGCCAGCACAGCTAGCTGGAATTTTGTAAATAATTGTGTCATTTGTGAATATCAAACTGATTTATACAAGATGCTTGTGTTACAAATATATTAGAACTGTATGTCATGTGTATATCAAACTGATTTGTACAGATGTTTGTGTTGAAAAGGTATTTGTAATAAGTGCTTGTGTTTGAAAAGTATCCACAGCACAAAAGCCCTTGTTTGCATATATTTACAGGTAGGTGCTAAATCCTGCCAGCTTCCAGCAATGGGGGTTTGCATTAGAACCTAGACGTCAGATGACTGGAAGTGATATCATTCTGCAAGCTATCTCAGAAATAATATTTTAGATATTATTTTGAGTGGTCTCTTAGCGAGACTGAGCATTCTGTATTCTGTCTTAGGCCTGACAAAAAGAATGACCATTCACCACATCATCTTCCTTGCTCTATTAAGTAAGTAAGGAATAGTGATTCTCTTGGATTCAATTAGGAATATAGTGAAGCTTAGTGTAGATATTGTTTTTCTTTGTCTATGCCAGTCCTTCAATGTTGTTTTCAATATTTCCTGTGATTTGAACTCTGATGTCACTGTGATTATATACTTAATATTTTCTTGTTCTTTTATTATTAAATATATTTAAACCTTTCATTGTGGCTGATCTTTGTAGAGATATTTACGTTTTGAGAGTACCTGCATATTTATTTGGTAACACTATGAGGGCAACTCTTAATAGCCTTGCTCTTGGTCAAACTACCATTTGTATTAATATTAATTTCACTCGGTATATTGGGTACACTTGGAAGAACCTTAAGGTAGCTGGCAGGAGTGTCTGGTGGGAGGCATAACTACTTTATAGTCTGAGCAGAAGGGAGAATAACTAGTAAACCTGTGACAGCCTTTCCTGGGTGTATGTGTGTGCACAAATTAAACCTCTTAAGGGTGTGTGTGTCATCTACTCAGTCATGAACATGGAGCACTAGTTGGGCAGAGGGTGCTGGATGTCTTGGCTTGAACACCCAGCTGAGATCTTGACTCTATTGCTTTGCCAGTGGGAGTCTTATTGGGGATTTGGAAAAAGCGGGGAAAAACAGCTCTGGACTAACTGTGTGCTCTTAAGGGAAATTGTGCTTGACTTTGCTTGATGCAGGGAGCTTCACCTGGAGATAGTGTGTGTGTACTTGTTATCCTCCCAGTGAACATTCGCCACTGGTGCCAGTGCTGAGGATTGAAACTCCTTGATTACTGGCCCAGAGGTGGTAGGACATCACTCATGTCAAAAACAAAGCTAGGTTGACCATGTACTTTAATTATTGTCTTTTTCTGCTGGAATACATGTCCATAGGTCTTGGTATTGATATAATCAAAGAGATCAGTCTTTTGGAAAACTGTACACATTTCAACATTTGTACATTATTCAGTAACTTTCATTATTTTTTAGAAGATTTTTGTCTTTTAGTATGTCCAACAGCAGCTGTAACACCAGATATAACTTTAGGGTGCAAGTCATATCTATTTGCAAACTGGATAGAAATAGTATACCTGCAATGATCAAAGTGCTTATAACCTTACCCTCAGTATTTGCTACTAACATATTTTTTGTACTGAATGAATACTTTTCAGATCCCATCATAAATCACTGACCAAAAGGAGTGACTTTTTAAAAGATGAGGAAAATAATGTAACTTCTCCACACACAACACACACACACACACACACACACACACACAATAAATAAATAAAAACAAACTTTTTGTTGAAGGGCAAGCACTTCCGAGTCTCTCATATGAGTCTTCTCACCCCTACCTAACACAACCTTCCAGAGTTACATGTTCATACATGCTTGGGGAAAAGGTATCCACCTTTCCCATGGTTGTATCATCTCACAACAATTTTACCAATACTTTTCTATTTATTTTTGTAATAATGTGGCATTGCCTCTTCAGCATCTAAACTTGCTGTATTGTCACCAGCATAGCCCCTATGGGAGGAGGATACATTAAGAGCATGGATGTTAATTTGCTAAACAGAATGCCAAGGCAGTAGAATGTAATTGGTGGAACTGAACAATTTATATAAAATTAACCAGTGACTGAAGATATTCTGGTGAAAAACAAGTGCATTCAGATGAAATTTTTAACCTGAAAACAGTACTGAAACAGGGAAGGCTTTGTTGAGATTCATTGGTGATTCAAATCCTGAGGCAGAGGTAAATGATTTTTCTTCAATTTTATTTTCTTTTATGTTTGCTGCCAGTTCTACAGTAACCACCAAGTCTCCCCTGAGAACAGAAAACCCTAAGGCCCATTTGTTCTTCCAGGGGTGATGGATGAGTGGCAGAGACAGTGCTGTCATCCATATTTCTATTTATTTAACATTTGTTAACTGGGAAAGCCTGTCTTGGAATGAAGCCAATTTTCAATGCAGGCCCGGGGAGAAACACTCCAGATGCATGTCTTTGTAAGGAACTGTGAACTTTGTTCTGAAGCTCTAACCATCAATCCTGTGCATGCCCAACTGCATGCTTAGGGTTCCACATGCAATGGGCCTTAGCATTTGTGGGTGACATAATCCCCTAGAAGGACCTGCCCTTCTATAGCAAACACTCACTTGTGGTGTCTGAAGGTTCTGTCATGAGATCCATAAGCCAGACATACACACTAAATGCCCCACAAATTTGGTGAGCAGGCATTGCCTCATCACTTTTCTCACGTCCCTCTCCAGCATTGCCAGTATACAGGCCACTAGTCAAACCTGGGTCATTTGGGCAACAGTCAGAGGTTTATCATTATATATTTAGAGAAAAAGTAGCTGAGGAACAGAGAACAGCAAGTACAGAAACCTTGCATGAATTACAGCAGGTAAATAACAGGTCTGTTAGCCTAAAACCAGTGGAAAGGAGAGTTCTAGAGAGAATACTGAGCAGAAAACTGGTTCCTTTCCTAGACAACAGCATCCAAAACAAATTAATAGCCAGAATGAGCTGTCAGTCAAACCTGTCCCAGATCTAAGACCAGGTTATAGAAGGCCTGACACAGGAGTAGTGGTGAATGTAGATTACCTGGACTTTGTCAAGTTCCATGACTCATTCCCACATAGGAGGCTGCTAGGAAAACTTGAAGGGCTGAGGGTAGGTTCAAGACTGAGAAACTGGACTGATGCATTGCTAAAGGGTGGAGCACATGTAGTGAGAAGGGCAATATCAGGAATAAGGAATGTGACTGGATGAATACCGCAGGAATCGGTCCTGAGGAAAATACTGCTGTGTGCTAAATTTAGATAAATATGACGGAACCGTGATGTGTCATCTATTATCTAGTGATGTAAAATTACATACAAGAGTGGGAGATGGAGTCTAATGAAGGATTTGAAAATACTAAATAGATAGAATGGTAGCAGCTGAGGTTCATTAGAGAGAAGTGCAAATACTGAATCTAGGTTGCAGCCATCCTACTGAAGTATCCAACAAAGAGAAGTGGAACTGATGGCAGCAAAGCAGGAATCCAATTTAAAGGTGTTGATCATCACAGCTCTGCACAACCACAAACTGAAACAGAGGGCAGCAGCAGTGATTATTTGAATCCTGCGGTATATTCTTCAGAAGCAAAGAAACAATGTTCCTGTTCTACCAGGCCTTAGTCTGGCTACACCTAGAGTACAATGGGTAGTTCAAGAAGCCATGTAAGAATAGTGACATTGGGTTGCTTGAAGGGATACAGATGAAAGCCACCATAGGGGTGCGTGAGGATGGTAGTGAAAATGTGATGAGAGACTAGTTGAACTCTTCTCATACAGATCACAAGAGATTGCAGGGGGTCGGGGAGAACTGATATGTGTATAGATATGTGTATACAAGATCATGTCAAGGAGATGTGCACAGGTCATTCTAAAGAGAATCAAAAGAGGTGGCAGGGGAAGCACAGGCAGCAGGTTATAGGGACTAACTACTCCCTGGTTCTGTGAAAATATTTCTTTACAGTGCTGTTTGGGGACCCATGGAATGGAATACTAGAATGAGTAATGGAAAGGAAGACCACTGAGGCATTCAAAAGGGCATGGGCAGGTGGAGAAAGGTTTGGGGGACAAAATGGATGAAAGCCAGAATGTTAAATGCACTTAAACATCAGAAAAGACAGGCTTATTATCTCCTGCCAGCAAGAATATGTAATGTAATACTGGTCCACCGTGAAAGGCTTAAAAAGGAAGATGCAAAGAAAAGTGATGAATGATTTTCTTTTTTACAGATGGAAAAAAAGCAAAAGAGGTAGATGTCACTATTTGAAATGCTTAGCAAAGGGAAAAATAGTTCTCCCATGTATGAGTATGAAAGGACACATGGAGACTGGCGAACAGATCCTAGAGGCAGACTTTGAAATTGCGACTAGTTTTTTAATGAATAGTAAGCATATGAATACTGTTGGGGATTTACACCCCATTATGATTTTTTATGGAAAGTAGGCTGACAAGTAATGTAGCACTGTGGGAGTACAGGAGAAAGCATTATTATTTTTATTATTATTATTATTAATTGGTAGTTGATATGAAATATTAAAGTTTGAAAGAGGGAAAGAGATAGACGACTTCTATTCATAAAGTTGTGGAGATGTTATTATGGCAGTTTCAAGCAAATGAAAGAAGTCTCAGTGGGACAGCTGTGTGTGCTGAACAAAATAACAAGCTATGGAACATAATGTCATGCTATGCAGGGGTGGCCCATTACTCTCTCAGGTTCCTGCCTGCTGCACACAGATGGGCACCAGATCAACTTCTGACACAGTCTTTGTTCAAACAGTCCCATAAGGATCCTTGGGTAATGAAACATAAAAGCAGCACAGCATTTTCAAATGTTAATGCACTTTGGCTCATCATTCTGATGTAAGATGTAGAGGCTTAACACTTTTTCATTTTCAAAGTTTGTTTTCTTTGGCAGCATTGCAAAAACTCAGCACTCTCTTAACTGCAAAATCAATAAAAAACATTTCCAAAACTAACACTAGAGTAATTAACGTCAGGGTTAAGAAACACCCTGCAATGATACTCTATATTCAATCCAAATGGAAGCAATGTATTGAACTGTAAAATAAACTATCTTTATAAAGCAATTACATTAAATTGTTCCCTATATCTACAATGAGCATCATCATAATTTTTCTAAAAATATGAGACTTCAATCCAACTGATGCACTATTATGAAAATGCAAAATAGCCTGTTGTACTTTGTGTTTAATTAGAAGTTATGTACTTACCATAACTTGGTATCAATGTTGTTCATTCATTCTTCCTCATGACTGGTTTTTGGATTCAACCCTTAGATCTGACTTGGCCGCATTTTTACAGACTTAGGTTCCAGACTCGAGCTCCTCCCAATACCCACAGTGCTCTACATTGTAGTCAACTTCCTCAGATTGAGTTTGCTGCTGACACATGAAGACTGAAACTTTTTATAAGCTAAAGACTTTTAACAAAGGCTAGGAAAGAAAAGGTAAAAACAGAGGCTTAAAAGGGGAATACAGTGTACCTATAAAAACTCCATAGATCTTCTAGGAATGTCTAGGGTTGGTGGGATGGCTGGGAGGGAAGGTGAGGAAGAATGACTGGACAACACAGATACCAAGTTATGGTAAACTACATAACTTTTAAATCTGATGTCCTTTTCATTCTTCCTCACGACTGGGTCAGAGTACCCAGCTACGTAACTCTCGGGTGACCTCAAGGAAGGATATGCAGGAGCACTGTCAAACCAAAGGAAGCTCTGCTTCTGGAGACAATGTCCAATTTGTAATGTGTCGCAAAGGTATGAGATTTTGACCGAGTGGCTACTGCACAAATATCGTCAATGGTAGTTCTAGAGGCAAAAACAGCTGAAGCAGCCATAGATCTGTTAGAATGCACTTTTAAGGGACAATGCAATTTCAGGCCACAGTGGGAATAAATGAAAGATATACAGTCTGCAATCCATTTAGCTAGTATAACTTTGGATACTGTGAGAGCTAGACAGTTAGGGAATAAAGGACACAAACAACTGATCACATTTTCAACATTGTTTTGTTCTTTGAAGATAAAAACGTAACTGCCTGTGAACATCAAGATTATGTAGCAAGTACTCGCCCTTATTGGCAAAATTTGGAAAAAAGACTGGCAGTTGTATTGACTGATTAATGTTAGATTCCATAGCTACTTTGGGCATGAAGGAAGGATTAGTATGAAGGGGAAACCCTATCCTTGTGAAAAATGATACATGGTGGCTTGGAAGAAAGGGCCTGGATCTCTGATATTCTTTTAGCTGATGTAATGGCAACCAAAAAGAGTTTTCCAAGAAAGATACTTCATGTCACAGTTACTAGATGGTTTAAAGGGCTTTTGAGTTAATCCTTGGAGTATAACTGAGATCACAAGGGGGAGACGGATCCTTAATTTGAGGTCTAAGGAGGGAAACTCCATAAATGCTTTGCATAATCTAGACATGGACAGAAGTCCAGAAGAATCTCCAACATGAAAACTTGATATGGTTGCCAGTTGAAACTTGATTGTGGAAAAACTTGTCCCTTCCTCAAAAAGGGAAATAAGAAAGAAGGATGATTGAAACTGAAGCCAAGAAAGGAACAATATTTTCTTTAGAGGCCCAAATGGCAAACCTTTTCCTTTTGCTTTTGTATATCTTTTTAGTTGAAGCTTTCTGAGAAGCCAAAACTATATCACAAATAGGGGAAGAGAGCCTGGACATTTTAATAATCACTGGAAATGGAGAAACCAAGTGGTCAGTTGGAGGGTGGATGGATTCTGATGTAGGCCTTCCAATGGGTGGGAAAGGAGATCTTGTCTGGGTTCCAGTATCCATGGAAGATATTTTAGGTTTTTGCTTTCTGTAGAAATTTCAGGATTAGCAGTAATGGAGGATAAGCATAAAAACAACTGGTAGGCCATTCATGAACCAGAACATCCCTCAAGGACTCCCCCATCAGGGAGATCAGAGTGAAGTATCTGCTGCACTTGTTGTTCTGCAGAGACACAAGAAGATTGCAGGTTGGATAGCCCCATCAGCTAAAAATCAGATTCATGACTGAGGGACCACTCATGCAGGGTCGAAATGGACCTGCTGAGTTTGTATGCCAGAATGCTGGACTTCCCCAGTATACGAGTTGCAATCAGAAATTGTTCTGAAGATACTGCCCATTTCTAAACCCTCATGGCCTCTCTGCACAGAGGATATGATCAGGTTCCTCCTTGTTTGTTGATATACCAGACTACTGACATGTTGTCTGTGTGAATTGCAATAGTTCCTAAAGGGAGAATGTTCTGAAAAGCTTGTAATGGTAGGACCACCACTCTCATCTCCAGAACATTAATATGCAATCCGGTCTCTGTTCAAGTCCACATGCCTTGGACCATGGAGCATCTTCCCCTTGAAATGCCCCCCCACCCTAGTTGGGAAGTGCCCGTGGTCACAGTGTCTGTGGTGGAGGGAAGCATAAATGGTCTGCCAAGGAGCAGATTGTTCAAAAGAATCCAACATAGTAAGTGCCTCTTGCAAATGAGTGTCAACGTGATAGGAACAGATAACAGCTGGTAAAGAATAGACCATTGAACAGCAGGTATCCACTGGAGAACTCACATAAAAAATCAGGCCAAAGGAATAAGACTGATGGCAGCTACCATAGAACCAAGAGCTTGAAGAACTAACCTTGCCGGTGGTGATGGGACATCTAAAATAGTCTGAACTTGGTCTCTCAGCATCTGAATGTGATGGGGGAACAAAGATGCTACTTGAATAGCCGTATACAGGAGAACCTCAATGAATTCCAGCTTTTGAACAGGGGATAGAGGAGATTTTTCCAGATTTATAATGATGCCCAAGGAGTTGGAAATCTGAAACAAATAATCTCTGGCCTGTATAAGCTGATGCTTGGTTGGGGAAGTTAGAAGCCAGTCATCCAAGTACAGAAACACTCAGAATCCTTGCAGTCTGAGATGAGCTGCAACTACTGCCATACACTTGCTAAACACCCTGGAGGATGTGGTAAGTCCAAAGGACATCACTCTGAGTTGGAAGAGACTGGCTCCCAGCCGAAAGCGCAGATGACTTGTGGAATGCCTGTCCATCTTGATGTGGTGGTATGCATCCTTCTGCAGCAGTGGTAGTATGGACTGAACTGTGGCCATCTGGAACTTCGGCTTTTTCACATACTGATTTAAATTGCTTAAATCCAGGATTGGTGATCTCAGATGCCCAGTTTTCTTTGGCACTAAAAAGAAGCAGGAGCAAGTTCTGAATCCTGTTTATCTGGTCAGGACCTTTTGGATGACTTTTTTGCAGTAGCTTTTGGATTTCTCATACTGCATGCTCTCTCTGAGTTGGTGGAATGTTGGGAAGTCTCCTCCATTTCTCTAGAGGTGGAAGGGAAAAGGGAATAAAGTAGCCTCTGTAGATTATGCTTAATATCCATGTATTTGTAGTTATTTTGATCCGGGTGCAGCAAAAATCGACCCCTGACTGCCTCCAGAGTAGAGCAGCCAGGCAAGCGCTTCAGGAGCCCTGGTAGGGCTTATCATAGAAAGGTTATCTGAAGCCCTGATTCTGCAGACCCCCTCCACCTCTGGGATGGTGTCTCCCACTG
This sequence comes from Protopterus annectens, assembly GCF_019279795.1. NCBI lineage: Eukaryota > Metazoa > Chordata > Ceratodontiformes > Protopteridae > Protopterus > Protopterus annectens. The sequence continues at coordinate 300,902,779 of NC_056738.1, read as the reverse complement.
AAACCTCCTCCTCTGCCCCTGGAGTAAGAATACCTGCGTTGCTCTCGAAAAGACCCTTGGAATTTTCTGAACCAGGTTTTCTTACCTCCTCACTGGTTTCTTGAGAAACTTGGTTGAGGGAAAGACAACTTGATCCCTATAACAGATATGGTCTTTCGTTCTTTCTCGCTGTGGGTTACAGTATCTCTGATGGAAGACCTGAACAAAGATGAGCCATCAAAGGGAGCACTGACAAAGGATGCCTTGAAAGGTTTCCCCAAAGCCTCATCCAGGCATGTCTCCTGATAGCAATGCTTGAGCCTGCTGCCCAAAAGGAACCCTCCGCTGAAAGGGAGATGAGCCTCACAGATCCAAGATTGGATTGGGCATGTAAAACCCCCATATGAATCTGGGCTCTGAAGAACCACTGCATCAATCTGTCCATATTTATCTCAGAAAGGCTCCTGGAGAATCTGGAGGAAGTCACTGATACTGGTCTTGAACGTCTGGTGGGAGTTTGCAGAATCTTGGGCTGTAAGGTTGGGGATACTGACCTAATAGACACATCAGGAGTTGGGCTCCAGACTCTTGGATCCAAAAAAACTAGGATCCAAGGAAGGATTAGAGGTCTGGGAAATGCAACTGTCATTGCACTTCCTATCGGCTCTGAGGGCTGATGTTTTGGATCCACAGAAGCCTAAATTACCCTCAGGTCTGACAACGTCAGATTGGAAGGTATGGATAATTTTTTAGGCAGCTCCGAAGTGGCCCGTGAAGACTTAGGAGAGCACTTCTTAGGATCAGAAGAGCAGGTCTATATCACTAAATTGAAAAGACCAGTGATCGAATGGCATTTACATCAGAAATGCCATTCATCGAGGTGTTTATTGTGAGATTGCAGTACAGTGAAGATCATAAAATTTGCCCTTTCCTCACTGTGGTGCAATTTTGGAGTTGGTATGTATAATTAGCAGGGGGTGTGGGGAGCACAGCCCCCCACAAGAGTGACTTCGATAACCGGCATTTTCGATGTAAATGCCGTTCGATCTCTGGTCTTTTCAATGTCATGATATAGACCCAGAAGAGCCATAAGAAGATTTTGAAGGGGGTTGAACCCCTTGTGAAGATGAGGAAGAAGAATGCAACAGTCCTTGAAGAATCAGCTTGTTTCTCGGGTCGCTATGGCCCTGGGTTAAAGCTCTCACAGATATCACAGACCAACTGCAGATGCTGAGCACCTAAACAATAAACACATTCAATATGCACGTCAAAATGTGTGATTTTTTGCCCACATTTCGAACAGTGCTAAAAAAACTGCAGGCCCCCCCCAAAAAAACAAAATAACAATTTGCTTATTGCAAAAAAATTGTACTCGCTTTTACCCTCCATAGAAGGTTTTCTGTTGAGGCATCAGGGGAATAATTATTTTTAGACCTTGGCTGTAGCATTTTATCTATTTGAGTTTACTATGAGCTTGCCAGTTATTAATTAATTTATTTTTATGGGCAGTGTGCAATCTGAATCTCCCACAGAAAGTATCAAGCCCTGCTGTTAAACAGAAATAGCAATATCCCCAATTAATATGCATCCAAAACTCATAATAAATGAGCAAAATGAAATGTAAGAGACTAGTGATTAAAATAAATCAAATAAGTAATGAAACACAGAAATATTTTAATATGCCATTATTCTGACTGCCACTAAAAATACATTTTTCAAATGGATGATTTATTACAGGTTCAGGAACAGGGTACTCATTTTTCTTCCCAAGTCAGTACAAACTCAGAGTAAACCATACCTCTCAACCTGGAAACATCAAAAATCTGGACAAAGGCCCATGTAAAATAGGTACAAATATGCATGCTGATTAACATAAAATTTGCATACATAATCATGTAACCACACCCACTTCCGTGGAATTGTGGGATACCAACTTTCAAACACAAACTGAACAACCAAAATATGGCCCCAGAGTCCCCTTACAGCCATTCCAATGTCCCATTACCTGGCTATTTCACCCCATTTACCATAAATACTAATGTGCATACTGCTTTACTTCTACAATGATTATTTGGATTTTATTTTACATTTTATAGCACAATGCACAAACACTAATAGAACATCTGCTAAACAAAGCAATACTGTCTCACAATGAAACTAGACTTAGCATTAAAACTTCTCTGCCCTTGAAACTCACATTCATTGAAACCCACACATCACATCCAAAGAAAATACATCTGGCCAGTGGTGGATAAAGATTACCTTTGGGCTGTTTTCAAATCATAGGCCCTTTGCACAAAAAACAAGAAACATACATGTGTTCTTTGATACACCTGTCTGATATTCCTTGTATAATAAAGTACACGTGTTAGACTTAGAGTGCATTTTTTGTTTAAACATTTTTCCGGTAAGCAATAAAACAAAATGCATGAACCAATAATGACAAAACTGCCCAATTCAGAACATTTCCATCATAAAAGTCGACTTACACACACACACACACACACACACACACACACACACACACACACACACACACACACCCCTCTGTATAAGACATAACTGTTCAGAACTCAGCAGCAGCATAATATAAGAAATAACTGTTCTCACAGCAGCAGCATACAAAACCTCTGCAGTCCTGCACCTTTCCATCCCTGGAAGTTCAACCCACCAACCATTAACAGCTTGCGTTCCTGCTTGCAGTTACAATTACCAGCTTGCAGCTATGTTCAACAGCCTCATGGCTTCACACACATACACACACACACACACACACACACACACACACACACACACACACACACACACACACACACACACACACACACTTCTCAGCATAAGACATAACTACACTCAGCTGCAACATAATACAAGAAATAACTGTTCAGAACAGCAGCAGCATAATACCAGAAATAACCGTTCTCAGCACAATACCTGAAATAACTGTTCTCACAGCAGCATAATACAAAACCTCTGCTGTCCTGCACCTTTCCACCCTAGGCTTGTTCTGTTCATGGAAGTTCAAACCACCAACCATTAACAGCTGCCAGTTATGATTACCAGCTTGCAGCTATGTTCAATAGCCTTGCGGCACGTTATGTTGTTGAGCCAGGAGCTCAATTCCGACAGGCTGGCAAGCTGTTTCATGGAGCCAATGTTATCACGCACGTGATGATGTCAACTCAAAAAAGCAAAAAAAAAAAAAAAAAAAAAAAACTAAAATAAAAAAGCTGGGAAATTAAGGGGTGCCACTTGGGAATCGTGGCACCCCAATATTTGGACCTCAAAACCGGTAAAAACAGAGTAATTTTGTATAGTTGTGAGGTATGGAGTAAACATATATAAGTAAGGGGTGGAGCAACTGGAAGGGAGCAGTGAAGCCCTGCTGCAAAAAATGCATTTTATTATGTCAAAGCATACTGGCACTTGTCACTCAGCAACAAGACTTGCCTGCTAAACAGGATGTCTTGCTGTTAGTCATTAATACAGACCCAAATTTGCATGTTTGGTGCCAAAGCCAAGGCTTAAAAACTCAATACCAAGAAACGCATAATAGTACCTTTGGGAATTCGACCACCCCAAGAAACTATTCCGTCAATAAAATAATCTAAAAGTAGACACAGTAATTGGTGAATTGGGGACTTGTGTAGATAGTAACCTGTTTTTTGACGAAGTAGTAAGACAATTATTCCATGTCACTCTACATTTGTTAGGGCATGGCATCTAGGTCCAGAAATCATGTGCCACTATACCCAGCCATCTTAGACCCATCAATGAATATAACACTTCCTTTGGTAAGTATCTGACCAGGAACATGTAACAACTGGAACATCCACAAATATTCCTCATTAAAAGAATATAAGGTGTAAATACAATGCCCTAAGCAGATCACCTCAAAGCCCTATCCCTATACTCCATTTCCAACAGACTGCTGAGAGGCAATTTATGCCAGCATACATGGTATCCTTGGATCCTGCCCTGGAGGACCCTTTGCTTATCCACAAAACAATAATCAGAACTATTAGATCTGAGGATTTAAACTTTGCTTGAGATTTAAATAGCACATGTTAGAGGGGCAAGTATGTATCTCTCAGAGAATTCCATTCTCTGGAACAAGCTTCCATCCATGTGAAACAGACCCCGTCACTAATCATATTAAAGTATATCCTAAACTAGTGGATGGGAAATTGGAATTTCAGTCCTAATCTGACACCTATGTATCTGATGGACAGAGGCAGCTGTTAAATCATACCCTAACATACACCCCTTAAAATAACTTCTAAGGCAAAATAGCCTGTGGGATACATTTAGGTTGCATGACTAAGCTTAGACAGGACCTTAGGTCATTAGCCAAGTATATACCCATGAACATATCTCTAAATGATGGGATATTAAGTTTGCTTTTACAGACTATGAATGTCTTCCTCTTATTGTATAGTCAGTTTATACTATGATCCCAGCATAGGGGATTACATTCCTGAATGTAACATTGTACATGTCTTATGGAGAAAGATGCCTTGGTGCAGGTATGCATAGAAATTACCCATAAATGGGGCAGCTTGTGAGATGGGGTCATCGAGGTGAGGAAGGTGCGTAAATAATTAGTTATTTGGATTAGGTTTGCCGTAGAGTAGACTCTGAAAACAGAAGAGTTTGTGGTAAGTGAAATCTTACCTTCATAATAAGTGTTACAAAATGTTGGTCAAATTCAACCAGTGACATGGTAGTTGTAAGTGATGAGCACAGGATGGTAACAGTGGTGAGAACCAGGTCCAATATTTTCGAAATCCAGAGTTAGGGCTTGAACTATTTGGCCTATGAGCTAGCATTAATGAGGTCCATACCTGCATCTCTAAAACTGCAGTGTCAATATTTGTAGTCAGTGCTGTATTTCATAAGAAACAACCCATGTGTGGTATAATGAATTCCATATAATATTTTATACTGAACAGATACAGTTGAAACCGATTTATACAGCTAAACTGACAATCAAATTATTCTTTCAGTCCAGTTTGCACCTTCAGATTTGGTTTTACTGGGAAATTCACTATTGGGTGTTGAGCAGTTATGTATAAGCAGTAGAAATGTGTGCCTTTGTCCCACTAACCAGATAGTCTTCCTTATTATGGAGTCAGTCATTACAAAAGACTTGTATCTTTATATCATTTGTTTATTAAATTTGATGTTGGTAATTTTACATCTTTATATAGTCTGCTCATGTGATGGCAATAATATTTGTCAAACTGAAGAGAGGGAAAAACTTCAAGTGATCAAAACATTCTAGATACTAAACTTATACCCAGATAACAGGGCATTAAAGTGTTCCATAACAGCATCCATAATAAGTATCTATGTGTTCTATAAAATTATTAATAGTTTTGTATATATAGTTATCGTGATACTGTACATTAGTTAAGTTTATAAATGCAAAGATGGAAATGTATTTGAAAATATCTAGCATTGCTAATGCTCCATGAATTTTAGGGGCACAGACCACTGCCAGTGGTATTCAAGGAGGACTTCTTCTTCATAAGAATTTGGAAATTGAATGTTTAACTTTATTATACCACAGTACAATGGGAATAGAAACAGTAAGCTCTGCAAAGGAAGCAAAATCAGTGGAATCATTATTCAGGAATCCATTAATAACACCCTATTTTTGTTATTTCTGCACATGGGGACGGGGGTGCCATATCAACAATGACCATCATCTAGAGCCAATATTCCCTCTGTCAGGTAGCTAGCCCTGCTGTGTCTATTCTTCCATGCTACACACATCTATGGCCAGTTTAGTGTGTCCAGTCCACCTACTACACATCTTTGAAGTTTGGAAGGAAAATGGAACACCAGCAGAAAACACATGCAAATAGAGTGAGAACATGCAGACTCCACGCAGAAGGTACCCAAACCACAATCCAAACAAGGAACTTGTAAGGCAACAATAGTATCTGTTGCAACACTGTGCCAGTGGGAAGAATCATCTCCACAATGTTGACTCATCTGAGAAGAGTGAAAAACCCAGGATTTAACGAGTTAAACTTATCCACAATTTTATATCATATCATCAGCTCTAGGTTTCAAATGATTTTTTTAATAAATTCGTACATAAATTATGCCATAAAATATAAAGGTTTATACAGTATATTTGTTTCACTTCCCTTCTATATTCTTATCTGTGTATCTAGACATTCTTTCAGGTTTTCCATAATTGATAACATAGCCAACTGTTTCTTTAGGTGTGTTTTATTAACTTAATAGTGTCACTTTCATATTTTCTAGTAGTAATAACCATGTCATCAGCATAAGCAACAAGCTTCTTCATTCATGATTATCAAATGAAACCCCTGTGATCAAATTATGCACTTTATATAATAGTGGATTAACAGTTGATATAAACAGTTGTTGAAATCCTTGCCTTGCATCAGTTGATAAAAATATCTCTGAATTTTCTCCATTTATTCTGATATATGCATATCTTTATATATAAGTTGTAAATCATTATCACTATATTTTGCTGGAAATAATAATATTCCAACACACACCAAATATATGCTCTAAGTAGTTAAATGCCTTAGAGGCATATAATTTTCTCAAATTAATCATGTCTATAAAGTTATTCTCTTTTTCAATATAGTATATCATAGCCTAAATATCTTTGTTGGCTTTGTGTATGGATCTTCCATGACAGAATTTTAAACTGTGCTTTACCTGATATATTTTCAGGCTGGCATACATTTTAATATGGTAACGTATATTCAGAACAGATATAGGCCTGTAGTGTTCAAATAATGTGCCGTCTTTTCCTTCTTTCTTAACATAATTTGAGCAAACTTCTTTACAAATGGGATTTTCCATTCAGGAATAATCAAAAGGTTAACTAATTGTAGTATATAATGTTCAAGTTCATTTTAAATGTTATGCAAAATTCAGCAATGATACCATCAGGGCCTGGACCATTATTTCTTTTCAAAGAAGCTGTATTTTTTGTCATGTATTAAAACATTACATTGAAAGTCTTTTTTTGGATTTCTGTCTATCCATCCACTCTTTTATTAGTTTATCATCGTGTCCATATCCATCCACTCTTTTATTAGTTTATCATCGTGTCCATATCCATCCACTCTTTTATTAGTTTATCATCGTGTCCATTTAGTACTTTACAATATTTTGCAGTAGTCCACCAGTAATCTCGAGTAGTATGTACTAATACACGTTTTTAATCCTAGTAACTATAGTCCTTGAAAATTCTTTTCTACTTTGGAAAGCTAAAAACTTCCCAATCTTATCACTATGAAAACTGCTGCTTCTAAATGACTTACCTCTCATACTCTGTATTTTAGCCTTACATCTCGAGTTATCATCCAAGAGCATTTTCAACATTCCAGCAAACTTATTATAATTTGCATAGTAATTTACTCAATATGAGTATCTCTGACCAACTAATATTTTAAATTTATGATTCAAACTTTGTTTATTGGTCATCTGTAAAGGTAAAATGTTAGCATACATAGCAAACTTAACAATATCTCATTTCTGTTTAAAGGAAGTTGCCACCAATTCATTCATTTTCAAATGTTCCTTTAAAGCTTCCATGGACCTATTGCAGAATTCACTTGAATTAAACCAGTTGCCATACTTTCTTCTCTTTCACCACATCTTCCTTACACTCCTAATAAAAATGTCAGATTGAATGGCCATATGATCAGAAAACATGCTTCTTCTTAAATTGTCCTTTCTGTATATGATAATAAGACATTAGAAAAAAAAGTTAATTCCTGTGCATAATTTTAATATGTGGGAAACACTGTGTGCAAAATGTTGCTTGCATTTTCCTGACCTACACAGATTTGCAAGAACTTCCCTTACTTTACATGACATGCGTTTCTCCTGGAAGCATACAGACTATCCAAAACTGTGGCTTAATATGAAATTCCAATCGCCACCTAGTATGACTGTGGAACTGCCCACTTTTTGTAGGGCTTCAATAATGCTATCCAGAAAGAGCTTATACTCTATGAATGGGCCACATATGGCCCAACATTATTTGCAAGATAACAAGTTTTACCACAATAGCTAATACACAACCTTTTAGATCATAAAATATGCTGTGAATATTACCTACACAAGATTTCAACACTAATCAGATCTCCAACTGACTGCAAAGTACCAAAAACTGTTATAAATCACTTTAATCCATTTGAATTGTTTTTACTCGTGTACATATGCTGCCCACCATTAACACACATCTCCTGAAATATTTAAAATCTTCTGCCCGCATCTCTGTAAATTTCAGCATGTCTCAACTTTGAGAAAGTGTTAGCACCATTAATGTTAATACACATTAATTTACTTTGCAATGACATTTATAAATTAAAAAAATCACAAGCCTTCGCTCTCATTGAGTAGAAAATCCATGCTCAATGACCGCAGAGAAAGTTGAATAGGAAAGTTTGAGCAGAAAAATGGGAGGGATAAGAATTACATCCAAAAGTCCAAGCGAATCAGCCACATGGAAAGACTAGGAATTCTAGAGCTAAACAATTAGGTATCAGAAGATTCTGCCTGCCTCAGCTTTGATAGAAAAAAAAAAATCAACGAACAAATTTCCCCACAATTATTAGCTTTGCATGATAAATGAACATCGACAAGTTGTTTTTGTCACAACTTGTGCTTTATGTCAACAAAGATTTGCTGTTTCACAATTTCATCGCCCACAAAAAATAAATCAAAAAAGATTTAGAAGCAAACATCTTTGAATTGTTTATTTTTCCCTTATAGCTGCTTATAAAATATTTTTTGTCACTGTTTCTTATAAATTTCTAAATTATTGGTCTTGGTTCAGTCTTCATGGAGCTCAGTCTAAAACGGGGTGATGCCTATGAAATCTAATTCAGTTTTAGCTGAACCTTCGCTCTTCATAATAATGCATCAAAGAAATGCAATAAAACATTATTCAGTCCCTTTACTGTCTCCCGCTCCTCAGGTACCCATATTATTCTCACATTCTTCCTGCCCATTCAAAGTCGAGCATCTTATTATGCAAAGAAGTTTGTCTTTTTCCTCCATTTGCCTCATTATACTGACAAGAATCTTGTAATCAAATTCAAATCTTGTTTCACATTCTGCTTACCCAATGCAATTTTTAGCAGACCTGAAAGGACAGTTTGGTACTACTTTAATGTATTTAGAGGATCTGGCTCTTATACCTTTTTAAGTCAGTGTTTGCTTTGACACGCAGTTTCAGCAGCAGTCATATGTCCTTAGGAGTACGTAAATTTGCTGGAGTATGCTGCAGCTTCCTCTGTATTTTTATCATAAAATACATTTTCCTGCTTTGTGACATTATACTTGGACCAGGCTAACTCTCACTAACAGAAGTGTGCATTACATTGCATGCATTTTCCCCCTCCTCATCAAATCCAGAGGAGAGGCACCAATGTAGGTTTTCATACTAACGTGTACTTGTAGTAGAGTTAAATGCATTAAAGAAACCTGTTTTATGTTTTACTGCCTAACTGTTCACATAATTAGGCCTAATCTGACAGCACCATTTTGCTCCAGAATTATCTTTGGACTAAGATGGTCAAGATAATTTTAAACCTTAAAATTCTAGCTCAGTTGACATCAATGAAAATTATCTAGAAAGAAATGTAGCAAAAAGCTGAATTTGCACTTCATATGGCTCGATTCAACCTTTCTGGTATACTTTTATTTACAGGTTTGTAGGCTGTGGTACTTAACATGTGACCTACTGGCTTTCAAGATTGACTGCCATTATACCACATAACTATTTTATATTTCCCACATCTTGGTAAGTGCTTAATTTCACATTTGCTTGCAACTCTACAATGTGTCTATCCATTTCTACTGTTATTTTAGTAAGTTTTCCACTCTAGTGTTAGCTCACCAAGCTGCATGTTCTAGACACAAGACTGTTGAACAGAACCATCTCTGATGTTCTCTTAGATACAAGTAAGAGTCTCCCCCCCCCAAGAAGCCTATAAATCACAGAGTATAAAGACAACTGCTGTATCTATCTGGAGTAGCTCGTATTTTCAGTCCCTTTAAATTTTTCTTGTTAGGAATTGCTGAAATTGTCCTAGTTGCACTGACTGACTTGTGCAAAAGTTACGGAATGCAGCATTATAGTCAATGATTTGTCAAATCAAAAAGTGTACAGAGGAGCAATAATTTTCCTGTACTGGCTGGACATACCCTTTAGCACCATATAGGCAACTGCAAATGCTTTTCTAACTATAGTGAAAGGTCAAAGTTTAATCTGAAGTCTTCTATAACCCCTACATTTTTATCTACATTACAAATTTTTTAAAAAGATTTGACCATGTATTTTGTAATCCGATTCCATCGCTTTATTCCACATGATGCCTCATTCTTTAGCTCTGATGAACAAATTACTATTCTTGCACCAGCTATTAAATTTACCTAGCCTCACCTGGAGTACATTAGTATTTTTTAATGATGAGACTATACTGGCCAGTTTGCAGCCATATGTGTACTTCATTATTCAAAATGCTTTCCTAGAACAGATATCAGAGAAGGCCCAGTTCTGTGTCCTGTGGGCCCCAGTAATTACCTCTGCTAGATGCAGTAAAAGGCAACTTACTACTAGGTCTTAGCAAGATCCAAGTATATTATATGTACAGCTAGCCCTACAGTAAGTACTGCTGCCTTTTTTCTTCATAAAAGTGATTCAAGATTCATAGGCACAATTTGCCCTTAATGACTCCGTGCTGAATAAGGCCAAGAAGAAGTAAAGTCACCTATGTCTTTTTGAATTAGTTCCACTGCTATACATTCCCTAACCTTACAAAGGATAGTTGCCATGCTGACAAGACTATAAATGCTATGTCAGGTATAATCAATGTAGCCACCCATCCTCTTATATACTTAAGCCACTATTGCTTTGTGCCATTCAGTTTATTTTTATTTGTGCTTAACCAGGGTACAGCACGGATCACAAAATTACCAACTGCAATCTTAGCCCAGATTGCAAGTTACAAGAACAAACTAAACAGTGAATGATAAAAGGTAACAGTACGTATATATATATATATATATATATATATATATATATATATATATATATATATATATATATATATATAAAATATTTGGAAATACAAAGCAATATACACCCACCCATGCAGAACCTCTTTGCCATCATGTTTATATATGGGGTTGAGATGTCACATCAACAGTGACAATCATTCAGAGCCCATGTTCACATCACTGCGTGGCTATATACATTATTGAAAACATGGTATATTACATTGTTGTAAAAGAATTGATATAACAAAATGGGGTTAAGCAAACTGGTCTGTATTCTGTGCTGAACTGTGGTAACCATGCTACATACATATTTACAAGACATGTATCTGAGGTTAATGTGAAGTAAAAACTATAGAACTGTAGAACAGATAGCAAGAGGGTGAAGTATTCGCTGATATTCCCTGTAGTGTACCACTTTCATCTGTGTTGTTCATACAGACAAGACTTGTGTTGTAACTGAAATTTAATGTAGGTGGGGATTTTGGTGATATCTAGCAGGAAGGATTGCCAAACTTTTAAGTTAAGTGCAAGGAAGCTTTTGTCAGAGCCATGGAGCCTTGCAGGGGGAGCGGGTCTGCAAAGATGGGACAAACCCAGATTGATTGAGGAGACCATAGGAAGGACGTACATGCAAAGTCTAATGGCAAGAGTTGAAATGGTTTCTTGATGCAGTTTATAGGGAGTGAACCTAAGAGCAGGTTTTGTCTAGCTAGAACAGGTCGCCATATGGCTTTGGAAAAGGACAGAATGAAGATCCAAGGCAAGAATAGTTAATTATGAAGCAGCAATTTTTATAGGGAATAGTTTTTTTTGCAGTGTGGTGATATTTTTTGTTAGAGGCAGTGGCTAATATTGGTAAGCCATATTCTAACTGTCACCTTATGTATCCATTTAACAAATACTTTATTATTACTGATGTTTGCTGAAGTTCTCCATAATCTTATGTAAGGAACCACCTGGAATGTTGCCAGGGCTAATAGATCTAGTATTTTTAATTTATCAGTAATATAAAGTACTAAGCTGCCTGCATTGATGCAAGTCTCATGTTTGTCCCTGAGCAGATACGACTTTATAATTTGATGACAGTGGGAAGACCAGTGATTGTTAGGAAGGAGATTACTTTCAATATTGAGGGTAGAACATGTGGATTTCCAGGTTTATTAATTTGTATTAATGTAAGAATACTGCTGTTCTAGGACTTTTAACTGTTACTTTTATTTTCTCTTTCTTATCCAAAGCCCCACAGCTAAACAAATGAGACTCTGGAGAAAATATCCTACTTGGAATAGGTCATCATCTTTTTGCTTCAACTGGAGGTGCTAAATTTGTGCTGTATGGAATTGGCTTAAAGATAGTATGGGGCAATGAACATGGAGCTAGTGATAGGATGGGCCCAAAAATGGTGTTAAGGAGACAATATCTTCCCTGAAATCTACTGGCTATTCATGAAGAACAACATGCCTAAAAATGGTGCTAAGGAGACAATATCTTCCCTGAAATCTACTGGCTATTCATGAAGAACAACATGCCTAAACTGACTAGCCACTGAATTTAAATTTGCTTATCATTCATCACTTTAACGGTTGCATCACAAACTTCAACAGTGCTGCATTGCATTGACACCTCACCATGGAGCTAAGAACAGGAGTGTCAGTTGCTTCAGTGCACTGTCAATACATGATGCATATTGGATCCAGCAATACTCCAAGATATCTTTGCTTATTTTCCACACTTATGACATTCTAACAGTTCTGGATTTTAGTGTGTCACCTTCACATAAGACATGAGGTATACCCAAGACCATACCAAAGCATTTCCTGTAATACAGCACTATTTTTTAATCAACTACTACCAAAGCTTAAAATATTTTGTAGGCTTTTTTTTGTACTTCATTGATAACTTAAATCTGCTTAGTGGGAATAGAATTATCTGCCCACTCAATGGCCCTCAAGCTGGGTAATTGCATTCTAGGTCATTAACAAACAAGTGAGGCAAAACAGGGTCTAGCACAGAACCCTGGAAAACCTTCAATATGCAGTTCCAATTTATACCTATAAGTACATTAAATGTTGTATACTTTAGATAGCTTATAAAACTATATGAGAGTTCCTGTCCAAAAACTATTCCTTCTAGTTCGGAGATGAACAAAATGTGAATGTCTAGCTCAGAGGTCCTCTTTAAATCCACAGGGAAAACACTCTTTAGCAAACCCTCCTTCCATAATTATGCAAATATCTTCAGTGACACAGTAAATAACTGTTAGCGTGTTCAATTATTTTCTCAAACTGTACTACTGATTTGACAACTTACAGATGATAGCGTATTGAATCACTTTCTGAAACTCTCATTTCTGTGACCACTGGCTGTACTTAGTAACATGTTCTACAAGCTCAGTAGCATATTACTTTTTCAAGTAATTTTGTTGAAGCACTCTAGTTGAGCTCTGCCTATAGTCTTGTGTCATATCAATGGTGGATACCTTAGGCAGTGACTATATCATTACATGTTCGCAAAAGGGAGGAAACCACATCTGCAAGTAGTGACTGAATGTATGTGCAAACAACACTTTTTTTTTTTTAATATAAAGTAAACAGTGTAAACTTAGGGTTTGAATTCTAGTAAGTTCAAAATTATTTTTCCAGTATCTCAGTCATGTTTTGATATATTCTTGAAATGAAAGTTTAGCCTTAATTGCAAGGGTGTAGATGCATCTACATGGGGCATTTGAGATTAGGAATGCGCATTACAGCTATTGTCACCATCTACTTCTAAAATGCATCTTTTAAGGAATTCAGCAAGTTAACTCCATTAATATTCTTTACTCCTCCAGATAAATATATTTTAATAAGTTGCCTTAACTCTACCTCCCTAGTTTATGTATTTCATTAATTACAGAATAATGCTGCATTAGCCAATAGGTGTGATTACTTTATTGAAATAGCTATGGCAGTATTAGATGGTATTGCTCCGATCCTTAAGATGAAAAACTGCTCCAATAGGCAAGGTATCTATTTTTTCCATGTACAACCCATACATGGCCTCCATTGTTTAACTGACCTTTTAGGATATAGGTAATCCAATTGTATTTGCTTATTTTAAGTCTTGTAACATTTATGAAGACAGTCTGGCCTCAAAAGGAATACATATTTTATTAAAATAATAATAAGCTATCCTAGCCTATGGTTTCTTGCTCTATGAGGAGGGAGAATTCCATTCTCACAAGAAAAGATGAGCCAGATCCATGGATTCCCTGCACATTATCACGCTAAATGACTAAAGTAAAATGCACGTACGTGAGGTCTGTTGGTGAGGACTATGTCTGATGTCAAAAAATACAGCTGGCAACCCCACTTGAAAAATACGTGCTTTATCACCACAAAATTGTCACTCATTGATCAGCAACTCCATCATCCTGAACTCACACGGCACTACAAAAGACACTGGAGATGCCACTGAACTTCCATGGTGAAAAAAAAAAAGTTTCCTTTTCAATCATTTTTGCTCGCACAACTGAAAATATTGAAATAAACTGCACTAAGTTTGCGAAAATCAAATCAAGTTTCCTTATGTTGAATACAAATATATAGTTTTAATTTTAACGAGCTTGTTACATGATATACATCCCATGCTACAAGTTCTGCTGGAAAGCTAAGTTTAAATACACACCTCACATGAAACTAGATCGCAACTACATCCACTGTGTCACTATTGGGTTTATTCAACATCCTGGTAGAACATGTTTTCAGAATTAGAAGAAAAGAAATATTTGTAGAACTGTAGTAGTATACAACATGTTTTCAGAAACTGGACGAAAAACAATATTTGTAGAATTGTAGTATATCTGAGAAGTAAATTTTATTTATTTATTTAATTTATTTTACATTTGTTGGCCGGGCTAGTCCAACTGGATATATGTCCATTTTCAGTGGAGGCCCGGGGAGAAAAGCTCCACACTTCAGAATAGAATCACAATAACATAAGTACATTACTAAGATTTAGCAAATTATACTAGTATATAACATTTTAGCATAAGAGTAAGGAAAAATCTTCCAAGCTACATAACACGTATGGATATGCATACAACAGAATATAAGGTAAGTGAAATTGAGCACTATTTGAAGTTTAAGAAGGTTATACAAACAATAATGTTAGTAAAAAAAAAAGAATAATTAGTTTGTGAGAGTGAGAAGATTAATGTTTGTAGACAGTGGAGGTAGTCTGGGTTTGCACAGGGACGCCAGTGCGATTAAAGGTATGGTTTGAGTTTGGATTTAAATAGGGTAGACTGCAGTGGTGATGCTGCGGTAGTGTTGTCGCCTTACAGTAAGACGTTGTCCTGTTCGATTCTCAGCTAGAGCATCTTCTGTGTGGAGACATGCGTGAATGGGCGTACCTTCGTTGAAGGTTGTGCGTCAGGACCGGCAACTCGGCATGTAAAAATCTACTGCCAATCATCAGCGGACCAGAGTTCCGCTGTGGCAACCCGTAACCAGGAAAAGCTGAAACACACAACAAGTTGAAGGTAAGGAGGTTAGATCAGTAGAGAGGGAGTTCCAGGTTTTACCCACTGTGTTGGAGAATAGAGAGTCTCCAGCCAGATTGTTGGTTTTACTTATATTTACCATTAATTTGTTAGATGAGCGCAGGGTCTTCAGGTTATTGTAGGGGGTGATTAGGTTAGTTAGTATTGGAGTAGTTGTAGGATGAAACAGTATCTTATGGGCAATAGTTAGCTGGTTTGATAGAATAAGATTTGGTAATTCTAACCATCCTAGTTGATTAAGATTGTTACAATGATGGGTTCTATAGGTAGACCTAGTTGCAAATCTGGCAATATCATTGTAGGAGCTAGCCAACTTGTTCAGGTTGCTTTTAAATAGTTTGGTATAGATAGGGGATGCATATAGTAGGGTTGAGATAAGGTGGGTCCAGGCAATGGTGGTCCTGGCTAGTGGGGTAAAAAAGGGTTTGATCTTATAGAGGGGAACCTAGTTTCTTGTTTCCTGTTTTTATAGTGTTGTTAATATGTGGCTCGAAGGTGAGTTTGTTACTGATTAGTACTCTTGTAGTAGAGTCGGGAGATATGATTGTACCATTGTTAGATGTGACTGTGAAATGCAGCGAGGGGGCTCTGCGGGTGGGAGTAAATAGCATTTTTGTTTTTTTTGGGGTTCAGGATGAGACATCATTGAAGAAGCCAATTCTCTACAGTGTTAAACGTGTCTTGGGTTAGGGACTGAAGTTGTGATAGTGAAGAGGCTGAGCATATTAGTGTGGAATCATCTGCATATTGGATACATGTGGCTTGAGGTAGTACAGTGTGTAGGTCGTTAGTAAAAATAGAAAGGAGGAGAGGACCCAATATGGAGCCTTGAGGGACTCCAAGGGCAATTGGTAAGTGGGAAGACGAGTTATTCTCCCATAGTGCCACCTGTTGCCTGTTATTTAGATAGGATTGGAACCATTGTATAGCAAGTGGATCCAGTGAGAAGTTTCTAAGTATGTTTATGAGTAGCTGGGGGTTGACTATGTTGAAGACTTTTGACAGATCAATGAAGAGGGCTGAGGATAGAGTATTGATATTACGGTTTTTATTAGTGACATCGGTGAAGGAAAGAAGAGCAGACGAGGTGCTATGAAATGGTCTGAATCCATGTTGGCAGGTAGCTAGTAGGTTCTTTTCTAGGAGGTGGTTTAATAGTTGTTTATGAATGCACTTCTCCATGATTTTTGCCAGAGGGGATAATATGGCTATAGGCCTATAGTTAGAAAAATCTTTGGAATTACCACCTTTATGCAGGGGGATGATGTGAGATTTTCCAGATTGATGGAATAGTTCCTTCAGAAATAGTTCTGTTAATGAGGATGGATATGGGGCAGGCTATAGCTTTCGCTGCTTTGTGCAGGTATTCTGCAGGTAGTAGATCTGCAGAAAGGGTGGTGGGTTTAAGTTTCTTAATAAGAGTGTAGATAAAGGATGTAGGAACGGGTTGGAACTGAAATATTGTGGAGCTGTTAGGAATAATATTGGAAGGAGATGCAGTGTCAGGGGATAGCTGATTGGCCAAAGATTGAATGGTGTCTGTGAAGAAAGTGTTAAAAGATTTGGCAATTTGGTTAAAGCTGTGGAGATTGAAGCCTGAGGGGGTGGGTGTGATTCAACGACCTGGGTGCAAGAGTTTATTTATACCTGACCAGAATTTTTGAGGTTTATTTTGGTGGGTTTGTTGGAGGTGGCAGTAGAAGTTTCTTTTATCTGACAATATGGCTTTTTTAGTTTTGTTTCTTAATTGTCTAAATTTTAGTTGATCTGCCAGGTTTTTGGTTGTACGCCAGCTAGCCCAGAGTTCGTTTCTATGGAGGATTTTTTGTTTGGTAGTTTTGGTGAGCCAAGGGACTGGTTTAGACCTACTTCTCACTATACGAGTTGGGGCATGGTAGTCTAGAATGGTTAAAAATTTAGAATAAAAGTATTTAACGGCTTTTTCTAATGGTAAATGTTTCAGGGGTGACCAGTCGCAAGCTGCAAGTTCTTTTTGAAAGCTGTCAGGGTTAAAATTTTTATTACATCTTATTTTCTTATATATGGTTGGGGGGTTTGGGGTATCAGTCTTATACCTGATTAAGAAGGTGAGTGAGTGATCACTTATATCTTCTGGGAGGGTCCCTACTTTGTAAGATTGGTTTTGACTGTGAGAATCCAATCTAGGGTTCTGTCATTATTATTATGTTTATTGGTTCTAGTGGGGACTGTAATGGTTTGTGTAAAACCGTGTAAGTTGATGTGGGTAGAAGGCTGTTCTGATGTGCAAGACATCCAGTTTATATTAAAGTCATCAAGAATTATGGTTTCTTGTGGGTAGGTGGTGGACAGCCAACTTAGGATAGCCTCTAAGGTGTTGATATTGTTGCCTGAGGGAAGGTAAATACAGATTATATAAATGGATTTACATTTGTTGAGTTGAAATTTGGAGATAAGAATTTCTGCATTGCTAGTTAGGGGAGGATTAGACTCAATGGAGGTGACTTGTAATTCAGATTTATATAAGATAGCTACTCCTCCACCTTTCTTAGAGTTACGGTCAAGTCTCAGGATGCTGTAACCAGGGGGAATAACTGCAGTATCTTGTATGGGTGGTTTGAGCCATGTTTCAGAGAGGCAGAGGATGTCAAATGAATGTACATCCATGAGGGCATGTAAGTGAGCAACTTTATTGTTTATGCTTCGAATATTGAGACGGGCTAGCAGGAGAGAATTGGAGGGTCTGTTGACCAGGTGTGCATTAGTAGAATTTGGGGTGCTAGGCTTGATGGAAGTGGTAGAATTTGGGCCAGGCAATAGACTTTGCATTCAATAGTTTTGTATTTGGAAATACTAAAGATAATTTTGGTGAAAATGCACTCCAACAACAAACTCCCTGGAACTTATTCACTGTATGGATATTAAGCAGGAGAGGAAGCGTCGGGAACAAAAATACATTTCAGTCCTCATTGAAAGTGGATTAGTTGAGAAGCCAGAATAAGTAGTGTGCGTGACATTGTTTACATGTTGCTGAGGAAGAAACCTTGTTTAACTCTCACTTTTCCTGAAAAGGAGAAAGACAAAAGTATGGACACTAAAGAGAGAAATTTGGGAATTATGAGCTTAGAAAGAATGCCATCTGTTGTTTACTAGTGTAACATGTGAAAACTGGGAATTTGGTGAGTTGTATGATTCACTAATAAAAGGCCAAGAGTTTCTTTTTTCTTTTGGCTGCTTCCATTAGGGGTCGCTACAGCAGATCATCGTTTCCATTTCTCCCTGTCATCTGCATCTTACTCTGTCACACCAATCACCTGCATGTCCTCTCTCACCACATCCATAAACCTTATCTTAGGGTTTCCTCTTCCCTGGCAGCTCTATCCATATCATCCTTCTCCCAATACACCCAGAATCCCTCCTCACCACATCCAAACCAACGCAATCTTGCCGCTCTGGCTTTGTCTCCAAACCGTCCAACCTGAGCTGACTCTGATTTCTAATCCTGTCCATCATCGTCACACCCAATGTAAATCTTAACATCTTTAAATCTGCCACCTCCAGCTCTGACTCCTGTTGTTTTGTCAGTGCCACAGTCTCCAACACATATAACATACTGTAGCTGGTCACACTACCATCTTGTAGACCTTCCCTTTCACTCTTACTGGTACCAGTCTGTCACAAATCACTCCTGACACTCTTCTCCAACCTGCCTGCACTCTCTTCTTCACCTCTCCTCTACCCTCACCATTACTCTGAACTGTTGATCTCAAGTATTTAAACTCATCCTCCTTCACCAGCTCTACTCCCTATATCCTCAGCATTCCTCTGTCCTCCCCCTCATTCACACAAATATTCTGTCTTAGTCCTGCTGACCTTCATTCATCTCCTCTCTAGAGCATTATCTCTACCTCTCGAGGATCTCCTTAACATGTTCCCTACTCTCACTACAAATTATGTCATCCGCAAACATCATAGTCCACGGGGACGTCATCCGCAAACATCATAGTCTACGTGGACTCTGATCTCATCTGTCAACCTATCCATCACCACTGCAAATAAGAAAGGGCTCAGAGCTGATGCTTGATGTAATCCCACCTTGAACATATCTGTCACTCCTATTGCAGACCTCACCACTGTCATAATGCTCTCGTACATATCATGTACTACTATTGCATACTTCTCTGATACTCCCAACTTCCTCATAGGCTCATAGGTAGGTACAGGGATATCAGCCCAAGGGCCTAAATAAGCCTAGCCAACAAGGTTCCCTGGCTTATGCCACCCAAAAAAGTTAATTCCTATGCCCCTGTCAAGCAGAGCCACAGAAGTGATCCCCGGGGTGTATTTCCTATTTCCCATCCACTCACCAAGATTTTTCTTGAAGAGTGCTAATGAGGAGCTTTGCTTGACATAGATGGGTAGCTTGCTCCAGAGTATATGAAGTCTCTGGGACAGGAATATATCCCTCCAGCATGTCCTGTTTATTGTGGTGAAAAGGTTTAGGTCCCTAGAGTGAGTGGCTTGGAGGGATTGGGATTTCTTTAGGTGTAGCATGTCCAACAGATCTGGGTTTAACATAGTTTTGTATGTTAGGCAGAGATTTCCTCAGAGTAGGTGATATGCTACAGAGTAAAGCTGGAGTTTTTTGAGATGGTCAGTGTAGGGCATCTGTTTGAGGCCAGTAATCCTTTTTGTGTGGTACTTCTGTGGCCTTTCCAGCTGCTGCAGATGTCTTGTGAGGTACATTCCAAAAGGGGCGTTGTACTCTATAATAGGTCTAATGAGTGCCGAGTAGAGGGGAACAATGACCTCTTTTTTCCTGGATGAGAACCCTTTTGTGATAAGGTGTGCCACATAGAAGGATTTCCTGACTACTGTGGTGATGTGATTATCAAAGGAGAGACTACTGTCCACCTGGGTCCCAAGCTCTCATCACACATTTGGCGTTAAGTAGACTGGCATTTATGTGGTAGTTCATGGGTACAGAGTTTTTACCAAAGGGGATGACAATGCACTTTTTGGCATTGAGCTTGTGGCCATGCCTCTGACACCAGGCATCTGTCTCAGTGAGGCCTTTCTGTAGGATGTCGACATCATTTGAGGACTCGACTATGGCTCCTAGTCTGCAGTCATCTACAAACTTCGTTAGCCAGAGGACTTCTGTGTTAGCCTGTACTTCAGAGAATTAGATACCAAACAGGAAAGGTCCCAGGACTGAACCCTGTGGTACTCCACTTGTCACTGGTTTGAAGTCAGATTTGGAGTCTGCAACTTTTACAGTGCGGGTTCTGTCAGTGAATTAGTTGGCAACCCATCTTGTGATGTAGGGATTTATACCCAGTTTAGTGAGTTTAGCTATAATTCCAGAATGGGGGATGGTGTCAAAAGCCTTGGCGAGGTCAAGATAGGCTGTGTGAACCACCTTATCCTCGTCTACGGCTTTGGCGACTGCCTCAAAGAAGTCTATCAGGTTCAGAAGGCATGATCTGCCTTTCACAAACCCAAACTGGGTGTGGTCCAGAGTTTGGAGGCTACCAATGTCTTTGTTTATGAGTTCCATGATGATACGTTCCATGGTCTTGCAGGTCAGGCTAATAGGGCGATAGTTCCCAGAATCAGTGGTGGCTCCCCCTTTGTGGAGTGGGATAACTGTTGCTGTGCGCCATTCAGTGGGCACAAAGCCTGATGTGAGACTATGATTGAACATGGTGCTTAGGTGGGGAGCCAGTTCATTCTGAAGTTCGTATAAAATGCAGCCTGGGATGTTGTCCGGCCCCATGGATGCTGTGTTTTTGGTTTTAGACAGTGCAGCTTTTACCCTGCATAGATGTGATTACAGAGACTCTGCATTCTTCCTGTATAGATATGGGCCATTTAGGGGGTGAGAGGGGGTAAAGTTAGCACTGAACCTATCTGACAAGATGTTGGCAATATCAGTTGGTTCTGTAACTTTCGTGCGTGCCGTTGTGCTGTAACTCAGAGCAGATCTGGGTGTTGCCATAGAGATTCTTGACATAGCTATAGAATGCTTTGTGGATTCCCTTAGAATCAGTGGCAATTTTGTTTTCGTAGCTAGCTTTGGAGGATCTTAGAAGGGATCTCAGCTTCTTACTGAGGCTGACAAGGGAGTACCTCCACTCATGGGATTTTACTCTCTTTTGCAACAGCTTCTTCCTTCTGTTGTAGAGTTTCTTTATGGCAGGGGCCACCAGATTGGCTTCCTTTTTTTGGAGGAGAACATCTTGGTTCTGTTTGGGATAACACGATCCATGCACTCATGTAAGTGCTTACAGAGTGCATTTGTGTAGGATTCAGCAGTCGTAACTGTATTGCCCATCTGCATGGGTGTCATGAAGTTCACCACTTCTGTCTTAAGAAGCATGAAGTTGGCTTTGGAGAATTTTTTTACAGTGGTTTCCTTAACGGTGGGTGAGGGGAGGATGTGGATATCTAGGGTGATTAAGCTTATGGTCGGATCTAACCAATGAGGAGATGACTTCAGGTGTGGAACACGGTCACTCATGTTGGCAATGACAAGGTCTAGGATATTGTTGCCCCTGGTGGGGGTGTGGATAAAGTGATCCAGGGCATTGGAATTTATGAATTCCAGAAAGCGTTGAGCGAAGGAGTTGGTACACGAGTGGTTTTGCCAGTTAAAGGTGGGGTAGTTGAAATCGCCCATTATTAGGGTGTTTGGTTGAACCCTAATATTTTCCAGTATATCAAGAAAACAGGAGTGGGAATCCTAGGGCATTGGTTGGGGATCTGTAGCAAGCTACAATTTGCATTGCAGTTTTGCCCAGAGTTAGTTGCACTTGGATAACTTCGGATGCATTATGCTGTGCAACTAGCCTGGAGGTGTGGATAGCCTTAATAAATATGGACACACCTCTGCCTTTGGTGTTCTGGTCCAGGTTAGATGGCCGAAAGTTGTGGTATGAGTTATAGCC
Organism: Protopterus annectens; assembly: GCF_019279795.1. NCBI lineage: Eukaryota > Metazoa > Chordata > Ceratodontiformes > Protopteridae > Protopterus > Protopterus annectens. The sequence continues at coordinate 300,880,258 of NC_056738.1, read as the reverse complement.
TGGTAATGCAGGGGTGCTCTCTAAAGCCTTGAACCAGGTCTCAGTCACTGTACAGATATCGATGTTCTCCATTTTAAGGAGTGCCTCGAGTGACTGCATTTTGCGATTCAGACTTCTAGCACTGAGTAGCATTACCCTCACTTTTTGCTTGCCTGTTCCTGTTACATTGGTGAATTTGTCATTTGAACCTTGCCTAAAAAAGGCACTATAGGGGCAGCAAGAGCCTTAGCCAGTATCCGGAATCCCAGGGGCGACAGGTGCATGCCATCTCTGGCAAAACATTGTGGTCTGTCGACCATGTTGTCCCAGGCAGACAGATACCCCTTAGAATGGCACCAGTAGCTTTGCCAATTGTTGAAGTCAATCATTTGGTCCTTGTACTGCAGCATCATTCTGGGCGATGGCAGGATGCTACTTAGGGTTAGGGTCATACCTGCCTGGGCTACAAGATCGGAGAGCTCTTCCATGTCTCTTTTCATGTAGTCCAGGGAGGTACGTCTCAGGTCGTTCACACCAACGTGGATAATGACAGAGTCATATTTGTACTTATTGTGGAGTGACCTGAATTGGTGGGTTATGTGGCGGATCCTGGCACCCGACAGGCAGCTGACAGTAACCTTCTCCTTGTTAAGCCTGGTGAGTGGGACATCAGTGCGCCTGACTATAGAGTCATCTATGACTAGTGTGTTGGATACATTTATTTGCCTTATGGGCTGTGGTTTATTGGCACACTGAGTCTGTGGGCTATGTGTCATTTGGGTTGTGTTGGGGGGGTGGAGGTTGCTTGTGTTTCTGCTTTGGAAGTCTCTTGTCACTTGAGCAAATTATTATTGAGAGCCTCTGCAAATGTTTTTGTGTTTCTATGTGTGAATTTTGGTGGTGTAGGTTTAGTGGGACTAGGTCATGAGTGGGGTGTGGTGCAAGTGTTTACCTTCTCCTCTTGACTGTCAAGTTCAGTCTTGGTTGAAGAGAGCTTTACCTCATGTTTGGCTAGATAAGTGCATCTCTCAAAGGTTGTGGTGTTGGGTGGTAAGAGGAGAGGGTTGTCTGTGTTCATGAAGCAATTGCTACATTGCATTAAGATGCCCAGTTTCATCAGATAGACAGGAGAGAACACTGGGAGCTGACTCTTGGACATGCCTGAATAAAAAACTACTTTCCTCTAGACAAGTGAGGAAAGTGAGCATAAGAGCTGTTTTTCTCTAAACAAGTGAGGAAAGTAAGTACAAAAACTGTTTTCCTCTAGGTAAAGAGGAAGGTTGAGTGATGTAGTAATTTGTAGCTTATTTAGTGCCAACAACAAGTTCTGAACAAGTGCTGAAACTAAGAATCTGTACCTGGATCTTGTGTTAGATAGGCTACCTAGTGCTTACCACTCCCACTGATAAGCTAGAATGCTTCCCTCCAACACAGAAACGCTTTGGGGGGGGGGGCTCAGAAGCTTACAAACAGTCCTGGATACAGCAAATCTGTATCTGGACTGGACTAGACTAGTTACAGGAAAGGTGGGAAACAAGCGCAAAAGTGGGCTTTTAAACCAGAAAGCTGAAAGAGATGGAAAAACTGCCCAAACAGCCAATAAACTACAATTTCCTTCGCCAGAAACCACTCTTGCGGTAGATAGGCTACCTAGTGCTTACCACTCCCACTGATAAGCTAGAAGGCTTCCCTCCAACACAGAAAGGCTTTGGGGGCTCAGAAGCTTACAAGCAGTCCTGGATACAGCAAATCTGTATCTGGACTAGACTAGTTACAGGAATGGTGGGAAATGAGCACAAACATGAGCTTTTAAACCAGAAAGTTGAAAGACATAGGAAAACTGTCCAAACGGCCAATAAACTACAATTTCCTTTGCCAGAAACCACTCTTGCGGTAGATAGGCTACCTAGTGCTTACCACTCCCACTGATAAGCTAGAAGGCTTCCTTCCAACACAGAAAGGCTTGGGGGGCTCAGAAGCTTACTACCAGACCTGGATACAGCAAATCTGTATCTGGACTATCATACAATACCACAACTCCTGTCTGGGCACCCTGTCATATGCTTTCTCTAAGTCCACAAGGACACAATGCAACTCCTCCTGACCTTCTCTATACTTCTCCATCAAAACCCTCAGAGCAAACATCGCATCTGTAGTATTCTTTCCTGACATGAAAATACTGCTTGCTCACTAATAATCGCCTCACCTTAACCTCGCTTCCAATACTCTTTCCCATAACTTCATTCTTATTTATTTACTTGTCTTTTGTTAACCGGGTTACTCCACTGGGCCGATGGCTCATTTTCCGAGGAGACCTGAGGAGAAAAGCTCCCGCAATGAAACTACAAACTAAAAGTGCAATGAATAACAACACTAACAATAATAAAAGTTACATTGCAAGAATGTGCATTTGTATACATAACAGGCATTATATGCTATAGAAAGGAAAATACAAGTACATAGCAAACGTACATTCATGTAGTAAAAAAACAAAACAAAAATTAAATAACCCATAAAATTCAAAAAAGTAGAAGAGAATGAGTCCTGTGGTGGACGTGAAGCACTAGACTCAAGAATTAATGACTAGAGAGGAAGAAAGCAATAAAAATAAATTGAAGGGTTGATGAACAGAGGTGTGGGGGGAAAAGGAAAGGTTAAGGGGAGTTAAATGACAAAGAAAGGAGGGCAGGAGAGGGGAGACGGGGGTGAGATGAAAAGATAGGTCAGGAGGAGAAGGAAGAGATTAGAGTATAGTTTTACCTACTGGCAAAAGTGGAGGGACTACTGTACTAATATATTTTTATTTAACATTTGTTGACCGGGAATGTCCGACTAGGTTCCACAGAGCCTGTTTTCAGCGGAGGCCCGGGGAGAAATGCTCCAGATGCATGTCTTTGGAATGTGGGAGGAAACCGGAGTACCCGGAGGAAACCCACGCGAACACAGGGAGAACATGCAAACTCCACACAGAAGGCACCCCAGCCGAGAATCGAACCGGAGAACCTCTTGCTGTGAGGCGACAACGTTAACCGCTGCACCACTGTGCCGCCCATAATATGCATGTAAGCAGTATTAAAGTAAGTTATATTAAAAGTTATAGTTGAAAAAATGATTGCAATAGGTATGTGTTGGGTTGGGAGATGACAGGCTGTGGCTACTTAATTTTATCCCTCTGTAGTTACTACAGCTCTGCACATCACCCCTAATCTTAAAGATTGGTACCAATACTCCTCCACTTCTTAGGCATCCTCTCACTTTCTAAAATTTCTTTAAACAATCTGGTTAAAAACTCCACTGCCATCTCTCCTAAACACCTCCATGCTTCCACAAGTATGTCATCTGGACCAATAGCCTTTCTATTTTTCATCCTCTTCATAGCTGTCCTTACTTCCAACTTGCTAATCCATTGCACTTCATGATTCACTATCCCCACATCATCCAACCTTCTCTCTCATTTGCTTCATTCATCAGCAAGGCTATTAAGAGAAGCTGACATTATCAAAAGCTGCAGAGCTGTGTACAGAGAGTGAAATTAATAGCACAGTTAAAAGAATTAACCAACAAAAAGGTTGCACACAAGATAAAATGCAAGTCAAATAAAAAGAAATGAGAAAGTAATGATGTGTTGCAAAAGTAATGAATATGAAACAAGAATCATGCAAGAATGAAAAAAACAGCTATGAAATCACTCAACTAATTACATTTTTAACACAAGAATAAGTATAGTCTTGAGTCTGATTTTATAGGACAGTGCTATAAAATATATTTTGCCAAGATAAGCAAAAATAAAAAAGGTGTGTTAAAAGTCTGCATGTAATTGAAGATGGGTGAAAATGAGCAGTGTCACCAAATGGATACTACCAGTACTATTCAAGTGAAAAGGTGATGCACTAAAATATGAAATGCTTTTGAGGCACCTGAAGAGCCAAAATAAGAACACAAGTCAGACCAGACAAGAAGCACTCTAACAAGAATGTTGAATTCAAACTAGACACATGTGCAGATTCAAGTGTTTGCTTTTAGATGCTTTCAAAGAATTAAGACTAGAACCTAACAGAGCTATGGACACTGTTAACATCTGCATTAGGTCAAACTCTGCTGGCATGTGAAGTTAAAAATAAAAGGTACAGAAGTCCTTTTCAAATGGTAACTCCTAATGGTGTATGATGCAATATTCTGGGTTACTTTGCTTGGATGAAGCTAGGTGAAATGTACACCTAATGAAGTAAGTTGCAATATTTTGGGTTGCGTGGCTTGTTAGGAACTAGGAAATGGCCATTGATAACTGCTACTTTCTAATGCTCATAAGCCTCAGTTTGCTACTGCCAAGCATAGCTAACTAGAACTTGATCTTGTCATACCTGATGGTAGACCTCAATATAAAGTCAGGAATTCAGATCTGAGAATGAGTGGGGGTTAAAACATATGTCATCCACAATACCGACAGTCCAAATGATGTGCAGAGAGCTATCTACAAGGGGAAATCTTATGGAGATTGACAGAACTTTAAAAATAGCAATGAGAATTGTCATCTTCAGCTGTAGAATACAGAACTATTCCTCCACAGGGACTCTCATACTAGCTCAACTGTTAGTGGGCAGTAGACTGAAAAGCAAATGACAAACTTCCTCTACATTGGAAGGAAATAAGTAGACACAGAAACTATTTATAGCAAAAACTATAGAAGACTATCAAGATTTACAGTACGGAGACAATGTAAGACTACAAAGACATAGAAAGTATGCAGTCTTGAAGGTGATGTTGGGAAAGTCGCCAAACCAAAATCTTATTGTTTGTGGGAAAGATAAAAAGCTGTACAACAGAAATTGCAAATATCAGTACAACACAAATGCAATAAAGTTAATTTCAGGAAGAAGAGCAACCAGAAGTGTCGCAACAAATCTTGTTTTAAAAGATAAGAGACTGGAAACTGTGACAGTCAAGAGCTGCGCAGGATTCTTAGATCATGACAAGTAAAAGCTGTAGTGCAACAATAACTAAACCAATATGAATTTCAAATGTCCAGTATAAACAACTCTGGTCAATACTCCAGGTAAGGGAGATCATTGAAGAAATCAGATATATGGATTGTTTTAATTATTCCAATACTGGAACGCATCATTTACTTAAAATGTTTAAAGGTATGTTCAATAATTTTATATGATAAAGAACAAACAACTGACCAGGAAGCCAAACACCACAGAAAATGAATCCAACAATGGTAGAAACCACTCCAGTTTGCAGTTGTTGTAGAAAGAAACAATCCTTTATTGGTAAAACCACTGCAGTTCGTGAACTGTGAATTGCAATGGTTTTACCAATAAAGGATTGTTTCTTTCTACAACTGTGAACTGGAGTGGTTTTCTACCATTGTTGGATTAATTTGCTGTGATCTTTGGCTTCCTGGTCAGTTGTTAGTTCTTTGCTTGGATTTCTGTTCCAGCTCTGTGTACTTCTCGGCTTTTTTGCGGATGTGTAGTTTTATATGATGTAAATTAGAAGTTATGTACTTACCATAACGTTCCATCTGAGTAGGTAAACTTCATTTGTCAGCAACCTATGGGTTATCGGATCCATATCGGATCTGTGCCGGCAGCTTCCAACAGCTAAGATCCGAGCTCCAAGCCCCTCCCCTTACCCATAATCCCCCGCTATCCCTTCCTGACCTCAGATCGAGTTTGCTTATCCATGAACCATACGATACCAAGAACCACCTCCCTACTCTGACCTGGAAACAATCCGCCATGACAGCAGGAGTCCTTTGAACATCCATATAGGTTAGGGGGATGGAAGGAGGGACGGTTGCTGACAAATGAAGTTTACCTACTCAGATGGAACGTTATGGTAAGTACATAACTTCTAAATCTGAAGTAGTTAACTTCATTTGTCCATCAACCTATGGGACAGAGTCCCCAGCTACCTGATTCTTGGGAGGTCCTCATGGAAGGATGTTCCGGAGCACTGCAGAGCCAAAGCATGCTCTCCCTCTGGAAACAATATCCAACTACTAATGATTTATAAATGTATGAGATGAAGCCCAAGTGGCTGCTGAACAAATGTCATCCAACGACACCCTAGATCGAAAAGCCGCAGAGGTAAAAATCGATCAAGTTGAATGGGCATGAACTTCTTGAAGTGCAGGCCGGCCCGAACTCTCATATGCCAAAAGAATACATTGGGAAATCCATCTGGACAATGTGACTTTTGATACAGATTTTCCCAAAGAGGACTTGGCAAAGGATACAAAAAGCTGGTCTGATTTCCTGTGATCAGCTGTCCTGTGCAAATAGAATCTTAGTTGCCTATGAACGTCTAGAGAGTGCAACTTGTATTCACCTTTGTTCTGATAATTTGGGAAGAAGACTGGTAAATTAATAGATTGGTTGATATTAGATTCCGATGCAATTTTGGGCAGAAAGGAGGGGTTGGTCCTGAGTGAGACTCTATCTTTGTGGAAAATCAAATACGGTGGCTTGGCGCAAAGGGCTTGAAGCTCCGAGACCCTTCTGGCCGAAGTTATGGCAACAAGGAAAGCCGTCTTCCAAGATAAGTATTTCAGATCCACCGAAGTTGCAGGCTCAAAGGGAGGAGCTGTTAGAGACTGAAGTACAAGAGTTAAATCCCAAGGAGGAACTGCATCTTTTACCGGAGGTCTTAGTAGGAAAGTGCCTTTTAGGAAGGTCTTACATAACTTGGACAAGGTCAAAGGGCCGCGATCACTGCCAACATGATAATGAGAGATTGCGGCCAACTGGACTTTGACCATAGAAGAGCTAGCACCTTGGTCGAATAGCCCTGACAGAAAATCTAGTACTGCTGGCAACGGAGCTGTAAAGGGATCTAAGTTCCGATGCTCCGCCCAAATAGAGAAACACTTCCATTTACTATTATAGATTCTTCTAGTAGATGGCTTGTGAGCGGCTACTAGAATAGCCTTGACAGGGGACGAGATACCGGGAGTCCTAGCTATCACTGGAACTGGATCAATCAAGCTGTGAGCTTGAGGTTGTCCAGATTCGGGGTCGACAAGCCTGATGGGTGAGAGATCAGATCCGGGATGGGATCTAGAATCCATGGGGGATTCACTAGAGGAGACCATAGATATGGGAACCAAGCTTGATGAGGCCAGAATGGGGCAATGAGGATTATTCTGCTCCACAACCGTCTGGCTTTCTGTAAAAACTTTAGCATCAGGGGCAGAGGAGGGTAAGCATAAAGTAGACCGGGTGGCCAAACATGCACCAGAGCATCTCTGGGGGATTCCCCGGGTGGGGGAATTAGAGTGAAGTAGTCGCTGCACTTTGCGTTCGAAGGAGAGGCGAAAAGATCGCAATGAGGTTGACCCCATTTGGAGAAGATTTGCTTCCCTACTTTCGGATTCAGAGACCACTCGTACGGTGACAGGATGGATCGACTCAGTCTGTCTGCCAAAATGTTGGACCATCCCGGAATGTGCGTCGCTATGAGAAAGCGGTTGGTGGACATAGCCCATTCCCACACTCTCATGGCCTCCCGACAAAGTGGATAGGACCTAGTTCCCCCTTGTTTATTGATATACCAGACGACCGACATGTTGTCTGTCTGGATCACAATTGTCCCCAAGGGAAGAAGGCTTTGAAGTGCTTGCAACGCCAAAAGCACCGCTCTCATCTCTAGTACATTGATATGCAATGAGGTCTCCGAATGGTTCCACGTGCCTTGGACGGTCCTGCCCAAGCAGTGCCCCCCCACCCGAGGCGAGAGGCGTCCGTGGTCACCGTGGCTAGAGGAGGGGACACAGAGAAGGGGCGCCCCTTCTGGAGGTCCGGGGACTGGAGCCACCATAAAAGGGCTTTCTTGCGCACCCTGCTGAGAGGGAACGGGGAAGCTCAGGAGATGTAGCAGCAAGGACCACTGGACTTGTAAGGTCCATTGAAGAACTCTCATGTTTAAGCGCGCCATGGATAGTAGGTTGATGGTTGCCGCCATCAAGCCTAGAGCCCTCAGGACCAATTCCGCAGGAGGAGCTGGGGATTGTAGAAGGGCCAGTACATGGAGTTTCAGAGTTCGTAGCTGGTCCGGAGTCAAGAAGGCTAGAAGCTGGTTGGTATTCAATCTGGCTCCGATGAAATCTAGGATTTGAGTAGGAAGAAGGAAAGATTTTCCGGTGTTGATCGTGATCCCAGCCAGGGAGCTAGATGGAGAAAATAATCCCTGGCAGTGCAAAGTAGATGCCTGGTGGGGGCGGTCAGGAGCCAGTCGTCCAGGTACGGAAAGACCTGAATTCCCTGGAGTCTCAGGTGGGCCACTACAACAGTTAACACTTTGGTGAACACCCTGGGGGCTGTGGTGAGAACAAAGGGAAGGACCCTGAATTGGTAATGGCTGGCTCCTAGCCAGAAGCAGAGAAACCTCCTGGATCGTCTGTCCATCAAAATGTGGTAGTACGCATCCTTGAGGTCTATGGAGCACATCCAGTCGTTCTCCTGCAGAAGAGGGAGAATGGATTGAAGAGTGACCATCCGGAATTTTTCTTTGGCTACTGACAGGTTCAGGAAGGACAGGTCGAGGATTGGTGTTAGGTCCCCCGTCTTTTTTTGGCACCAAGAAGAACGTGGAGTAAAAGCCTGATCCGGACTGGTCTGGGGGGGAACGTGCTGGATTGCTCTTTTTTCTAGCAGCCGGAGTATTTCCTCAGCTGCTGCTTCCCTTTGATTGGGTGGGACATCGGAGAGGCTTCGGGGACTGAGAGGGGGATTGAGAAAAGGGATCTTGTAGCCTCTGGATATGATCTGAAGCACCCAGTGATCTGTTGTAATGGACTCCCAAGCTGCCAGGTGCCTCGAGAAACGCCCCCTGACTGCCTCCAGAGTGGAGCAGTCGGGTAACCCCTCAGGGTTGCTGCGTGGGCCGATCAGAGAAAGGTTCTCCGGACCCAAAGTTCTTCGGGCCCCCTCTGCCTCTAGGGTGGCATCCACCCTGTCCTCCTCTGCCTCTGAAGGACGAGGGGTCTGGAGCAAAATGGGACTGTTGAGACTTCCGGAACCACATCTTCTTCTGTCCCTTTTGGTTCCTGGAGAAGGACCACTGGGGAGCAGAGAAGCGGACTCCGATGGCAGACAAAGTCTTTCCGTCTTTCTCGCTCTGGACCAGTGTGTCGCGTACTGTCTTGCCAAAAAGGGCAGAACCATCAAACGGGGCATTTGCAGATGATGGAACCACGCTTGTCGCCGTAGGATGACTCCCGCTCCGCTAGCTCTAGCGGCTCCTTCCGTGGCATGGGATAGTAGCCGCATAGAGGTATTGGAGATAGATTTGAGAGTGGCCATTCGGGTAGAGTACATTTTCTTGTCCTCCGCCGACATGGACTCTGGGGGCGACCCAGCATATTCTTTGATAAGATCCCACTGGAGCCGTATCAGGTGTGCCATATAATTCAGTGACCTCACAGAAAAGGTGGCTGAACCGAACACCCACTTCCCCCAGACGGTCCATCGTCCGAGACTCCTTGTCTGGAGGATGGACCGAGGAACTCTCCTGGGCCAGTTCCCTTTCGGTGGCTCCCTTGCACCAACATGACCTGTCCCGAAGGGGGGGCTGAGAATTTTGTCCGGCCTCTTTGGAACGGGCTCCAGAGTGTCCGGTTCCTTCCATGCCCTGGTAGTAATCAGGTCTACCAGGAGATCGGCGGGAGGGGACACCCAAGAGGCAGACGGGCCTACTTCAAAAGCCTCCAGAAACACAGACTCGTCAGAGGAAGGTTTTGGGGCAGACCACCCCCCTCTGATCCGAAGCATCTCCATGATGTCTCCGAAGGAGATGTCTTCGGGGGGTGACCTTGGGGAACCTTCCCCTTCCTCCAAGTCTGTGTCCTCTGTCAAGGACTCAATGGAGTCCAAGTGCCTCCTCTTGCACTTGCGTTTGTGATGGACCTCCTTGGGGGGGCTGTCCAAAGAGGCCTCACCAACCACATCCTGTTCCAGCAAGGGAACTATCTGGGACGTCTGAGCAGGCTGTCCCTGGGGCCGGGTGATGGAAGGCGGACCCGTCTGAGAGGGAGTGCAGGGTGGAGCCGTAGCTGAAGCCGGGGGCCTGGAATCTCTCGACAAAACCTTCTCCACGACATCGAACGCTGAAGGAGAGCTGCTCACCCTAGGATCCAAGAGCAGACCCTCCCTCGGATCCGACGTGTGGATCGGAGCCGGCGCCGACACTGTCGGATCCGAAGAGCCAGTATGCTCTGACAGAGATGGAGCTGAAGCCATACTGACACCTCCGGATCCGAAGCTCAGCTCAGAGAGCTCGGATCCAAAGAAAATGGACCCGACAGACCAGACTCGAAGGTGCCATCGGCGCCGAAGTACCCAATACTATCAGCGCTGACAGTCCCCCGGCTCCGACGCTACCCGGCTCCGAAGGCTCCAAACCCCGGTAGTGGGTCGGAGAAGGAGCAATCGGGGTGAGAAAGGGGGTCGAGCTCCCCCCCGGAGGGGGGGGGGAGGCAGGAGCACTCCCATCTGCAGCTGGGCCTGGAGAAACCTATGCATCATCCGGTCCAAGTCTGCATCGGACATACTCCGGGTAGACCTTGATGAGGCCACCAAGGCAGGCAGGGAGTGCTGCCTTGATGACCTCAAAGGCGACCGGGTCTCCTCCTCCTCCGGCCCCGGCAAAAAGCGGGGAGATCGGAGCTGGGAAAGAGAAGACTCGGAGGCCCTAGGAGGAGAAACCCGTTTGGCTGTCGGGGCCGATGCAGAAGCTTCGGCCCGCCGCTTGTGGTGCTTTTCCCGGTGTTTCTCCTTTCTGGCTTCCCTCTCCTCCTGGCCCAAGGTGGGAGGTTGAGTCTTGGCCAGGGGAAGGGGAATAGCAGGTGCCACGGAGGGACCGGAGGATGAAGCCGGGTCCGGGGGCAGAAGTCCCGCCAGAATCAGCTTCGACCTCCGGTCCTTGAGGGCCCTGGGGTTGAACGCTGCGCAAAATAGTGCAGCCGGTGGAAAGATGTTCAACCCCAAGGAATAAAATGCACAGAGTGTGGCCATTCGCTGGGGACAGCTTATGGCCACACTCGGTGCACTTTGAAAAGAATGTTTTGGGTGCCTCCGTCATACCTACAAAAGAAACAACACACTCACTAGGCCCCAAAACCACACACCCTAATGCGTACACGAGGGGGAGGGAATAACACTAAAGGATAACTAAACACTAGATAAAGAAAAAAACTTTAATGCTACTGGGGAACTATGCTAACTCACACACACACAAAAATTTGTTTAAACTAAGAAAAAAAGGAGTTTTTTTCTCACAAATCCAATAACCACCACGCCTGGAAGCTCGATCAAGCTGCTGAGAACCATGGCAAACTAGATCTGAGGTCAGGAAGGGATAGCAGGGGATTATGGGTAAGGGGGAGGAGCTTGGAGCTCGGATCTTAGCTGTTGGAAGCTGCCGGCTCGGATCCGATAACCCATAGGTTGATGGACAAATGAAGTTAACTACTTCAGATCAGCTCTTAACATGCTTACTATGGTGTTAAGGTTAATTTTATGTACGAGATATATAACTTTAGAACAAATGAACTGGATACAGTGAATAACATCGAATTGCATGTTATGTGGTATGGAGGTCTTTAAGTCTCAGCTTGAATACACATCTCAGTGATGTCAGACCACATCCAGAGTTTATGCTGTTCATTGATCCACCTGGAATTACAGCCTGCACCCAAGGGTCTGAAGCTCAAAGATCAAACAAGCAGAGGTGAAGGGAAAGGCAATTGGGTAATTTTCAAGAAATGGCCATATCTGAGTGCGCAGGCTTAAACAGTGGCTGGAAAAAGTGGTTTAGCTCAAGGTTCAGATCCCGGACAGAGGAAGTGTTGTTCAAAGGAGGCCAGAGATATACCACTTTAACTGTTTGACCAGGTGGGTCACAGTAATGCCCTCCACAAGATAGATCATCTCATAAGCACATTGAACTTGGAGTAAATGACATTCGTACCATTCAGGTTATTGACAAACATCAGATAATCTGTAAACTGATGGGACAATGTGCTACTCCACTTAAACTGAGACTCAATTCCTCTTGGAGGAAAATTATTTCTGAGTTAAAGGATCCCAAAAACCTAGATAATTTCTGAGACCTCAGCTGTCAAATTTGTCAAGATCAGGGTGTCTATATCAAGGGTTAGATCATAAAAACACTGTATATTTTCTAAAATCAGAGTACTTCCCATAGCTGCCTTAATTCTAGTAATAAAAGGGACATTAGAGTCTGAAATCACATGCTCTATAGCAAGCAAAAGGCAATGCAAATTAGTGTTCGTCTTCTCTGTATGCTTTTTGTTTCCCCAGTTACTGAAAATCTTTGAATTAGTCATTCCCTTGACAGTGACAACATGGCTACTGCCCTACATGACAGCCGAGCAAAGGAAGTAGTCATCCATACAAGCATGATGGGTGCTTCACCTCTGCCATCTGTACACAATTAGCCTTCTCTACAGTCAACTGCTGCCAAAGGCCTCACCATTCACACACTGTTAGGTGTCCTGACAGCCAACAGGATAGAGACAATATCACCACTAAATCTTCCCCTGCAGTCTTAAAGGGAAGCTAGTAGTTGGTCATCCCATGCCACTGCCTAATCCCACCTAGCGTAAGTGTATGCAGAGAAGCTGTCAAATGCAAAGCAAGGCATGTCTATTTTGTTTTCCCTGCAGCTGACCAAAAATTCCCCTTCACATCCACTGGGTCTACTGGATCCACCTGCCCCCCCCCCTTACCTCTAGGGAGCAAGTTGTCACAGTCCTCTCAAAGGCAAAAAAAATACAGCCTCCATGGGACCTGATAACATCCCAGGCTGCATCCTACATGAACTTAGGCAGGAATTGCAGCACTATTAGGCACCCTATTCAACCAAAGCCTGAGTACTGGCTTCATTCCAGCCAAGTGGAGGACAGCTACTGTTATCCCTTTGCACAAAGGTGGAACATCCACCAATTCAGGAAATTATAGACCCATCAACCTAACTAGCCTGATCTGCAAGGCCATGGAGTGGATTATCGTGGACCTCATTAACAAGGACATTGGCAACCTCCAGACACTTAATCCCACAACAGTGTGGTTTCGTCAAGGGGAGGTCATGCCTGTTAAATTTGGTCAACTTCTTTGAGACAGTCACCAAGGCCATAGACAAGGGGAAGACTGTGCACATCGCCTACCTTGATCTGGCCAAAGCCTTTGATACTATTCCCCACTCCAGTATAATAGATAAACTCTCTCAACTAGACATCAATCCATTTGTTACCAGATGAGTAGCAAACTTGCTCACTGATGGAACCCACCTAGTCAAAATAGGAGAAGCCACCTCAAGCAGTAGACCCGTAATAAGCAGTGTACCCAGGGATCAGTCTTAGGGCTTCTGCTGTTTGGGATATACTTTTCTGAAGTGCAGGCCAAAAACTGTGGGCTATGGCTGACCAAGTTTACAGATGACTGCAAGCTGGGTGCTATCATCAATTCCCTTAGAGATGTGGCCATCCTCCAAGAGGGTCTCACCCAAACAAATGACTGGTGCCAGAAACATTGCTTCAAACTGAATTTCAAAAAATGCATCATCATCCCCTATAGGGAGGGATGTCCCCACAAATTATCACATTGATAATAAGGTCCTAAGCACATAATCAGTCGTGAGGGACTTGGGCACCCAGGCTGATAGCAAATTGACCATTCATAGGTTCACAGGTAGGTACTAGGCTATCGGCCCAAGGGCCTACGTAAGCCTAGCCAGCAAGGTACCATAGCTTACTCCACCCAAGAAAGCTATTTTCCTGTGCCACTGTCCAGCAGAGAGACAGAAGTGATCCCAGAGGTGTATTTCCTATTTCCCATTCACTCAAGATTTTTCTTGAAGAGTGCTAATTAAGAACTTTGCTTGACATAGATGGGTAGCTTGTTCCAGAGTATAGAAAGTCTCTGGGACAAGAATCTATCCCTCCAGCGTGTCCTGTTTATTGTGGTGACAAGGTTTAGGTCCCTAGAGCATGTAGCTTGGAGGGATTGGGATTTCTTTAGGTCTAGCATGTCCAACAGCTCTGGGTTTGACATAGTTTTATATGTTAGGCAGAGATCACCTTGGAGTAGGCGATATGCTACGGAGTAAAGCTGGAGTTTTTTGAGGCGGTCAGTGTAGGGCATTTGTTTGAGGCCAGTAATCCTCTTTGTGAGGTACTTCTGTGGCCTTTCCAGTTGCTGCAGATGTCTTGTGAGGTACATTCCAAAAGGGGCGTTGTACTCTATAATGGTTCTAATGAGTGACGAGTAGAGGGGAACAATGACCTCTTTTTTCCTGGATGAGAACCCTTTTATGATGAGGTGTGCCTCGTAGAAGGACTTCCTGACTACTGTGACGATGTGACTATCAAAGGAGAGACTACTGTCCACCTGGGTCCCAAGGTCTCTTATCACGCATTCGGTGTTAAGTAGATTGCTGCCTATGTGGTAGTTCATGGATACAGAGTTTTTACCATAGGGGATGACACTGCACTTTTGGCATTGAGCGTGAGGCCATGGCTCTGACACCAGGCATCTGTCTCAGTGAGGCCCTTCTGTAGGATGTCCACATCATTTGGGGACTTGACTATGGCTCCTAGTTTGCAGTCATCTGCAAACTTCATCAGCCAGAGGCCTTCTGTGTTAGCCTGTACTTCAGAGAAGTAGATACCAAACAGGAGAGGTCCCAGGACGGAACCTTGTTGCACTCCACTTGTCACTGCCTTGAGGCCAGATTTGGAGTCTGCAACTTTTACAGTGTGGGTGTTCTGTCAGTGAGCCAGTTGGCAACCCATCTTGTGATGTAGGGATTTATACCTAGTTTAGTGAGTTTAGCTATAATTCCAGAATGGGGGATGGTGTCGAAAGCCTTGGCGAGGTCAAGATAGGCTGTGTGAACCACCTTACCCTCATCCACGGCTTTGGTGACTGCCTCAAAGAGGTCGATCAGGTTCAGGAGGCATGATCTGCCTTTCACAAACCCGAACTGGGTGAGATCCAGAGTTTGGAGGTTACCAATGTCTTTGTTTGTGAGTTCCAAGATGATACATTCCATGGCCTTGCAGACCAGGCTCGTCAGGCTAATAGGTCGATAGTTCCCGGGATCAGTGGTGGCTCCTCCTTTGTGGAGTAGGATAACTGTTGCTGTGAGCCATTCAGTGGGCACAAAGCCTGATGCGAGGCTATTATTGAACATGGTGCTTAAGTGGGGAGCTAGTTCGTTCTGAAGTTTGTGTAAAACACAGCCTGGGATGTTGTCTGGTCCCATGGAAGCTGTGTTTTTGGCTTTAGAGAGTGCAGCTTTTACCTGCGTAGTTGTGATTACTGGGACTCTGCATTCTTCCTGTATAGATATGGGCCCTTTAGGGGGTGAGAGGGGGGTAAAGTTAGCACTGAACCGATCTGCCAGGATGTTGGTAATATCAGTTGGTTCTGTAATTTTCGTGCCTTTGTGCTGTAACTCAGAGCAGATCTGGGTGTTGCCATCTAGATTCTTGACATAGCTATGGAATGCTTTGTGGTTGTACTTGGATTTTGTGACAATTTTGTTTTCGTAGCTAGCTTTGGAGGATCTTATAAGGGATCTCAGCTTCTTACTGAGGCTGACCAGGGAAGCTCCTCCTCTCATGGGATTTTACTCTCTTTTGCAACAGTTTCTTCCTTCTGTTGTACAGTTTGTTTATGGCAGGGGACCACCAGATTGGCTTCCTTTTTTTGGAGGAAAGGGTCTTGGTTCTGTTTGGGATAGCATGATCCATGAACTCGTGTAAGTGCTTATAGAGTGCATTTGTGTAGGATTCAGCAGTCGTAACTGTATTGTCCATCTGCATGGGTGTCATGAAGTTCACCACTTCTGTCTTAAGAAGCATGAAGTTGGCTTTGGAGAAATGTTTTACTGTGGTTTCCTTAATGGGGGGTGGGGTGGCTTTCACCGCCATATTACCTCTGTTGTATTGAAAGCTTTCTACATGGGCCATCTTATTAGTAAGAGCATCTCATCCAGGGACAAGGTGGTCATAACATCCCTGTAGTCTTTCTTTATAAGACCCATTATCGAGTACAATGCCCCTTTCAGCATGTACCTCACAATGCACATGCAGCAGCTGAAGAGACCACAGAGGTTCCTCACCAGGAGAATCTAGGACCTCAAACATCTACCCTACAAAGATAGTCTAAAGGCTCTGCCCCTCTACTCCGTCTCCTACAGACTCCTCAGAGGAGAGGCCACCTTGATGGGACTGCTGCATATCTGCAAGTCAAGCTCCACTTGAGTAACCCACACGCACAACCTCAACCTGGTCTGTGACATCAATAGGTCTTGTTGGCAGGACAGATTTGTGTCCCAGAGACCCCACTTTTGAATATACTCCCTCTCCACATCAAGCAGAGTACTTAATCAACCCTTTCTAATCACAACCTGGATAACTAGATAGGGAACAGAAAATACACCCCTTGTATTCCACCTGTGTCCCTGCTGGACAGTGGCATAGGGTGCTGACTTGTTGGAACATGGGCTAAATTCTTGGCTAGGCCTGTAAGGGCCTCAGGCCCAATAGCTTAGTAACTTCCTACGATCATCCCTGGGATTAACTGAATTCATGTCTGCGGCCCTCTGAATAAATAGAAAATGCTGCAGCAGCATCATACTTCTACCAGGTAGTGTACCTTAACCCCAAACAGTCTATGACAGCCTTGTGTGGGCCACATTCACTGCCTTTGAGAGTTGCACGTGTACATCTATGCAAGCGCACAGTCCTAAATCGCACACCACTTATAGCAAGGATCCTGCCAGGCTGCTTCTTCCCCCTAGGATGGGTGAGATGACATCTGCTGCTCACTCCCATCCTCACCTGTGACCCCCTCCATCATTCATGCTGCTAAATGGGTCCTTTGGAGCACAAGGCATTTCTATTTTTTTATAACTCTACCATTCATGGCTGCTGTGAGTGTTCTTGTCATGATTAAGGGCCTATTATACCCTCTTTAAACATGTGTATTCCCACACACAACTGATAACAGTTATCATCATTGGCTTTATACTGCTGAGCCCATGTCCATGGATACATGATGCCATCTGATGCTTGTAAGCCTCAGTTTGCTGGTGGCAAGTTCAGTTAACTAGAACAACCAGTCCTTCCTCCAGAATGTGACAGCCAGCATCAGCTGCACATTACCATCCTCCCATTCCCATCTTCAACAACCAAGCTGCAACACAAACTCTGGCTATTTCAGTCATATCTGTGGCTTTATCCCTCTGTTCCATGGAGACTGGGATTATATTTGTCTTTTTCCCTGATCTCTGCAATGAATACTGGATTCATGCAAATGCATACTGCAATCTCTCATGCTACAAGAGTAAGAATACATCCACCACAAATGCACCATTACCCTGCTTAGCCAATCACAAGGGGAAGAATGCATTCTTACAAATGGCAAACAAGTAGTTCTCTAGAATGCCTTACTTTTGGAAGACCCTTACTAGGCATGAACTCTAAAAGTAGAGTTCCAAAATAGTAAAGATGCAACTCAGGACATCTGCCAGCTTATATACTTCTCTATGGACTGGAACCACTGAGCCAGAGAAAGAAATTATTCTCATCTATGACCCATTATCAGATAAGCACTGTCTCACTGCCCAAGAGTTACGGTCTTGTACTCTCTTAACTGACAAAGGGTATACTGGCCTTCTGACAAAAGGCCTTAAGACACACCATTTCCCAAGAACTTCAAGGTGAAGTCTACTGCCTTCATCTGAAAAGGTCAATATTGAACCCCACTTCTCTGGGAAGGCCAACACACACTGCATCATATGGGAGTCTCAGTGGTCTCCCCAGTCAATAGCAAGGCATGCATTATCAGAACTTCTAAAAAGTTTGGCTGCGTAAAGGGACAGCCTACCAGATGGTTGATAGGAACTGTCTTCCTCTCCAGATTGTGGTGTTGAGGGTTTAACAAGTAACTTTGTGAGCTCACTGTGGTGAAGCCATTGACATACATTTACAGATATGCAAATGGTATCATGAAGAGTGCAGCAGCCATCCAGCCAGGAAAAGTAAAGAAAAGTCCAAAGCAGGATTTAGCATGGCATACTAACCCAGCTGTCCAATAACATAACCTCCATGGCTCTCTTCAAATTACAACAATCATTTACACTGAACTGTGTCCAACTCAGTATTGATGAAATCCTTCCTTTGAGCAAGTGTCAGATAAAATAACTCTGGTTTATGATAATTTGTTAAGGACAGCAAACAAATGAATGTCCCACAAAAGGACAATCTCCAGGAATTCCATGGACAGACACAATTGTTAAATCAGGCACTGGAACACTAGTACTCTTGGAAATCCTTCTTGTGCAAAGTTTTAGCCATCTTAACTATGCTGACAAAACCTCTTGAGTGTTGAGAAAATATCAGGTGTAAATACTTTCACGCTGGGTGGACATCATGTCCACTCTAATCAGAGGAATTTTCTTCATGGACTACAAATGCTCAGGTGCTAAAACTCAGCCATCATTATCCAGCAATACCATCTAGTCACCCTGTTGAAAGAAAGACATGATCCCCTGAAAGATGTCCATCTAAAAATCAGTGAAACATACATGCTGGTCAAAGTAGCAGAGATCCATGAAAGAAGGAAAACTGTAAAAATTCTCTAGCATCACGTGTGCTATAAAATCAAGGCATATCTTAAGAGTTCTTCTGACTTAAACTGATTCACTACAGTAGACCTTTCTGGGGGAGGATTAGTAATATCAGGAACATGACTATATGGACTTTTGCAAAAACTGACAGATCCTTTGTGATAGTTCTCCAAGCCTCAGGTGAACTTGTAGAAAGTGCAGTTGTGTACACTTACCATAAATGTAGATGTTAGAGTGTATTCACTGTTGCAGTCATCACCTGTGGGTTATTCCCTGCTGTGGTAGCCCTCAGCCGGCCCAAACACCAGAATCAATGTTTTTATGCGTAAGCTGCTGGTGCTTGTAGACTGATGTCAGGTCGTCAGTGCTATAAAGCAAGGCAGCTGATGCCATTACATCGTTTTTTCTTGCCCTAACCAGTCAGAAGCCCAAGGAAATATGGCAAAGTGGTTCTGGTGGTTAAAAAACACCCTAAGAAGCTTATGTCTCCCTAAGGAAAGAGGATATAAAGGGGAAGGAGGGAGGGAAACCAGGACTACAACAATGAATACACTCTAACATCTATGGTTATGGCAAGTGTACACAACTGTACTATGTTCTTCATGTTTCACAGTTGCAGTCATCACCTGTGGGAGGATTCCCAAAGCTGAGGAGAGGGGTGGAAGGGTTAGTTAGAGACCTAGGCATGAGTAAGCAAGCCCTGCAGAACTGCAGAGGCAAACCCTGCCCTAGCCTTAGAGAAAAGATGAAGGCGTTAATGCTTTGTAAATGTATGGACCAAGGTCCAGGTGGCAGCTTCCAAGATGCCCCTGGTGGGAACTCCTCTGAGGAATGCTGTGGAAGTGGAGGCTGCCCTAGTGGAATGGGTATGAACAGACTTATGGGGTGGTTTCCCATGTAATCTGTAGCAGAAATGGATACAGTGTGATATCCATTTGGAAATGGTTTGCTTGGAAATGGGCTTCCCCTCTGCTGCTGGGGCAAAGCTGACAAGAAGTTGGTCCATTTTCCTGAAGGGTTTAGTATGGTCCAGGTAGTATCTGAGCTGTCTGTGCATGTCTTGTGAGTGCAGCATTCTTTCCCCCTTGTTTTGAGAGTTAGGGAAGAAGGTGGGCAGATGAATGGCCTGGTTGAGAGTCACATTAAATACCACCTTGGGCATAAAGGAGGGGTTAGTCCTAAGGGAGACCCTGTCTGCATGGAAAATGATGAAGGGCTCAATGGCCATCAGTGCCTGAAGTTCTGAAACCCTTCTGGCTGAGGTGATAGCTAGTAAGAAAGCAGTCTTCCAGGAGAGGTATTTCAGTTCTGCTAAAGTAGCAGATTCGAAGGGTGATAAGGTTAGTTTTTCCAAAACATAATTCAGGACCCAGGCTGGCGTGGGTGGCCTTCTGAGAGGTCTGATATTAGAAAACCCTTTGAGGAATTGTTTAATCAAAGGATGTGAGAATAGGGGCTGGTCTGTATCAAAATGAGCTGAGGCATGGATTTTAACAGAAGAGGAGGAGAGGCCACTATTGAGTAACTCCGCTAGATAGTCCAGGATAAGAGGGACAGAAGGTTGTGAGAAACTGGCTCCTCTGGACTGGCTCCAGGAGCAGAATCTTTTCCATTTCCCTGTGTAAGATTTTCTGGTGCTGGGCCTTCTGGCCTCTGTGATAATGTCTAGGACCTGTTTGCTTAACAGGTGCCCCTTGCTTGCCTTCAGAGTATTAGCCATGCTGACAGTTTTGAGAGTCTGCAAGTCTGGGTACAGCATCCCCCCCCCCGGTTGAGTCAAGAGGTCTGGGATCAGGGGAAGCTGTGATGTCAGGCTGCACAGCAAGGGGTACCAATGCTGTCTGGGCCAATCTGGAGCAATGAGGATGGCCTTTGGTCCATCCTCCCTTATCTTGATCAGTACCTTGGGAATAAGAGGCAGAGGAGGGAATGCATACACGAAGAGGGAGTTCCAGGGGAAGGTCAAGGCATCCACCTTCCCATGCTAGGTGGTGATACTCCATGGTACAGAATTTCTTCAGCTGGTGGTTAAGGTGTGAAGCAAAGAGATCCACCTCTGGATTTCCCCACTCGTGAGTAACTTGCAAAAAGATCTTTCTGTGGAGCTGCCATCCGTGGGGGTCCAGTAAGTTTATGATTAAGTGGTCTGCCAGGCTGTTGCTGATCCCTGGTGGGTATTGGGCTATTAGGTATAATCCCATGGAGGAGGCAGTCAGCTAGAGGTTCATGGCTAGCCTGCACAGGGGGTAAGATTGGGTCCCTCCCTGGTTGTTGATGTACCACATTACTGTGGTGTTGTCTGTTTTGATAAGGAGAACCCCTGGCCTGAGTTGGGGTTAGAAGGATGTCAGAGCTTTTTGTATTGCTATAATTTCCTTCTGGTTGATATGTAAGGGAAGGTGCTAGGCATCCCAAAGACCTTGGGTTCACCTGCCTGCTAGGTGAGTGCCCTAAGCAATGTCTGAAGCATCGGTGGTGATGGTCTGCCAGGTAGGGCGAAGGATGAAGGTGAGACCCTTGTTCTTGGCACAGTCCCCTGCCCACCAGAGAAACTCGGCTTTTATACAGGGGATCAGAGGGAGAGAGGTCTCTAGAGGCTGTGAGTGTTGACACCAAAGGTTCTGTAGATACCACTGAAGCTTTCTCATGTGAAACCTAGCCAGAGGAATTAGAAGGCTGCAAGATGCCATGTACCCTAAGGCTTGCAGGAACTTCTTCGCCGTGAGGTGACTTTTGGATGCCAGCTGGGTAAAGTAGAGAGGCAGGAATCTCTGCTTTTCTGGGGATAGGAAGGCCATTTGGGATGCTGTGTTCAGCAGTGCTCCCAGGAAAATGATCCTCCTGGAGGGTGTTTGCTTTGATTTCTTCTCGTTGATGGTGAACCCTAAAGAAGTTAGGAGGGTTTGGACAAAGCGGAGGTCCTGGAGCAGCTTTCCATTGCTCTCTGCCTTAACGAGGCAGTCATCCAGATAAGGGTAAATCTGTATATTTCTCTGTCTGCAAAATGCTACAGCTGGGGCTAAACATTTGGTGAATACCCTGGAGCAGTAGATACGCCAAAGGGAAGCGCAGAGAACTGAAAGTGTTGTGAGCCTGCTCTGAAGTGCAGGAATTTCCTGCAGGATTCCCTTATGGGGATGTGCAGGTAGGCATCTTTTAGGTCTAGGGTTAATAACTAGGCATTTTTTGTCAACGTAAGCAGCAGCTGCTGCAAAGTTTGTATTTGTATCCTTGAAAAATGATCTTTAAGACCCATTGGTCCTTTGTTTCAGACCGCCAATTTTCTTTGCAGAGGGGCAGCCTTCCTCCTAACTTTTGGTGGGTGAAAGGAGGGCAGAAGGGGGAGTGGGAGTCATTGAGAGTTTTTTGCCATAGAGGGGTGGCTTAGAACTCCCTACCTTTGCAGCGGAAGTGGTCCACTGTTTGGTTCTCTGCTGTCCCTAGGATAAGCGCCTGGGTGGTCTGTCCCTGTGGGACTTACCTTGCCCCTGTCTGCTAGGTGCAGGAAAAGACCAGTGCTTAGAGGGAAAATTCCTGCTGAATCTAGGAGGTTGAACCTGAAAGAAATCTTTTACTGTTTGCATTGATTTTGCTTTGTCTTCCATCTTTTTAAGCACCTCTTCTGCTTTTTATCCAAACAAGCGGTCTTTATCCAAGGATGCATCAACTAATTTAGACTTAACATGATCAGGGAGCGGTTGTTCCTTCAACATGCATGTCTCCTAATGACAGATCCAGACACTGCTGCCCTGCTTGAGGCTTCTAGTGTGTCATATCCACAGTGTAATGAGTGTTTTGCCACTTGACCAGTAGAGTGCAGTAAATCTGCTAACTCTTTAGAACTGGCACAGTCAGAAAACGTAGAAATATTTTGCTTTAATAGTTCCAAAGTGTGTTGTTGATATTTTAACATATGGAACTGACAGTTGAGTGCTCTTGATAGCCAAGGTTGCAGAGGTGTAAACTTTTTTTACCCAATCTGTCCAGAGCTCTGGCATCCTTGTCAAAAGGAGTAGGATTCTTTGCAGAAGTAGCCCCCATCTCCCTTAGGTCCCTGTGTAATGACCTCCGGGTCTGCAGCAGGATTTCTGTACAGGTATTTATGAGAATCCGGTACTCTGTAATACCTGTCAGGTTTACTGGAAGCAGGTGGGAGGGGCATCAGAGGCTAAACTGGATTCATGGAAAACATTATCCACCACTTCTAAGATGGGGGGATGGCCAGGGGTCTGTGCTGGGGCAGGTCTAGAAAACTCTCTTAGCCTTTTCTTAGACTGAGGGAAGTCCTGAAATTCCCAGTGGAAATGCTCCCTGAGATAGTGAAGAGTTTCCCCAAAGGAAAGGTCTTCTGGTGGGGAGGCAAAAGGAATGGATTCCTCTGCATCTGAATCTTCATAAGCAGTCAGAGGTTGTTTTTCCTCTTCAAAATCTGAATAATCAGATTCCTCAGAATCCTGCTCTGTCATTAGTTCAGGAGAAGAGTGTCTTTTCCTTTTTAGAAGTTGTGGCCTGACTGCCCCTGATAAGGGAGATAAGATCCTCCGCCATCTTAAACATGTGGGCTTGGGATGGTGGAGCAGGAGTAAGAGGGTGGCTAGAGGTAGATTTTCTGGAAGTGGACTGGCTTCTAGGCCTAAGAGTATCCATCGGTCTGAGAGAAACGGTAGTCGGATGAGAAGACATCATTTTTTGTCTAGAATTGGTAGTGCGAAAGGCCTCCTCGGAAGCCAGTGCTCTTGACCCAACCGAGGCAGAGACAACCAAAGGCTCGGAAGACTAAGAAGATTTCTGCTGCATACCGGACTCCGAAAGGGTCTCAGTAGAGGCCTGCGTAGATATTGTATCGGGCATCTGGCTGTGAAAGCACCTCACTGAATTCCAAAGAACTGACGACCTGCTTAGCAGTAGAGTCGTCAGAAGGCTTAACCTTGTGTGGTCTGTCTCTATCTTTATCCCTACAGTTTTTTATTTTTTCAGAATGTCTACAGATTGTTGGCTGATGGATGCCATTTGTGAAGATGGAGGATGAAAATATCTGTCTACAATAAGAGCTCTACGACGAATGGTTCTCGCATTAAAGAGGGCACAGAGCCGGCAACGGGGGAGTCGTGGTCTGGGCCTAAACAAGTGACGCAGTATGAATGGAAGTCTCGGTGTGGGATCTGCTTTCCACAGGTGAGACAATTAACTTTCTCGGACATCGGTTAGTGCAAGAAAAAAGGATCCCCAACAGGGTACTTAGCTTTAGACGCTTTCAGCTGTAATCCGAGCTCTGGTAGCAACTGACTGGCACACTTGCGAACTGCTTCTGCTATGGGCTCCACGGCAAGAAAGACTGATGTAATGGCGTCAGTTGCCTTGCTTTATAGCACTGACGAGCTGATGTCAGTCTACAGGCGACAGCAGCTGACGCAGAAAAACATTGACTCTGGTATTCGGGCTGGCCGAGGGCTAACACAGCAGGGATAACCCACAGATGATGACTGCAACAGTGAAACACGAAGAACACCTACCTCTTCCACTGACTATCCATAAATAGAGTGAGAACAGCTAAGTAGGGTCCTCCTTTTGGGCACCTTAATCAGCATGAGAGAGAGAGGTATAGCCATATGACTCTTCCTCTTTGGGCATTAGCCAGTCCTAGAACATGAAAAAGCATATTAATATGGTGAAGGATCATGTAAGACCCTCCACAGAAGTGAGGCCCCATTTCTTCCTAAGAAAATCAACCAGGTCCTTGGTGGGCAGGCCAATGAGAATCACCCCAAGAAAGGGATATCCAGAATTGTGGTTGTGATCTTCTTCAAGAAGGCTGATCTCAGTCACACCATCTCTTGAAGTCATATGCTTGAGACTGTAGCCCATCTAAAACACCAGAACAGTCAAAATTAGAGAGAAAGACATGGTATCCTACTATGGATTCTGCTGACAATGCCACATAAAGATCTTTCTTTAGCTCAGATAATCAATTGGGCTGGAAATGAGGCAGCTAAGAAAAACAGTTGATGACCTTGATCTCTAATGTGACAAATACGCAGTCCTTCCATACTACACCCACCACCCACAAATAAAAGTTCTAAATTTCTTGCCTGGTGGCAAGATGATAAAATGCTGGTTATACAAGATGTACATTGAACTAAAGAGCTTGTATGGGAATTAGCGCTGGGATGCTTAGTATGTTACTCTGCCAACAAGTTACAGAAGGTATCAGCCTTCATGAGGCCTGAAAGAACGCATTCAGGTATGTTGATACATTGCCATTATGTACATCAATATGCAGTCAAAAGCTACAGTTTCTGCATTTCGATTAAGTTTATAATATTTATGCAATGACATGACTGACTGTGCATATCCATGTTAAGAATGGCTCTAGTTTTACAGCAGTCCAACAGTCTTTCAACAATGAAGTCAAATTTAAGGTACTGAAACTAGCTAATAAGCCATGTCACAGACGTATTTTACTGGTGCAATTTGTGGTGCTGTTTTTTTCTGTGTACGATTGCAAATAGTGTTGTACAGTCTTGGAGTTGGTATTAACTAGTGAGGTGTGGGAGTACAGAGGGGTTTGCTCCTCTGTGAAAATACCTTTTTTCTTTTCAATGTGGAAGGCTGGTAGGTGCCAGTTTAACAGTTTCAGTATACTTAATTGTCGATTAAGTGCAGCTCAGTATAGACCCATACTGCTGGCTGCCTGAATAACTAGATGAGGAAGGGCAACCAAGGAGCCTCTCAGGCTTTTTCCAAAGAAACTCCACCAGATTTAAAAGGAGCTAGGAGATAAAGTAAAAGTTATTTCTCATAAGCTTAACAGTACATCCAAAGAATAGTATGAAGAGATGAATTCTTCATTTCTTCATCTCAGTTTTCAAAATCTGCTAAATCATATCAACAGCCATATTATGAGGAAGAAAGAACAGTTGTGTAAGAACTTACCATAACAGTAGATGCCCTACTTCACACTGTTGCAGTACTCCTTACGAGAGGGAGATCCTGTTGAGAATAGCCTCATGTCTAACAGACATACCAAAGCCTTGGGTCCTTCCAAGTGCCATATGTCAGACATATGTCCTACATTTGAGGTGTAAGATACATAGGTGATGTATCGGCTCCAAATACTCAGAACTGAACTGCCACAGGAGAACTAGAATAACCCAGGAGGAAGAGAAAACAGCTTACATGTACATCTAGAAAAAGGGAAAAGGAAAGACCTCCCTTGGCCAGATAAAAAGGAAAAAAAGTAACAACTGGCCTACATTATTTCCCTACTACCAGTTTTTATCTTTCTCAAGCATACTTATTTCCTCAAACCCACCCCTTTTACTGTTTCACGTATGCTCTGAACCATTTTTGTTACCTTCCTGTATTAGCTAACTCATTTACTCAATTTTACACCCCTAAACCAAACCATTACCTTTAACCCACTATTCCTCAGATTTTAAAATAGTTCAGCATGCTTACTGTTCGCAGATTATTCACTCCTTTTTCTCTCTCTCAATGTTCACACTCATCAGTGAAAAAGTTAATTGTTTTACCCCCTTTTCATTTCCTACAGCTATCTGCTAAACATATAAAACCACCACGGCTTCTACTATATTCCTCACCTCTTTTAACTCAGTCACACCTATAGTGCCTTTGTTGTACCGTCATCACCCACAAATTTTTCTGGCACCATGATATGTTTAGAGCTGGTTTCCTCAACTACGTGACTTAATTAGCAAAAGGCAGCATAAGAAAGAAGAATGCATAATTAATAAAATGCCATTATGATTGTTAATCTAGCAGTCCTGGATTGGAGATAGTGACCGTTGTTACGTATTTACATTTTCATAACTGAGAGAGCTACTTGCTGTTGAAGGGCATAATGTGAAATGTCATGGTGAAAGATAAAAAAATAAATAAAATAAAATGCATTGTCACTGTATGTATAATGTACTAAACTGGAGAACCTGATAGCAGGTGGCTATTAATTATGAAGATATGTAATTTTCCATATATACATGATATTTCTATGACTAATTGACTTTACCATGAAGCTTTAGATGACGTTGAAAGAAACTGTCACTGATATTTGACTGCAAGTTGCACATCTTGAGAAATATTCAACATTATTAGATGAGCTAAAGTAATCACATTTTTGTAAATACCTCATATCCAATGTCATCCATATTTTATTCACTTGTTTAGCAGTTCTTCACTCTCCTTCATGTTGGCATATGTCGTCAGAGTCTCATGTTTAAACACCTTACTCTTCCTTCTAGAGATGTAGCAGGGTCAGTTGGTGCCCTGCACAATGATCTCTTGATATGATGCACTTCCCTATATAGAAGTTGAGGATCAAAATAAAACAAAACAACAAACAAGTCCTTTTTGAGTAAGGACCAAAGAAAAAAAACATCCTCAGACTAAGCAAACAGCTATACATATATACATATATATATATATATATATATATATATATATATATATATATATGCAGCAAAGTAATTCGAATGACTGTCTATGTTAAAAAGACTAAAATATTTAGGCTACTATGCATGTGTCAAACAGATGATATAAGAATTTGCTACAGTGACCGAAATTCAAGCACACGATTGTGGCTCCTTAAAAGATTGCTGTTACTGCTTGTGTGTATCAATCAGCACACCTTTTCTACAGCACCAAATGTTTCCTCTAAAAGCTTGCACTTGGGGCTGTGCCTCTAGCTTCACTCTGTCCTTGCTGGACTAGCTTCATTCTGTCTTTGGTGTAGCTTTGTTTCCTAATATCAGATCACACTATCTTTACCTTACACCCACGCTGTAACTAAATTACGTCCATGCTGAATGACCTCTTTCCTATAACCTTACGCGAACTCCCATTCTTTAATACGCGTTTATCAATCATACATCCAGAATCATTAGTATATGGTCCCAACACTTGTCTGCTCTCCCATCATCTTCAAATACTTCTAAGCTTATTCATATTTTTATCCATTCCTCCCCTCCTGCATGAACTCTATTTATGCCTTTTGAGTAGTTTACACTGAGAAAAGCACTTACAGTATTCCCATGAAATACGTTAGCGGAATTTTAAATGGAGGAGAAAGTGTGTACACGTTTTGTAGACTGCAGTTTCTGAATCTGTTAAAAGTGCATTAAACAACCTTAATGCATAGGTTGCGCCTACATGGGACAACAGATTTTTGTTTCTATTTTATAATAGACCAGCAATGACATTCTTATCTAGCAGTGCTTCTACAGAACAGAACAGAACAGATAATATTCTAACAATTACATTTGTTTTTAAAGAAACCGGCACATTCCGAGCTGGATGTGCCTTATAACAGACCTGGAGCTACTGACAGTTGCTCTCTCGCATATTTGGTAGAGCAGCATCAGTATCTCTCCTTATTGCAAAGATACTGAGGACAGCTATTACTACTGAATGTTCACTGGCAACAGCAAACATTTGCCTTGTGTTACCATCTTAGACCTCTGTGATGAAACGTAACTTTTTATTAACAATGATGGAAAACGCAAGTGAAATAGACTGCCCTGCCCTAAAGCAACTGATTTCTGGTTCATTTCTTAGCAGATTACACAGGAAACAAATTCTAGTTCCAGTCTCTCTGTACCTTATAATGGAAGCTCTAGTTTCATTTGTAAGTTTTGCAATGCTGCGATACAAAACAAAAAAGCAAACAGCATGCACCAGAAACAATGTTAGTAAAATATAATTTTATTCCTGAATTTACAACAATTAAAATAAAGAAATTCTGACATATAAAATACATTGAAATGGCTAAGCTAATTTTGATTTATTCAGCAAATATGAGTGATGGAAAAAATAAGTGCTATCTTTTCATACGTATGCTGTTGCCCCATCCCAGATGGGTACAGTAATTAACAAATATGCTCTAAGGACTGTCTGCCATCAATTGCTTGTAATTCTTTCATTGCATATTTAGTCTAGCAATATTAAAGCAGTTGAGGTGATAAACAGCATGAAAATCTATTTCATTTTGAAAACTATGCTTATGTTGCCATGATATATTGAGATGAAAAAATAAAACTACTGCCCTAATACTTTTAATGATACAAGAACCAGTAAAAAGCACAACAGGTTCATCTCCCTACATATAGAATTGAACATTTTAATATGAGGAAGAAAAAAAAACAGCAGCGTCTGCTAAAATGTATTGTTAATCAGGCAGGAAATTGTTTAAGGGAAGACCAGCATAAATATGTCAAAACAAGATACATGAGGTTCACAAAGGCTTGGCTCCAACAGCTACATTTTACAGTATCAGTTGATCTGTGACGGGACCCTCTTTTGTGGATTCATGATGGGGAGAGTCTTTTCCCATCACAATATGGTTTTTATTTTGTGAAGCTGCCATATTTGGGGATGCGAGTGCCCATGTTCATTCAGCCAATGTATGTCATGACATCAGACACAACAGGAAAGTTTACCGGCCCTAAGACCAGACATTCACCTAGAAGATAAACAAGCAAGTTCATGTAAATCAAGACAAACAATGAACGAAACCTAAAATATAGAAGGACAAACCAATGCATAGCTATACTTATGTTTACAAATGCAAGCCCAACACTGGTAAAAAATAAATCTGATCTCCAAATTGGGAGATAATGAAACTTATAAACCATTACTACTGTGTTTTTGCAGGGGAATTCCCCTGCACATCCCACAATTTTTTTTTGGGGGGAATGCCCTTTTTATCTCTTCCCTACTAACTATACATATTAACTTGGAGGCTGCTATACCTAAAAACACAGGGAATATTCAGAGCTACTCCAACTTGTAACTCAGTATATATATTTTCTCCAACATTCATAAATATTTCAAAGCCGTAAGATAAATAATTGCAAAGTAAAGAATTCCAACTAGTACCCAAATATATACTCGCCTAATTTACAAGGAACTTTGCAGCAATGGATGGATGAAGGGAGAACCCACAGGCACAAAGGGGCTGGCAGGAGTATCCCTTCATAGATTAATAGATAAGCAGTATTAAAGCCCCCTACAAGGAATACGCTGGAAAGAGGACAAAAGTGAAAGGTTCAGAAAGCAAATCTGCTGTGTCAAGAAACTAAAGGAAGATAATTCCTGGAGTCTCACTCCATAAATCAGAACTTTGTGAATGTGTGAACTGATAACTGAACTGGTTATTTGCAATGGACACAGTCGTGAAAAACCAGCAATGGAAGCTGCCATGCCACTTGGTTGAGTGTAACAGCAGTAGCATTTTCTGATGGAAGGTTAGCTACCCAGTCCAAACAAAATACTGCTAGCAATCCACTTAAGAGAAGAATTGCTTGGCAATTGCCTTCTCTTTCCTCCATCGAGCAAAGGGGTATAAAGCAGTCTTCCTAATCACAAGCAGAGCATAAATTGTCACTGCATACATTGGGTGTGAAGCCCCCCCCTCCCCCCCCCCCCCACACACACACACTTTTTAGTTTCTGCACTCAAATAAGGTTTAAAATGCAATTCTGACAACACTTTTGACAAGAAACATAGATTAGTTTAAAGGGACATCCAATACTTGTACACACCAAATATGGTTCCCTCCAAATAAGGGTATGAAGTTCTCAGATGTTGTGAGCACAAGTGATGGCTACCAGAAACACGTTTCTAAACAACCTATACAGTTATAAAACCTACAAAAATATATTTCTAAATACAACCGACACAGTTATAAAACCAACAAGATTGAAAAGTGAATGGGTAAACCTGTCAGTTATGAAACTGAGCTAGAGGTTCTTAAGTGGAGAAAAACATGGAACTCTTTTTGCAGGATACCAGATCAGCTGATGTTGGCCTACCAGTCTTGTCTTTCTCAACTTCATGTTTGCAGAAATAACTTTCACATGCACTCTGACCACAAAACAGCCAAGGCACAGATCATACAACTTCCTGAAAAGTCAGTAGCGTTTGCATACTGAATGACTGAAGCAGCACAAAATCTTTCCATACAGCATATGGAAAAAACTTGGAAAAATATTTTCCAATGGGGAGGGTGACTTCAACTACCTTTGATACTACAGATGGGGGATCTTGCAGGATCAGTATATTAGAGCCACAACCACACTCTGAGGTTAACCTTGTATCCACAACTGTAAAGGACATTCATGGCCTGCAAAAAAGGAGTTAACTGGAACATGAAATTTTAATACTCCTTGGGTCACCAAAGATTGATGAGTACATGGCTCTTATTTTCTATGGATTTTTCAATTAGCCATAGAATCATTAAAGAATGAAGGCATACATGAATCTTCCTAAACATGACAGGGAATGTATCTGCCGCTCTCTCCTGTCCTGTTGTTCAGAATAAAAGGGAGTGGGACCACACTTTCCTATGTGGCAAACAAGCCACTTTCTGTGGTGTCCTACTTCGACAAGAACCTAATCAGACAAAACTCCCACAATGTCAGCTGCAAGAGAGGACTGGAGTCACAGCATGCTGTCCACAGGCATGGTCATTAGTACCAGGACATGAATGGCTAAGTGACCGGTGCTCCTTTAGTCCAGTGCTAATCCCATTTCACCCCTCTTTCTCTCTCTGCATAGGGAGGATGAGGGAGAAATCCAGGGGGCATCCAAGATGGACTGTCTTGAGCCTCTCCATAAGGAAGAATAACCACCTCAGCCAGGGCCATCCTGCACAGAAAAGATGCTGATTAGATGACTAAGCTAAGACTCCTACGATTCAGCAATTAAACAGGAAATTCTGATATACCCAATCTGCAGGTCTTGTGTGCAACCATTAGCTAAATAATGCATATAAGTAATGTACAAATAATAAAAATCTGCACAATGCCATAGAAAATATGACCATTTTGATTCACATTCTGGGAAAAAAAAGATCTGAATGTAGACGCTGTGCATCAGCAGGTTCACATTTCAGCCATCAATGGTGTATTTAGCAACTCACCCAGCATCAAACATGGTAATATCTCTTTTTTGTAAAATCTTGTGTGTTTATAGCACAACAGCTTTAGACATGATGGCAAATATTTTCGCTAATCACTTAATGAGAACAGGGTGGAGTACATGCTACTGTGACCACTTTCTTTCATGCCATTTAGCGGTGAACAGGAAGCAACTGAAATGATGTCACACAGTCAATAATCCAACTTGAGGGTGCAGTCCAGACCTTGCCCTGACGCACTTTTTCTGGGGCATAATTGGACAATTTGTCATAGATGATGTACTGTGTACAGTAGCTTTGGTCAGAGTCTGGATCTGCATGATATGCTACTGTGTTTATTGTTTGAGTCACGTCACTTTCTGGTTTTGGCTGCCGGTGCAAAATCTGTCCACCACCAGCTTTAATAAGCTGAACAAGGTCATCTTTTGAGTGCTTCTTGAAGGATCCCATGAAGAAAAAGTAACAGCCATCAAATAACTTTGGCAGCTAAAAATAAAATAAATAAATAGTTAGTTGTTTTGACTCAAGAAATGTGATTCAGAAGAAAAAAAAAAAAAAAAGATGCTGCCACACTGGTTTACTACATGCTGTTTCCTTTTTTACAAGCTTAAAGCAATTCTCTATCAAAGATAATGGTAAATTCATCAGACAAGTAAGTATGCCCATCACACTTACAGTTTAAGGAATGCATATGGTGTACGCAGAGATAATGCACCTTTACAAGTACTTAGTCTTACAATACCATCGGTTTAAACATTGAGCACTTAAGCATTATTTCCAGATTCCTTATTTTTCATTTGTTTTTTTAAACAATTGTTCTTTCTGTGTGACCTTTTTACTCATTGTTTCACATTCCTGAAGTCTGTCATTTTATACAAGTTTACATATCTTTACTAAATGTTTTTCACGTGAAAGTATGGTGAGAATCACAAGAAGATAGCACAGAGAATAGCTGAAATGTACCAGCATAAAGCCAATCTCATTTAAAGACCAACTTAAAGACACATCAGATGGGACAGAACCATCAGCATGCAACAAAGTGAAATGTAGTGGGGAAACCAACAAGCTGGTATGTGACTATATAGTGCAAAAAAAGAAAAAAATAATTTTAAATAGGGTGAGAATGAAGATCATGTAATACATCTCAATTAACATTCTCAAAACAAGATAATCAAGGAAAAATGTTTAGGCCGCAGAGTGGTTTACAACATAATGAGTCTGAGATGTGTTCAGAACAGCAGTCATTCTAGTCACGCTCTGTTCAAAATGTTACTGATAAAAGTTTAATGTATTTTCACTTCTTTACCTGTGCTTAGTGATCTGCTGTTGGCTCTTTTTACAGCACTAAAACCAAAAATGGCCTCCACTACCCCCCCCCCCCCCCAGCTTGTTTCCCTCACTCCCCTCTGTAATTAATGATCTACACCCTGCTGTACCTGGCAGCCTGCACTTTCTAAATTGTTCTTTTCAGTTACTGCATTAGTGAATATTCATCTTTTCTGTAAAGTCTGTTCAGGGTTTTCTTCTTCTTTTTTATGCCCTGAAAATTCACAGATAAATAATGAACTAATAGCTTCTACTTTCAGCCGAATCTAAGTTATCACCTACATTAGTATTGTGTTTCACTTCATTGATATTCAGTGTTAAACTCTTTTCTCTGTATTTATAAGTGTCACATATCTTTGAATTTATTACTGCTCAATACCGGAATTGTTTGGTTTCTGCTACATACAATCAACTGCATTACTAGCTGAGTTAAGTACAAACTTGCAGTGTTAAAGATTGTACTGCATTTCATTTTTCTGTCTATTTAATAGTTTCATTGAATATTGTGTCTGTGTCTCTCTGTAGTTATTTATTTTTCTATTTAATTATTACATAGAATACTGTGGTCTCTCTCTGTCTCTGCAGTTAGATTCCCGCCCGCCCTCCCTGTTATCTTGGTGGCTTTGGAATTGCCTGTCCCTCCTGTAAATTTGTGTTGAACGCTCCTCCTGGGTCTATCTCATTAGCTCACTCAACCGAGTACAGTGAGATCATATTTTGACTTCAGGCACTCCTACCAGTACCATCTATTCAGCTCTTTCCCAGCTCTATTCCAGTCTAGTGTCACTAGCTCATTCTACCTAATACAGAGAGAACATTTGTGAAGGGCAAGCCACTTACGTCCTTAATTTTGAATTATCTTCTGTTTCTCCTTTCTCCCTTTCCAAAAAAAAAAAATTCTAAGCTCGTTTCCTGCCTGCCTTTCCTGTAGCTAGTCTAGTCCAGATACAGATTTGCTGTAACCAGGACTGTTTGTAAGCTTCTGAGCCCCCAAAGCCTTTCTGTGTTGGAGTGAAGCCTTCTAGCTTATCAGAGGGAGTGGTAAGCACTAGGTAGCCTATCTACCACAAGAGTGGTTTCTGGCCCAGAAATTGTAGTTTATTGGCCACTTGGGCAGTTTTTCCATCTCTTTAAACTTTCTGGTTTAAAAGCGCCCATTTCCCACCTTTCCTGTAACTAGTCTAGTCCAGATACAGATTTGGTGTATCAAGGACTGTTTGTCAACTTCCGAGCCCCCCTAAGCCTTTCTGTGTTAGAGGGATGCATTCTAGCTTATCTTATTAAAAGATAAAGGTACAGATTCTTAGTTTTAGCACTTGAATTTGCTTATTCGTTTTCAGCACTTGTTCAGAACTTGTTGTTAGCACTAAATAAGCTACAAATTACTACAGCACTCAACCTTCCTCTTTGTCCCACTCACCAGGCTAAACAAGGAGAAGGTTACTGTCAAGCTGCCTGTCTGTTGCCAGGATCCGCCACATAACCCACGCACTCAGGTCACTCCACAACAAGTACAAATATGACTCTGCCATTGTCCATGTTGGTGTGAATGACCCAAGATGTACCTCCCTAGACTACATGAAAAGAGACATGGAAGAGCTCTCTGATCTTGTAGCCCAGGCAGGTATGACCCTAGCCCTGAGTAGCATCCTGCCATCACCCAGAATGATACCGCAGTACAAGGATAAAATGATTGACTTCAACAATTGGCTAAGCTTTGGTGTCATTCTAAGGGGATCCAGTATCTGTCTGCCTGGGACAACATGGTCGACAGACCACGATGCTTTGCCAGAGATGGACTGCACCCGTCACCCCTGGGATTCTGGATACTGGCTAAGGCTCTTGCTGCCCCTACAGTGCCTTTTTAGGCAAGGTTCAAATGACAAATTCACCACTGTAACAGGAACAGGCAAGCAAAAACTGAGGATAATGCTACTCAATACTAGAAGTCTACATCTCAAAATGCACTCACCCGAGGGACTCCTTAAAATGAAAAGCATCGATATCTGTGCAGTGACTGAGACCTGGTTCAAGGCTCCAGGCAGCACTCCTGCATTACCAGGCTATAACTCATACCACACTTTTTTGGCCACCTAACCTGGACTGGAACACCAAAGGCAGAGGTGTGTCCATATTCATTAAGGATATCCACACCTCCAGGCTAGTTGCTCAGCATAATGCATCCAAGGTTATCCAAGTGCAACTAACTCTGGGCAAAACTTCAATCCAAATTGTAGCTTGCTATAGATCCCCCACCATGCCCCAAAATATTAGGGTTCAATCAAACACCCTAATAATGGGTGATTTCAACTACCCCACCATTAACAGGGAAAACTACTCATGTACCAACTCCTTTGCTCAAAGCTTTCTGGAATTCATAAATTCCAATGCCCTGCATCAACTTATCCACACCCCCACCAGGGGCAGCAGTATCCTAGACCTAGTCATTACCAACATGAGTGACCGATGTTCCACACCTGAAGTCAGCTAATTGTTGGTCAGATCCGACCATAAGCTAATCACCTTAGATATCCACCCCCCATTAAGGAAATTACGGTAAAAAATTTCTCCAAAGCCAACTTCATGCTTCTTAAGACAGAAGTGGCGAACTTCATGACACCCATGCAGATAGACAATACAGTTACAACTGCTGAATCCTACACAGATGCACTCTATAAGCACTTACACGAGTGCATGGATCATGCTATCCCAAATACAACCAAGATGCTATCCTCCAAAAAAGGAAGCCAATCTGGTGGTCCCCTGCCATAAACAAACTCTACAACAGAAGAAAGAAACTGTTGCAAAAGAGAGTAAAATCCCATGAGTGGAGGAGTTCCCTGGACAGCCTCAGTAAGAAGCCGAGATCCTTTATAAGATCCTCCAAAGCTAGCTACGAAAACAAAATTGCCACTGATTCTAGGGACAACCACAAAGAATTCTATAGCTATGTCAAGAATCTCAATGGCAACACTCAGATCTGCTCTGAGTTACAGCACAACAGCATGAAAAGTACAGAACCAAATGATATTGCCAACGTCCTGGCAGATAGGTTCAGTGCTAACTTTACCCACCTCTCACCGACTAAAGGGCCCATATCTATACAGGAAGAATGCAGAGTCCCTGTAATCACAACTATGCAGGTAAAAGCTGCACTCTCTAAAGCCAAAAAATACAGCATCCATGGGACCGGACAACATCCCAGGCTGTGTTTTACACAAACTTCAGAACGAACTGGGTCCCCACCTAAGCACCATGCTCAATCATAGTCTCATATCAGGCTTTGTGCCCACTGAATGGAGCACAGCAACAGTTATACCCATTCCACAAAGGGGTAGCCACCACTGATCCCGGGAACTATTGCCCTATTAGCCCGACGATCCTGGTTTATAAGGCCATGGAACGTATCATCAGGGAACTCATAAACAAAGACATTGGTAACCTCCAAACTCTGGACCCCACCCAGTTCGGGTTTGTGAAAGGCAGATCATGCCTCCTGAACCTGATCGACTTCTTTGAGGCAGTCACCAAAGCTGTAGACAAGGGTAAAGTGGTTTACACAACCTATCTTGACCTCGCCAAGGCTTTCGACACCATCCCCCATTCTGAAATTATAGCTAAACTCACTAAACTAAGTATAAATCCCTACGTCACTGTAAAAGTTGCAGACTCCAAGTGTGACTTCAAACCAGTGACAAGTAGAGTATCACAGGGTTCAGTCCTGGGACCTCTCCTGTTTGGTATCTACTTCTCTGAAGTACAGGCCAACACAGAAGGCCTTTGGCTAACAAAGTTCCCAGATGACTGCAAACTAGGAGCCATAGTTGAGTCCCCAAATGATGTGGACATCCTACAGAAGGGCATCACTGAGACAGATACCTGGTGTCAGAGCCAAGGCCTCAAGCTCAGTGACAAAAAGTGCACTGTCATCCCCTTTAGAAAAACTCTGCACCCATGAACTACCACATAGGTGGCAGTCTACTTAACGCTGAATGTGTGATAAGAGACTTGGGAACCCAGGTGGACAGTAGTCTCTCCTTTGATAATTATATCGCCACAGTAGTCAGGAAATCTTTCTGCGTGGCATACCTCATCACAAAAGGGTTCTCATCTAGGAAAAAAGAGGTCACTGTTCCCCTCTACTTGACACTCATTAGACCTATTATAAAGGACAACGTCCCTTTTGGAATGTACCTCACAAGACATCTGCAGCAGCTGGAAAGGCCACAGAAGAACCTCACAAAGGGGATTACTGGCCTCAAACAGATGACCTACACTGACCATCTCAAAAAACTCCAGCTTTACTCTGTAGCATATCACCTGTTCCAAGGCGATCTCTGCCTAACATACAAAGCTATATCAAATCCAGAGCTGTTGGACATGCTACACCTAAAGAAATCCCAATCCCTCTGAGCTACACGCTCTAGGGACCTAAACCTTGTCACCAATATAAACAGGACATGCTGGAGGGATAGATTCCTGTCCCAGAGACTTCCCATACTCTGGAACAAGCTACCCATATATGTCAAGCAAAGTTCCTCATTAGCACTCCAAGAAAAATCTTGATAAGTGGATGGGAAATAGGAAATACACCCCTGGGATCTCTTCTGTGGCTCTGCTCAACAGGGGCACAGGAAAATAACTTTCTTGGGTGGCGTAAGCCAAGGAACCTTGTTGGCTAGGCTTACTTAGGCCCCTGGGCAGATAGCCTAGTACCTACCTATGAACATCTCAAAATAAGCCCAAGTTAGTACAGCGACTTAATGGACCACAAACTGTTTCAGGATAGTGACATTTTTGCATCCATATTTTCTAGGTAGAAGAAACCTACCCAGGCTCACTTTGCTCTCCTACCCTTCCCCCAATCCCACCCATGCCACCCTTCACAAGTAATACAAGCCCTGCTGGCAACTCCCACAATTACCTCACAACCAAACACAGAACTTATAAGCCTCCTCAAATCACACTTTTTTGTTCCTCTTCAACCAACATTATCCCTACATAGCTAGCAATCAGTACCCCTTACTGCCAAGTCATTTTCCCACCACACTTATCAGGATTCTCAAATCCAGACCTGGTGCTAACCCGTTAATATGTCTGATACTTCATATTCTGTAATACTCAAGCTTCAATAAATATCATAGTTATATCATAGTTATTCAATCATATAGTTATAGATTGGCAAACTCATCCGATAATTATCTAAACAGTCCCAATAGCTGTTATCTCAGGCCTTTTTTAATGCAGGCATTTACTTAAATAGTAGTAATTGCTTACCAGACACCTATATAACTTAACTCTTTTTAATATAACCCTGGAGGAATATTCTGGCATCCATCATTACACTATTCGATAGATTTCTGCTTCTATGCAGATTGTTCATCCACAAAGTTGGTCTATTACAGTTTTTGCACTCTACCTGGTGTTTATTATATTGGAAAAACTAATAGGTCACTTAGAGAACGCATACAGAAACATATTAGAGACACCAGGAATGGTACTGAACAAATGCCCTAGTGAAACATATTACTGCTTTAGGAATACAGCATAGTTTTACATTTTTTGTTTTAGAATTAATAGATGTAGATGAAAGGGAGGTAACATTAAGATACGAACAGAAGCATGGGAACAGAAGTGGATTCTATATTTTCAGGCTGATAACAGAAGTGGATTCTATATTTTCAGGCTGATAGAGCACCTGGTATTAATGAGGCTATATACCATTTCTGTATACCCTTCCTTTTAAACACTCGAGTGCTATTAGTGTTTTTAACAATTGAATGTGCTAGCTGTTTCCCGATTGGATACGATTTATTTTAAATGTGAACATTTTGTATTGTGTAGTTGGCTGATGAAGAGCGGTTGTACCTTGAAAGCGCTTACCAGTTGTTTTGGTTTTATTAAAGTTTTTACCTAGCCTACCTGTGACCGAGCATGGTTTTATTTTGTATATTCTGGGAAATGTGGGCACTTTGCTAAAATAACCCTATTACACAGTCGAGCATGGTTTTATTTTGTATATTCTGGGAAATGTGGGCACTTTGCTAAAATAACCCTATTACACAGTCCATGCATTCAAGTACAATCAGCACGTCTTACAAGCCATCTTGTTCCTGGAATTGCACATATACACAGTCATCTTTTCCTCCACTGAATCCATATTCCCCTCCCACTCATCCTCCATTTCAGCAGCAATATGCTGGTCTCCAAGTCTAACCATCCCCACCTCCTCTTGTTTGACTTAGAACTTCATTAATCTCAATACCAATACCTTTTGTCATTGCTAATACCTTCTAATTTTCAAAAATGGTCAAACAATCAACCCCAAATACTTTCAAAGTAGCAGAACGTTAATCTGCATTTGAATTTTCTTTGCTTATACTCTTTTTATTGATTTCATAAATTGTAGGTAATTTTTTACAATGACCTCAGAGTAATCATGCTCATGTCACCCAGCCACTGATAACCTTCTACCAGGTTGACAAAGTACGACGGCAAAGTACTCATCACACATCAAAAATTCAGTCATTCACTGTATACCTACATTTCTTCATAATTAACATCTGGCTGCATTATTGGCAGTTACTTCACCAATACATTTCATAACAAATTTTCTACAAAACCTGTCCAGTCTGAAATCTTGGCGTTTGGGACATCATTTAAATCTGATCCTCATATTCCAGGCTTCATATGATCTCAGTATCAGATTTTGTGGGACATCATTTAAATCTGACCCTCATATTCCAGGCTTCATATGATCTCAATCTCAGATTTTGCCTCTTCTCCTTAAACTGTTGAGAAGCAGTTTGATGATCTTTACTTACTAAAGGGCTTAGTAGATCAGCAATTTTTCAGGCCTTTATACTGTGGTATGATGAGAGGCCATGCTCAGAAAGCAACAGCAACTAAACAGAGTGGACTATTGTGCATCTTAGGAAGTCAGCATGGATGCAGCTATAGAAATCAGACTTGTACTCTACGTCTTGGCAGCATTTCATAGCTACAGACAGCACAAGGGAAACTTCTGCCTCACTTTAATTTCAAGTAGGAAAGTTACAGAAGTCCACAGGAGCTGGATGCTCCTTGGTAGCATGTCACAAATGGAAACATGCGTTTACAGGAGTACAGTTGTAAAGAGGAATGACAGGATTATGTGCCTCTGTGACCTGGGTTGTGACTGAAGAAGGTATGCACAGATCAAATTTAACCAGTCAAGAAAAGAATAAATAGTTTTGGATAATACTTTCTGCATCCTGGCTATAGTTGTTTGCAATACATATGAGTCAGATAGCAAATAAATTAACTGTACATAATTAGGAGAGATACAGTACAGTTCATCTACACTTCTAGACACACTAAAGACGTATTCCAAAACACAATAGAATTCCCTTTTGCTTGCATGATGGCCTTAATACACATACCTCTGAGGGATACCAGATAGGCAAGTGCAAACCCTTCACAAATGCATGTGTGCAGAGGACAAAGAAGAAAGTAGAGTTGTGTACACTTACCATAAATGTAGATGTTAGAGTGTATTCACTGTTGCAGTCATTACATTTGGGTTATCTGCTTGCAGGTAGACCTCAGTCGGCCTGATTAACAAAGTCTTGGGTCTTGCGTCGGTTGCTGTCTCTTCTTCTGTGACGTCAGGTCGTCAGGGGTATAAAACATGCAGCCGACGTCATTACATCAGTTTTTCTTGCCCCAGATGTTAGGTGCCCCCCTAATGGGAAGCAATTAAATCTGTAAATATACAAGGTTATACCTCAAACAAAAAAGCAAATACACCAAAAAGCTTTTAAGCATTGAAAAGGAGAGAAGAGGTATATAGCCAAACAAAGTCAGGGGGCTGGAGGGAGGGTAACCAGGACTGCAACAGTGAATACACTCGAACATCTACATTTATGGTAAGTGTACACAACTGTACTATGTTCTTCGTGTTTCACTGTTGCAGTCATTACATTGAGGAGGAATTTAGATAGCATTAAGACCAGCTATAAGGCCCTGCAAAACTGCAGTGGCAAAGCCAGCTCTGGATTTAGAAATAATTGGCAAATGGTAATGCTTGGTGAAAGTATGTACAGAAATCCAGGTAGCAGCCTCTAGGATGTCCCTGGTAGGTACGCCTCTGAGAAAGGCTGTAGAGGTAGATACAAGCCCTGGTTGTGTGGGATCTGATCCCCTGTTGGACAGGTTTTCCATGGTGCTTATAGCAGAAGTGAATGCAATGGCCTAGCCATTTGGAGATAGTTCGCTTTGAAATAGCCTTCCCCTCTGTCCCTGCAGCAAATGCCACCAGCAGTTGTTCAGATTTCCTTTGAGGTTTAGACCTGTAAGTAGAATCTAAGTTATCTGTGCACATCTAAAGAGTGCAGTATCCATTTCCCTTTGTTCTGTGGATTAGGAAAGAAGGTAGGAAAATGAATGGAAGGTAGGAAAATGAATGGACTGATTAAAGGCCACACTGGATACCACCTTTGGCATGAAAGAGGGATTGGTCCTGAGGGACACCCTGTCCACATGAAAGATGATGAAAGGCTTCATTGCCATAAGGGCCTGTAATTCAGATACCCTTCTTGCTGAAGTGATTGCTAAAAGGGAAGCTGTTTTCCAAGAAAGGAATTTTAAATCTGCAGTAGCAGCTGGCTCGAAAGGAGGAAGGGTGAGTTTCTCCAATACAAAGTTAAGGTCCCAGTTTGGAGTTGGAGCTCTCCTGGGTGGTCTTAAATTTTTGGCCCCTCTGAGGAACTGCTTGGGCAGTGGAAGAGAGAAGAGGGGAGGTTCTGTGTTATAATGAGCTGAAATGACTGAGGCGTGAATTTTTACTGAGGAAAAAGACAGGCCCTTGTGAAGCATCTCAGTTAAGTATTGTAAAATCTGAGGTAAATTGGGCACTACTGTGCTCATCCCTTGAGACTGGTTCCAGTCACAGAATCTTTTCCATTTTTCAGCAAAGATTTTCTAGTACTAGGCCTCCTTGCCTCTAAAATGACATCCATCACGTTTACTGAGGGATGGTAAAGGAAAGCTTAGGTAATTAGCCAGGCTGCTAGGTTCCATGTTTGAAGCGGAGGGTGCAGAATCTGGTTCTCCTGCTGAGACAGCAGGGTAGGAGTCTGAGGCAGGTGCCATGGGGCCAACAGTGACACTGCGCAGGAGGGGGTACCAGTGTTGGTGTGGCCAAGCTGGTGCAATCAAAATCATCCTTGGTTTGTCTTGTTTGATCTTTAGTAGTACTTTGGAGAGCAGAGGCAAAGGGAGAAAGGCATAAACTGATAGGTTTTTCCAGATGAAGGACAAGCATCCACCTTCCATGCTTGTCTGTGGGGAGTCCTTGCACAAAATTTTTCCAATTGATAGTTCTGGTGGGAGGCAAACAGGTCTATATCTGGGCTCCCCATTTGCTTGTCAACATGTTGAAAATCCTTGGTTCCAGTTTCCACTTGTGTGGGTCCATGAGGGTTCTGCTTAGTCCATCTGCCAGTGTATTTAGTTTTCCTGGCAGGAATTGAGCTTGTAGATGTACTTGGTAGCTCAAGGCTGTGTTCCACAATGCCATGGCTAGTCTGCAGTGGGGGTAAGAATGTGCACCCCCCCCCCCGCTTGTCTATGTAGTACATAACAGTGGTGTTGTCCGTCTTTACCATTAATTGTCCTGGAAGAATGTGGTCCTTGAAGGCTGTCAGAGCATTCTATACAGCTAACATTTCTTTATGATTGATGTGAAGGGGCATTTGAATTGGGTTCCATTTGCCCTGAATGCACTTCCCTGCCAGGTGCGCCCCCCCGATGCATAGTCTGATGTGTCTGTTGTTAGGGTTTGGGCGGCAGGGGGTAGTGTGTATGGTACTCCCTTGTTTTGGTGGCAGGCCTCTGCCCACCAAAGGAATTCTAGGCGTAGACAAGGAATGATAGGAATCATTGCTTATAGATCCCGAGAATGTTGACACCATAGGCTTTTTAGATACCACTGTAGTTTCCTCATATGCAGTCTTGCATATGGAATTAGAAGAATGCAGGAGACCATGAACCCCAAAGCTTGTAGTATTTGCCTTGCAGATAGCAGGGTTTTTGTGACCACTTGCTTGAAGTAGGTTGTCAAGTGAATTTGTTTCTCTGGCGTGAGAAAAGCCATCTGGGAAGTTGTATTCAAGCTTGCACCCAGGAATATAATTTGTTGACAGGGTATCAGGTGTGATTTCTTTTCGTTTATGGTGTACCCCAGACAAGTTAGCACCCTCTGTACAAAAGCCAGATGATACAA
This sequence comes from Protopterus annectens, assembly GCF_019279795.1. NCBI lineage: Eukaryota > Metazoa > Chordata > Ceratodontiformes > Protopteridae > Protopterus > Protopterus annectens. The sequence continues at coordinate 300,837,095 of NC_056738.1, read as the reverse complement.
AAGTATGTCCTGGCTTTCTGCCTGAATTAGACAATCATCCAGGTATTGGTATATTTGAATATTTCTTTGCCTGCAAAATGCAATGACTGGAGCTAGGCACTTTGTGAATACCCTGGGCGCAGTAGATAAGCCAAAGGGCAGTGCAGAGAACTGAGAGTGCGTGTAGCCTGCTTTGAAGCGTAGGTATCTTCTGCAATACTCCCTGATTGGGATGTGCAGGTATGCTTCCTTTAAATTTAGTGTTGCCAACCAGGCATCTTTGCTTAGCATAGGAAGCAACTGGTGAAGAGTCAGCATCTTGAATTTTGGATTCAACAAAAAGGTGTTTAGAGTAGGCAGGTCCGCCATGAATTGTCTTTTCTGGGTACCAGGAAAAATCTCGAGTAGAAACCTTGTCCCTTTTTCTCTTCTGGTGCCAACTGAATAGCCCCTATGCTTAAGAAAGAGAGTACTTGATTTTGGGCCTCTGCCCACTGCTTTGTAGGTAGATCCTGCCAACCGCTTGGAGTTTGTGACACGTGGAAGTGAAATCGGTATCCTTGGGACACTATATTTAAAACCCATTTGTCCTGGGTAATGACTCCCCAGTTCTTTGCATGAAGTGCAATCTTTCCCCCCAACAGGGCAGTCAATTGAGAAGTGCTTGGAAGTTTTAAAAAAAAGTCATTGAAACAGTTTAACATAGTGGGGGGTTTGATTACTCCCAAATTTGGAAGTGGAGGCCGTCCACTGCTTAGTCCTGTGCTTCCCCTGGGACTGAAGCCTGGGTGCTCAGCTGGATGTGGGTTTGGACTGAGAAGGTCTGGAATAGGCAGGAAAAGGACCAATTCTTAGAAGGCCAATGCCTACTAAATCTTGGAGGTTGTACTTGTAAAAAATCTTCAACAGTTTGCATAGATTTAGCTTTTTCCTCCATCTTTTTAAGAACTTCTGCCTTGTTGCCAAACAGGTGGCCCTGATTTAAGGGAGCATCCAGTAATTTCGCTTTAACATAATCTGGCAAGGATTAATCCTTAAGCCAAGCATGCCTTCTAAGTACAGACCCAGTTACCGCAGCCCTGCAAGATGTCTCTAGTGAATCAAAACCACATTGCAATGTATGTTTACCAACTTGTTCAGCAGAATGCATAAAAATCCTGTAAATCCTTATTTTCCGCACAATCAGGAGTCAACATCATTTTCTGTTTAAGCAATCCAATAATATGCAGCTGATACTTTAACATATGAAACTGGCAATTCAAGGCCCTAATGGCCAAAGTTGCAGAAGTGTATACCTTCTTACCCCATCTATCCAGCGCCCTGGAGTCTCTATCATAGGGGGTAGGATTTTTAGACGTAGTAGCTTTAATGCCCTTGGGTCCCTGTGAAATGGTTTCAAGATCCGCAGTAGGATTTTTGAAAAGGAACTTGTGAGAGTCAGGAACCCTGTAATATCTATCAGGATTTCTGGAAGCAGGAGGTAGAGTCAGGGGCCATGCTAGATTCTGAAAATGCATCATCAACAATGTCCAGTACAGGAGGTATAGCTAAAGGCCTGTGCTGGGGCAGAAGTAAGAAATCTCTAAGCCTCTTTTTAGAATCAGAGAAATCCTGACTTTCTCAACAAAAAAGCTCCCTGAGAGTATGCAAGGTTTCACCAAAAGAGAAATCCTCTGGGGGGGAAGCAGACGGAATAGAGTCCTCAGCATCAGAATCCTCATAGGTAGATAAGGGTAAATCTTAGTCATCAGAGGAAACAGAAATTTCAGAATCCTGGTCAGAAGTATCATAAGCAAACTCAGTCCTAGGTCTCAGAGAGGGAAGGTTGGCTTCCCCTGATTAAAGTAATAAGGTCTTCAGTCATTCTTATCATTTGTTCTTTAGGCATAGAGGCCTGACCATGCGGTCTGGGCGTCAGTTTTCTAGGCATGGTTTGAGTTTTAGGCCTTGAAGAAGATGGCGCCGGTTTAATATGCAAATCAGTAGGCCTGAATACACCCTCAGAAGCCGGTGCCTGAACAGTGGCTCCGGACCCATCCAAGGTAGAGACATCCACAGGTTCCACAGCTGAAGCATCTTGCGGCATACCGGACTCCGAATGGGTCTCAGTAGACGCCTGTGAATCTGAAGTAGCGGGCATCAGGGGTTGCGAAAGCGCCTCACTGAGTACCAGTGAACTGGGCGGCCTCTCTGGCTTTATCTTTGCATTTCTTCGGAATGTCGGTAGTCGGATGGCTTACCGAAGACATATCAGGATAATTGAACCGAGCACCAAAAAATTTAGATGCTCAAATATACCGACGGTGAATAGTTCATGGTTTAAATAAGGCACAAAACCAACAGTGAGGTACGCCGTGGTCAAGGCCTAGGCAAGGAATACAGTATAAATGAAAATCTTTATGAGGTATTTGCTTTCCACAAAAAATGCAATTATTTACTTTTACTGACATCGGTTTAGAGCAAGAAAAAAGTTCCCCCAAAGGGGTATTTAGCTTTTAGTTGAAGACTTCAATTCTGAAACTCGAAAAAGAAAATTTCAGGAGTCGGCCAACCGGCACTTGTGAACTGCTTCTGCTTCGGGCACTACATGGCAAGAAAGACTGATGTAATGACATCGGCTGCATGTTTTATACCCCTGATAACCTGACGTCACGGAAGAAAAGACAGCAACCGATGCAGAACCCAAGACTGTTAAACCAGGCCGACTGAGGGCTATCTGCAAGCAGATAACCCAAATGCAATGACTGCAACAGTGAAACACGAAGAACATCAGCAGCAGCACTGATCCACAGGTCAGTTTTATGCTATATAAGAGACAGCAGTTACTGCTGTTAACTGTGGCCAAGGATTAATTTGCCATCCTCATTAGCCTGTACAGTATTCCTACAGCACAGCATACAAACAAAGCAGAAATGTGACTGAGCAAGTATTTGGGGTGTTGAAGTCCTGATTTAGGAACTGGGACACATCCAGGGGTGCTCACACCCAAAAAGAAGATGATTACAGTCTTTTTAGTCTTGCACAACACAACGAAGCATGATCAGTTTTCTAATCAAGAGAACAGGAGGCCTACACCAAGTGAACGGGTCCAGCCATGGCAAGAACAGGATGACAATGAAAAGATATGGGAGGGAACACTGGTGAACGAGAGGCAGGCCCTTGCTATATGCCTGGCAATGACCAATAAGGTGATTCTGGGTACAAAATCTACTGTAGCATACTACAGGTACACAAAGAAATAGGATATTCACACTGCCACGACAATACCAAAAACCCAAGGCATGCTGAGATCTGCATGTCCTGATAAAGTTGTTGTATTAAACACCACTTCTGGTGATAAAAATCACATGCAGTTTTAACAAAATAAGAATCGCACAACAGGCAACAGCATATGGGCAAGGCACCATACTGTAGAAGAATATGACAGCCACACTGGTACATCTGCCAACACTATACTAAGTGGGGCAACACTGAAACATGCATGTCCTAATATTGTGTGGCATCAGACATCAACTTTGAGGCCCACGTAGGTTGTAAAGCTCCATTATTTCCAACTGCATTTTGTTTGAGTCAATGTCATGCACAAAACGTATTTCAGAAATTACAAATGGGAAGGAGGTCGTTTTTGTGAGATCAGAGAATGTCATGAATGGGGGAATTTCCATTTTTCAGATATTCGGTGATCTCATAGTTGGTATATTTAAGTTAGTGGGGGTATGGGAGCTTGCTTTTTTCAACTTCTTTACCTTGTATTATCTCAAAATATAGGCTAAAGTAGAAGGAAATTCAACAGGTTGCCCTCCCATCAAACATTTATGTTTTCCCACTTTCTTCACTAATTCTGTATTTTGAGATTATGTACTCAATAATACAGACTTCAAAGAAAGTGAAGTTTGATGTGTTGCCCTAAACCCCTTTGTTTATATTCATAAATTTACCACAGCAGGCATAACACTCACCAGGTCACAAAAACAGGGCACAACAGCACAAACATGCATTTGTAGAACCCTGGATTTACCATAATGGGAGACAGATGAACTTATTGGTGAGGACGGTAACGCTACTTACATCAGGTTGTGGAATCTGTGTGTGTCATTAGGCAGTACTGCCATGTGGTCTGCTAAGATCCATATTTGAAAATGCAGGGCTACCTTCCTCAGACTGGACAGTTGTAACAACACTAGCAGACACTATATGATGAGGTTATGTGCATGCAAGCCACATCTGTGCCAGGCATACTGAACATGTGCCAACACACAAAAAGAATAAGCCACTATGGTTATCTTGTTCTGATGTTTAGATGACAGCCAATATGTTGTCTATAATGACATGAACCAAGTCAGACATCATACTCTCCATAGCTGCCAAATGTCTGGTACTGCATCTTTTGACATTGTCATAGTGGCTAGAATATGTGACACACCATGAAGGACTCCAGTGAGTTTGGCATGAAACCCCTGTGGCCCACTTACGATCACTGAAATGCACCAGCACATGTATATGTAATGGTACAATATTCATCCTATGGACATTCTGGTCCCTGTAGTTGTCTCTGTAGCCGTCCACTGACTCAACCACTGCTACTTATTTCTAACCTCTCTTTGTCAGGCCCTTGTCAAACTGGAGAAAAAATGCAGCTATTGCACTTCCTGGATTCCACCACTACTGGAACCACTGAATGCACAGTCTAATGCAGCCCGTGTACTATAACCAATGTGGGCTAGAATGCCCAAGTGTTACATCTGTGGTGTCTGGAACAACAGTATCCTTTGTGCTGAGTATAGGTTGTGCCATCACTGGATGTCCCTACTGGTGACACTACGTAGGATTGTATGTCTGCCCACGTGCTTCTGCATCTACATGGTTAGTACAAGTGTCAGGCTTGGGTGTTGCCTGCACCTTTCATGATATTGTATAGGGAAGAAGAATGTACAAGTATGCGAAACATATGCACTGCATACACACACAGCAACACAACAAACTATTGTAAAACCCATCAATTGGGCTGCATTCTCTGCTGTGCAACCAAAAATGGCCCTGCAAAACATGTCATTGACATCAGTGTTATGCATAACACATACACCATGCGGTTGGGAGTACCCCTGGCATAAATGGATGGCGCTGCAGGTGCATTCCATCCTACTGAATACTTTGGACATGTCACTAATGTTAAGTAACATACATCTGCAGAGGTACACATGTAGGACAGCATATATATGTATACAAGTAGCACCTACCAGGAACACAATGTTGCTGGCTGGGGGGGGGGGGGGGGGGCATGGCCAGGTATTCAGCGGTTGGAGAAATGGCAACTCATTAACACAGGAAATTCTTCAGTATCTATTAATGGTTGTGGTAGAGGGACCCACCATCACCTGTCACATGCCTTGTGATTTCATTATCCATAACCTCCTGTGATGTCTGGATGTACATATCCAGAAGATGGCCTTAGTAGGCTTGCAATGTGTGGTTACAACTACCAGCCGCACCCAATTGACAATGCTTATCCACACAGGATCAGACTACCCCCGCTAAGTCCCAGTAAAGTCATTCTGTGCTATTGGAGCACCTTGATGCGCACATAATTGTTGCTCGTTATAAAATTAACATGCTACAGTCTGTCAGCTGCCACAGCCTAAAAGTCTGTTGGGGAGCATTTGCCAGTTACCTGTACTGGACAGCTGCTAACACACATTTCTTTGCCAGGCAGGGTGGGAACCCATCAGTATACTAGATGGTTACAAATATAAGCAAACCTGCACACACAGCCAAGCGCATGCCCAACAGAGCTATACAGTGACACATGCAGTCACAACACGTTGAAAGCCTCCCATACCTAGACGTAACCATTGCTTGTGCAGTTATAAATCTTAGCTAGGTCAGCTGTGTGATACTACAGTTCTCTGAACATACTAACATGTTGTTCTGCTCTGGTCCAGTAGCACCAATGATATGACCTGCGGTACCTCTGAAATGGTGAGTATGTCCAGATTACTTGGTAGTTTACGGATACCACTACAGGAAGAGTGTGAGATACTATAATACTTGCTCTGTTTTTTTCCTGTCGGGAACACAGAGGGCGTCTATTTCATTGAACATACTTTGGAGGATATAGCCACTAACATCCACTGACAGATGGGGATTGAGGGGTCTGTGACGAAAGTTTAAACTTATTACTACTTTATCAACTTCACCTTTAACAGATCAGGTGAGCTCCAGCACTGGAAGTAGCAGGTTAGAGCGAAACCACTACTTGACTTCAGTAAGTGTAGACATGCACATGGAATCTGTACCCTAGGATAATCTTTATTAATGTAGTCAGGGTGTAGTGTTTACATTGTGGCACTTGGTTGCCTTGCAGTTGAATTATTTACGAATTATGGGTAAATGTGATGAATACTCTGCTTAGTTGTTGTATGGAGGTTACCTCAACCTTTACTGTGATACAGATGTAGAGGCATGCCACAGTAGTTGTCAAACGGATGCCATAGGTTGGGATACACTAAAGATGCTGGAAGAGCATATCAGTAATCACAAAAGGTTGAAAACAGCAACTCAATATGATTTTGGTACAGCGGAAACAGTTTCTCTCCCTTTCCCCACTGTAATACAATCTTAGAGTTGGTATACATAATTAGCAGGGGGTGTGGTGGGCGCTTTCCTCCCTGCATAGCATGTATGTAGAGTTTCTCCGCATTTCAAGTTTTGACCTTTTGTGGTTATCGTTATGCTGATTGGTGCTCTGGCCATTCAATATTTCAAATGTATTCCGCCACAGACTAACACATCTGTTTTTATACTGCTTTGTTACTAGGATCAGCAACACTCCTGTACTACTTGGCTAGTAGAACAGGTTTCAGAGAGGTTACCCCACTCTCACTCACAAACACGTACTTCTGTGCTTGTGCATAGCATTTGCGAGCGGACCCTGTTATGTTGGACATATTTTATATATATATATATATATATATATATATATATATATATATATATATATAAATAACACATACACACCACATGGGACTACTTCAAATGAGTGAAAGCCCACAGGATCGAATTACACATCATAGAGACTACTTTGTTGAAAGACTACAATAGCAAAACCTGACAATATCGAACCTCAGATAAGCAAAGAGATTATTGACATGTAGTTTGTCACTGCACTAGTAACTTACATGTAAATATGCCCTTTTCTTCATGGTAGAGAGATCTCAGAGTTGGCATATTTAATTTTTGGGGGGTGCGGAGGGTGGAGCCACCCACACATGGGGGTGCATTTGGGTTTGACCCCCCCCCTGCAAAAACAATGTAATACAGTTAATGTATTGTATCCCTTAATTAGTGTAGTCATATTCCTTTAAGGTCACTGTGCATTATGGGAAAAGTTAGTATTGGATGTTGTGGTTGCTGTGTAGGATGAGTTATGTAGACATTTAGTTCACCGGAACGTTTGTTTAGTTTTGGTAATATTTTTCATTGGTGAATTGGTTAGGGATTTCCAGATAGTTCTTTTTGTGTATCTGAGGTTTGATGTTGTCAGGTTTTGCTATTTTGGTATTCAGCAAAGTAGTCTCAATGTGTAATTCGATTCTGTGAGTTTTCGCTCATTTGAACTAAACCCATATTATATATGTGGTTGCACACTGCTCTGGGAGGAGCACTGTACTCGGTACAAGTGTAAAATGGAATTACAGTTGGTCTAAACCGAATGCTAACAAGGTGATTTTTCTGCATTCCTTTCTAGTACTGTAGATAAATGTCATGTTCTGGAAGCTTTGCATGTTAGCGGTGTTTTGCATCATGTAAAGAGAAGAGCTGAGTTGGGTTAGATATCCAGTATCCTGTGGTTGACAGTCTGATAGATAACTGTTCAAACTCTCGGGACTCAAATCACGGAATATTGTCTCTTCTCCAAGGCATAATGACCTCAGAGTTGGTTTATACAAGTATGGGGGTACAGCATTGCATCCCTGCAAAAGAGAGAGTTTAAAGGAGAACAGCAATATTTGATAGTCACTCTTTTCTTGTGCTTTCAGTCTTTTTTGGGGGGTTTCTTGAGACGCCGTGTGAGTCAAGACTTCAATAGGGAGACATTTGATATGTAATGTTTTGCAGTCTGCAAGACTGTGTGTGCGATCATTTTCATGTGCATGTGTTTTTAAATGTTGCAAAACATGCCACTTGGTGGAAACACCTTTACCAATACATAAATCAGACGAACATACTACATGTCACTTCAGAACGTTCTGTCCTGTCAGGATGTACTATTTTGTTATGAGCTCAACCTGCTGTATATGTCTTTTGCATTTGTTACAGAACTAAACAAAAGCACTACCATCTGAATGCATCCCCACAGCATCCAACACAGTTGTCTACTGCAAACTTGTGCATAAAAGCTCTGCATTAACAGAAACACCTGTTTGCACTCCCAGTCCACTATGCAAGATGTAGAGTTATTAAAATGCTCAAATGAACAGGCAGAGACAATTTGTACTGAGGTAGTGAGTTACTATTCCAGCTTGGACATGAAGTACTGCTGCAAGTATAAGTGAAAATTTACTTGTTTAGTTTTTGTCTACAGAAAAAACAATGGGAATTTATTGAAATTTTGTTCTGAAAAGATTAAGAATTTGCTGGAACGGCTGCTGGAATGTCTTTTTCCTACCAAGCTTAATTTATTTTGTGAATGTTTGTCACGTTTCATTATGTGAGATTCAATGGAGGAGAGGGCAGAGTCGTGGCAGGGACTTGGCTGACATAACAGCTTATGTCCTGTATGACTAATGCTATAGGACTGTTCTGGGAATAACTGGGTTTGTTAAGTCATTGATTTGATCTTATGATAACTGTGTAACACTGACACTATGAATTGACACCTTTGACTAAATACAGTAATAGTAAACTCAAACTGTTGCAAACATCAGAAATGTAGGCATATTGTGCTGGAAACCAATTTTTCAAGTGCCTTTGGAAACTTGGATTTTTTTTTTAAATTCTGATACCAAATGAATTTTTAAAATTTTCAGATAGAGTCATATAACCTATGGCTCTTCATCACCAGTGTTATGTCTCTGCACAGCGCAGTCACTGGTGCTCTACATTTGTGCAATGTTAGGTATGTGAAATTATGTACTTCTTATCATAGCATGCTGAGCTTCAGTGTACTCTGCCATACTGCAAGACATGTCGACTACCTGTATTTTAATTGTGAGTGACAGAAGCCAGCGTTAATTAAAGCCCATTACCTACAGTGTCTTTTTTATGAAGTGAGTTATACCCCCAAGGTGCTTCCCTTATTGTTTCTGTTCCTTGTTGGGGGTGGGGAGAAAAGGACAGATGTAGGGAGTGGTATCTTGCCCTTGTGTGGTCTGTTCCTGTTCAGCTTTCTACTACTACATGACTGCGGAACTCTAATGTTCTGCAGCATTAACCTTCTCACCTACAATGGCAAGTGTTTAGGGACAGTTCAGAAACGAAAGATGATAATAGATCAGTTGAGAAAAGACAAGCTGCAGATTGCCCTAATTTAGGAAGCAAACTTGAGAAGTATTTCTCTTTCTTACTACACAAGAACTAGGGGGGGGGGGGGGAGAGACTTTTCGGCTAAAACAGCTGTCTAGAAGTCAGAATTAGGATAGACATTCTGACAGTCTCAGATTAGTACTGGCATGGTGGGTAAACTTCAAGGATGTGTGCCTTTCATTAGTCAACCTCTGCAGACATGATAACTGGTAAATGTTAGCGTGTATAAGAAATTTGAAAATCTTGCTGGTAGGGAGATTAAAATGGTGCCAGAGTTGAGGTAGGCAGGCATCCTCACAATATAATATGGATCCTAGAGTTACCTAAACTGGCTAAACTGATGGAGTTTGTTTATGGAAATTTCATGGGTCAGATTTCACATTTGTTAGCGCAAATATCGCTGTGGTGAGAAGACAGAAATATTGGCTGATTACTCCAAACGTACAAGTTCTGGTATCAAGCTCAGAGATTTACCTTGCTCCATTGTCGCACTGCAGATATTCTTACCCTTTATGTGTCAGGACTCTGGTATAATTCTACAACAGCAGAGGCTAAAACCACTGCTCCTTTGAGGTAGTGATGCTGTTAAGTTCAGTGACTGGATACAGCAATATTAGGAAGAGTGAACTGATACAACACTATTTGGAAGGGATGAAGAGGAGGTTCCTTAGAAAATACTCTGGGGCATTTCAGACTGCTGATCAGGAAAGGGGTCAAGTAACAACACCTAAAAGGATTAAACACAAGTCATTTTCTAATAACTTAGCTGACCAGGTGAGAAAGGAAGGAAACTGAGGCAGTCCATCAGGAGTAGAAAGCTGTGAAATTTGCAGGGCAAGTTTGACAGGTACAGATTATTTCACTGGCATGTGACACATCTTCCCTATAACTGCCAGCACAGAGAATACAGAAGAGTGACCACTGACCCATAACATGCTTCAATGAACTCAACTCATGTCGTCACTGGCCAAACTCTGGAGGGTGGAGTATATCACAGATTTTATGAATGGTGCTAGAATGACGTTAAATCATAGTCCTATTAACCATACACCTAGAAATCATCTTTTGCAAAGTAATAACCACATCATTATTTTCTTTCTGTAAAAAAAGGCATAAACCCATGACATATTTGTATTTCTAGTAGTACAGCACACTATATAGTTATTCATGCATTTTTACTTGTGCATATTTGCACTAATTCATTGTTGCCTCTGGTGCAGGTTATGGCTGGAAAAAGGTTGAATGGAACACTCATAACTGCCATCTACAAAATGAACAACTGCATTACCAACTGCTCCTGGTTAAGTCTGCCACGTTGAACACCTGGTGTGACCTCATATTCTTCTTCCATGGCACGTCCTTTACAACCCAGACAAGCTTCTACCCCTGGAAAAGAAGTTATATGGCTGTCATACCAGATCTGTGATAAGCAAAACAACAATGAAAGGCTTATGTATAAAATATATAGATGTACAAATAAACACAAAGTTCTATACCATTTATCTGCCATTCAGTGTAATGCTTACCATAAATGACTCTGGCTTAAAAATTACTGAAGGAAGCAAGGAAAGCCGATGCAAAGAAAGATCAAGATCCACCATCATTAGAGCCACTCAGATTTGGATCTGACATTGTGGCTCTTTGCATTAAGGACGTTAAAACACTTCAGAGGGGTGGACTGAGAAACATACCTTCTGTAGAAGTCTATTTTCAAAGGTGCACTGATGTCATCATGAGTTAAGCATACTGTTTTACTTTGGCATTCATCCTTCCTAGAGAAGGCAATTAGTGCAATTTCCAGGAACAAGGATAAGGCAACAGAGAAAAATGGAGAGAGGTGTTGGCAGCAGAGAAGTCTTTCCCCGGGATTCATGAAGCTTGCGCCAGGCGCAGGCGTAGCGTAGGCGGTATAACGCCAAATATGGCCACCGAGCGATTCAGGTATGATCCAATTCCACGTGCACTACCAGCGTACGCCAGATCTGTGCAGCCCTCGGCTTAGGTATGCTAATCACCCCATGCGCAGTGCCGCTCCATGCAAATGAAGGTACATAGCGATTCATGAAGTGGTGCAGGCGTAGCGTAAGCCCACAGAAATGTAAACCAAAAAACACGGTTTTCATTTTTCTAAACAGAACATCGGAGCTATGAAAGCGGATCAGACTCATGTATTACAAAGTTAACATATGCCAATGGCTAAATATACACCCAATGGCATAAGAAAAGATGCACAACACCTAAAAAACATTTAATATCATGTCCACAGTAACGCAAAGTACAACCGCAGGGCATGTGTGCGCAAACGGGAACACAAAGAAAATATATACAAACGTCATAAAATCGCAACGTAATACAAATCATGATTTCACCTTAATACTCAATGGTATGCATGGTACACCACAACCAAGCTGCAAGGGTTGCTAAGGGTCTGTGACAGTGTTCGGAGCGGTAACTAGGAATTAGTAGTCAATGCCATGCAAATGAGGCAGGTAATAGTGAATCGTAAACGTCCCGCCGGACTAAGGATGTACCATACAGTGCAGAGCTACAACACCGAGGAGTGGTTTAGAGGTATATATGACATCAGCAGTGGGGTGTGCCACCGTAGCTGTAAGCACATTGGAGCAATGCAAATCCAGCCTGGCCGTTGCTAAGCAAAGCCGCAGGACAGGGGTGGGGAGGTAGGCATAGCAATGTTTAGCTGAGAGCACATATGGTACCCGAAAGCGCATGTGTACGGGGATGAAAACATGCCCGAAACCCGGTAAGCGAACGCACGCGCCACACACCATAGCTCAAACAGGAAGGTCGGGGGAAGAAAATAAGGAAATGCCGCAGTAGGGTAATTGGAGCACAACTGAGCAATTAACACCTATTAACTCACAGCGGGCAATCGACGGCAGCTGACAAGTCTGCTCGCAGAAACCTGCAAAAAGGATAGAGGAGGTGTCAGATTACAGCTAGGATATTCAGGAAAAACACATACTCTAACACTTTTCTCCATTATACTAGCAGCCACCCCTTTCATCAAAAGAAATCTGTTATCAAGGGGCAATTAGTAAAAGCTTCTAGAATGGTCAGCTTGGATGATGAGTTTTTTGATGAGTGTACAGTAATTAAGAATTTGTTCCTTCACAGAGGGTACCCCAAATCTCTTTTAGACATGCTTATCCAGGAGGTGACGGATAAAAGACATAATAAGGTTTATATTCCACTTTTAAGTGTTAAACCCATTGCGGCATCTTTAAGTTCAAGAACTACCCTTGAGGAAATTAAGAATAAAAATGTTAATAAAAATGCAACTGAAACTGCAGGTTATGGGGACGCTAACACTCCTACTAACTTTATTACTACATTTAGTATACACAGTAACCATTGTTTAGCTATCTTGAGAAAAAACTGGGAGCTATTTAAGATGTACCCAGAGGTCTACCAGAGAGTAGGTGAAGGTCCTAGAGTGACCTTTAGGAAAGGTAAAAACCTTAAATCACTACTTGAAAAGAAGGATACAGTAGTGGTTAGGAATCCGGGCATGTACGAATGCTTGAATTGCAATTATTGTAAGTTTGTAGAAGAAACAAGTTCCTTTCAGGTCAATAGTACAACTTATAGACTGAAGGGTAGATACAATTGTAATTCTACTTTCATCACATACTTAGCAAGGTGCACATCTTGTGTAGCCTACTACACAGGAAAAACAGAGAAGATTACGGGATAGGATGTACGAACATCTTTATGCTATAAAGAAGGGTAAACTTGAAAATGCACTAGCAAAACGCATATTCTGTCACAAGAATCATGCTTTCAAATTTACGGTCATAGACCAGGTCAAAGTTGATATCAGTGGGGGTCCAAGACTTCTCAAACTTGAGGAACTCGAGTTATCCTGGCAGGTGATATTGAATGCTTACAGCTCCCCAGAGCTGAATGATTCTTGTTCGATCAGTAGTGTGTTAAAACTAAATAGCCTCAAGAGATGAACCAATATGGAGTGAATATTAGTAATATAAGTAAACAGTACAGATTCAGTTACTATATGTATTTCTAACCTTTTATGTATAAATATGTTTTTATCAAGTAGGTGGCAATTCTCCCCTAATGTTTTTATGTCCGGGTGTCTCATTCAATTCTATTTTATCCTAATTTAATTTTAGTTTGCTATTTGATATTGGGAAATCTGTTCTGTCCCTTTAACTTAATGAATGTCATTAGTGTTAAGTAATGGGTTTTTATGCATATATAATGTGCTTGTACTGACAGAGTGTTTCTGAAGAAGTCAGCTGTTGGAGCTGACGAAAAGCGCTTAAAACAAATAAATTCTATTTGTGTGACAGCATATTTGCCAACGTCCTTGTTTTTTGTTTTAACAGTTGTTTTGCCAGTTTGCGTTTCTAGGATAGGGGAGGTGTCGGATTACAAAGAAAAGAGAACTGTCATAGCAGAGCAAAGCAAACCTGCAGCAGACCGGCCAAAGAACATATTACACAAGATAAGCCAGGTTTAGGAAAGTACAAATGAAAGCAGGCTGCTGGATGCATGCCAGAAAATGGGAGGTAAAACGTTAAGAAATGTAAAGGGAAGGGCAAGAGGTAATCCACGGCAGCCAAATGTAATTCAACACCAAAGGCACCACAATAGTAGTTCCTGTCGTAAACACATAAGATACCCTGTAGCTACGATCATACATACACACCCTATGACATCATCAGTGTTCACAGCACAATAGGATAAAGTGTGAAAGCACCTCACACACACCTGTGTATTCCCCAAACACTGCACCATAGGTGTAAACAGACAGGGAACTTTTACAATGTACATGTTGGGAGCTGCCATAGCTATGATCCATCACCATGTGTTAGTGACTGAAGGTGTTGTGGAGGATGATGCTGACAACCACCGCAGGCCCCGAAAGAGAAGAGTGTTCAGACCAAGACCGCAGGCCCCGGAAGAGAAGAGTGTTCAGACCAAGAGTAACCTACCAGGGGCTACATGATCTGGAGATAGCAGAGCGTTACAGGGTGGACAGGGACATCTTACAGCAAATAGTTGAGCTGTGCCGGCCACGCCTGAGATCCAGAAACAACAGAGGGGAACCCATCCCAGTGGACACGAAGGTATGTGTAAGCTTGCAAATACTAGCCACAGGTACCTTTCAAAGGCCAACTGGAGATATAATGGGGATCTCACAGGCATCAGCATCTAGGGTACTACACCAGTTCCTGGATGCCATGTTACCACATGCCAATGAGCATATATACTTCCCCCGAACTCAGGAGGAGTTGGTCAGCAATATGCATCTCTTCCACCATGTGGCACACTACCTGGAGGTATTGGGTGCGATAGACTGCACGCACATACATATCAAGTCACCACCCGGTGAGCATGGTAGGCGCTACATAAAACGCAAGGGATACCACTCCATCAACTGCCAGGTCGTGTGCAATGCCCAGGGCATTATCATGGATGTGTGTGCTGGCAGCCCTGGAAGCTACCATGACTCCCACATCTGGCATGTCTCACAGCTGCATCAGGTATTTGTCAGGGGGGACATCCCACATGGCCACCTTGTGGGGGATGCTGGCTATGTACTGGAGCCGTGGATGATGACTCCCATCAGAAATACACACACACCCAATGCAATAACTCCATAATGAGATACACGCACAAACCAGAATCATCATAGAGCGTGTGTTCGGGATGCTGAAATCACGGTTCCGTTGCTTGGACATATCTGGTGGAGCCTTGCAGTACTCTCCAGGCACGTGTGCCCACATCTTCATAGTATGTGCCATGCTACATAATATGATCCTGCGGAAACTGCTGCAGCAGGGACATAATGGTGAAAGCCCTCACAGCCCACCGCAATTGCCAAGGCCATCACAGGCACAGAGGGATTCAGGCAACGAACACCCTGTGCCAGCCCCAGTAGGCAGACGGAGGCATGCCCAATATGCCTACGCCTTGACAAAGAGGGAACGTATAGCACATACTCTGACAGTGTAGGCCCCTATGGTCTGACACACCTCTCCACCTGCACACACAGTAAAATGGATGGCGCAAACACACGACCACCTGTAAATTGTAATGTATAGGTGGCCTACTGTGTGAATCCTACATAGGCAGCCCTCAACCACTGCACACACAACAGCTATTGGAACAAGGAATGTCAACACCTGAACAGTACACGCACCTATCAGCATATGTTGACGCTGTATGTATAGGTTCCTAGGTACATCGGTAGGTACATGCCCGATTGTCAGAGGCCATTCATCAATCGAGGCAAACAGTGTCTGCTGTCACCACCAGATAGAGTAACCAACTAAACCTCAGTGGAGCGGAGACAATTGCGGGATCCATGTGTGTAATCACTGTTCCCCACACACGCTGCATGGATTCCCTGGTGTGTTAATGAGGGGATCCATACAATGTAATCATGGATGTAGTGGCAAAGCATGGGGTGTACTCATGACAGTTATCTATCACCCCAGCATGCTCCACCTATGGTTGTGTGAAGGTGTAGCACATTATAGTGTGTGGCTCACTGTGACATACATTCCCAATGCTGGAGCACATCCATTAAACATCACTTGGACATACCATTAATAAGTCTCATCCATATGTAAACTAACTGAGTTACCCATTTGATTGCAGTATGGAGTAACAGCCTTAGTACAGTCCACATACAAAACGCCATAACACGTGTACAAATCCCAAATGCCCAAGTGGTAAATGCACTGACTGTCGTGCATGTTCCCGGTACCACGTCCTGCAAGGGACGTTGCGTAATCCTGAAGGCACAAATAATGGATGGTGGATACAGGTCATCAGATCAGGTTTAGCACATGTTAGCGGGAATATGCGTTGCCCAGTGCTGGTAAGCGTCGTTTAAACATGACTATTCGGATATGTGCGAAACAGGGCTAAGCTTCTCTGAATATCGCACAGATCACGGTCAATGATGTCAAGAACAGGTGAAACTAGCATTATTCACCCCTGTACTAATAGTGCCTGCTCCGAAGGGTAAAACGACCACTGCCAGGAGTAGAACACGCAATCATGTACACAATCACCTGACACTAAGCTACCCAAGATGTACCAACGGCAGGTGTGTAATATAACAGGTTCAAACACAAACGTGTGGAGTCCAGGAAACTGTATACACCGACACGTACACAATGAAAGGTGTATTCTCCCTCCCACTCTCTCTTTCATATATATATATATATATATATATATATATATATATATACATAATAGAGATAGAAAGGGAGATAGAGAGATATATGTTGATATATACGGATTCACCTATACCTGCAAATATATAGATAGGTCAACGACATGTACACAACCATGGAGGTAGAAATAAATAGGATACTGCCAACTATGGAATGTATCACATACCGACACGCGTAACCACGAGGCTTAAAGACCGAAAGAACACAGTACCGGAACACTGGAACCACGTGTAATATTATCACGATATTAAGGGACATCAGTGTTGCAGTCCACGTAGATACTGTGTTCAACTGTGTTTGTGATTGCTGTAGTCTGTGTATGTGTGTTGAGGGTGACGTGTGCGTTTTCATGGGACTGTAATGTGTGTGTATGTGTTTTCATCGTGTGTCTGTTAGTGCTAACTCGGAGGTAGATCAGTACGGTAGGTGTGGTCATAGCTGGCCGTAGGCATATGGTTACCACCTGCCCCACTTTAAGAGGGACAGCCCCTCCCTGGGCAGTTGTATCCTGACCAAAAATATTAAAAAGGGCAAATGTCCGAGATTGTAGGACATAATTATGTCCCATATATTATGTAATAGTTGCATTAAATAGTTATGCCTGTATCTACAAAACGTAAATGTTACATGAAACATGATAAGTAGATAAAGTGCTACAAGAATAAGTATGTATTCAGAATAAAAGTATGTTCTATCCTGTGTACTGACCGTGGGTATGTGTCGGCCTGTAAACACCGATATGTGTCCTGCAAATGTCCCACTATAGCCATTTGAAAAGGTGGCAACCCATGCCAAAGAGGCTCAGTCACCAACACAACTGCAATGAGTCCAAATATCTGTGACAGAAATACACGAGACAGCTGTCATTTAGTAACATTCCTTTACATATCGCTGTATTTCCGGAGGTATGGAAGTATCAACCTCACCTGCATACTATATAGAAACCAATTAACAATGGCTCAATGTATAAGCCCGTAACAACCATAGTTCAGTCTACTAAGTGATAGGTCTACAATTAGGGAAGGAGCCCACACACATATATGGAATATGTAGAAATGCAGTCCCCACAAACCTCTATATGCTATGTACACCCACCTACATCTCCTCCACACCCGAAACAATTGCAATACAGACTGTAATAACATCACAAACATCCACTCACTCAATTACATCTGTAGAAGCGTTAACATACCTTGTGAGAGACACATTTGTAAAGGCGCCATGTGAAATCGTAGCTGTTGTATAATGGAACAGACGGCGATGTTACAGGATTTGTTTGCAATTGTCCCTTATCAGACAGTTGAGATGACAGGTACACTCACATGTAGAACCACATACTCTAGCCGTTACACACAATCCACGGGGGACATGAATTCAAAATATCCGTGTCTCTACAAATAGCAGTTGCAATTCCTCACAACAAAACACATACAGGCCATCTCCCCGAAAGTAGGGCAAAAGGGAAAAGCCCAAGTGGAGAATTAAATTATACCCCACTGTTGCCGCGTAATTGGCGAATGGAGTAGCTGCACAGCTGATGTACATGTAATAATTTACTCAGGAACACCAATTGGCGGCAGGAAACCACATGTTACAGGTATCGACGTATATAAGGATGACATGCCATACATTCAAACCGTATGCTCATACTATAGAACCATTTAAAAAGTAAAGGTGTAAGAGAGATATTTACGAAGCTTCGCAACGCTAACAAGGTATGTAGAACACTCAGTATGTTAGTGTACGTAGAGCCTGTTTTGTATTAATTAAAAGTGCACACAATGCATGAGGTGGGAAAAGGTATTGTGTAGTGATGTCTTGTTGAGCATAGTAACGCTTGTAGAAATTGTGTGTCCTGCTGTGGGCCACAAGGTAAACATCACATACACCACAAGGGATGTTACATGAGGGCTTTAAACAGAATTCCACACCACCCGCCGCCAGTGGTAGGGTATGTCCAACAAGTACGTGCCATAGCAGGGGATAGTATATGTTGATATACTGTCACAGTAGGCATGTGTATGGGCATATAACGACAATAACATGCCTAAGGTGGTCCTGCTGTGCAAGTATGCTTTGCATTATGGGATAATGTGTAAAATATGTGTAATGTATAGTATTGTAGGTAGATATGTCAGATATTCTACACAGCACAACTGTTATATCATGCAAACAAAAGGTATCGTCTATTGGCATGTACAATACACAATAGTAGGATACATATGGCTTGTAGTCACAGGACACTGTAACAGCATGATAGCTAATCGAAATGGAAGAGCTACTCAATTAACCATGCATAAAGGACATGTAATAGCTTCACAGGTACATAGTGAGGTACTATGCTGTCTGGCAAGTCTATGTGTAAGCCCAACTACAGTGTTTACACCAGTGGCAACTCTCTAGGATAGTGTCCTGTCTGTGAACAGCAGAGCCATGTGTTACCTGCACCTCTGTACAGTACAGCCACTGCAGTGATCCCTGGTGTATCAGTGTGACCACCTAGAGAGTCACCTATGACCGGTGTGTTGGGTATGTTATAACACCCTATTGGCTGTAGTTGATGGGCACACATGAGTCTGTGGGCTATAAGTAATTGTTGTTGTGTTTGGTAATGGGGGCTGCCTCTGGTGCCTACACAGAGTATGGAGTGGTTCTGCAAATGTCATACTCATACTATGTGTGGCCTGTGGTAGTGGAGATCTAGTGAGACTATGTGATGAGTGGGGTGTGTTGCAAATGTTAAACATCCCCACATGAATGTCAGGTCCAGTCTGGGTTGGTGAGAGCATTATCCCCCAGCATGGCTACATATGTGCATCTCCCACAGGCTGCAGTGTCGTATGTTGGGAGGTGAGCACTGACTGTGTACATGAGACAATTGCTCTATTGCCACGTTTGCCATATTCATCATATAGACAGGCAATAGCACTGGTACGTGACAGTTGGACATGCCTGTATATTCAACCATGTCTCACAAGATATGAGAGTTACGTGTGTACAACAGCTGTTGTACTGTAAGCAAGCTGGAAATGTAAGGACAGACAGTGTACTTGTAAGACATGAGTTGGAATGGGTGCTATAGTAATTAGTAGCTCATGAAGTGCTCATATGTTCTGAACAAGTGCTGAGCATGAATATGCAATACAGATAGGGTGTTGGATAATATCAACCCACTGCAACCCACAAGTGGAGACGACAGTCATAATTGGAGGCACTGCACTATTACCCTGCTGAGTATGTTCTGCAAGTCTATGAACCTTTATCAACGTAGATGTTAGCAGTACAGAAGTAGATGACAGTACGGATGATTTCACATTGCATAGCATACCTGTGACAGGTCATAGGACATCATCACCCATACCGTGTTCCAGCTACACTGAGTATACTAGATGTACCTTCGTATGTCACAGGAGTGTTCTACCAGTGGCCTGTTGACAGAAGCAACACTACAAAAGGTGTCTGAGTGACATGTGCATATCACACCAGTGGCTGCTACCGTAAAACAGGGTTAATGTTGTGTACTCCCCCCTCATTGTAGCCCATACCACACAGACAAATGGGAGGCATCTGTGTATGTAAGGATGTGAATGTCCATGACCTAGGAGCAATAGCTGTCTCAGTGTTGTGGACAACATACAGAATGGGCTTTGTGGGTAAGGTGTGTGACATATGTGCACAATTTGACAGCTGATAATAGCATTGTCACCGCTAGGTGAATAACCCTGTACCCATTAACTACCACCTAGGCAGCTGTCAACATTATGGACACTGTGTAAGGGATGGTGCTCTGCAGTTCACCTCCCTGAGTTGGTGACGTCTCCGGGCCTATTAGGTAGTCATACGAGGCACCCATGTCATGACAGGGTGCCATCCATGAGCATGGAGATCATTGGACAGGCATACTCAGCACTCGGGTGACCAATATCGGATCACATATCACCTTTAAGGGGTATTGGCCATGCGTGGATGGGTGATAGCCTTCACAAACCTCACCTCCACTATGCAGCATGCTGGCTACCTTGCATAAAGACATGTGCTACACTGTGATGTTGGACATGCTACACATACATATCCTGATCTGAAAGACATACGTCATGGACAGCCACCGTCCTACTACAAGGATCGCCACATGCTGGACAGATCCCTGTGCCATACATGTTACATACTCCTGCCATACCATGCAACCCTGTCCATCAAAGCTGCACGTCATCTCTGTCATACATGGTACAATGACCGCATGGTAGATGTATTATTAACTGTCTGGATCAGTAATGTGGCACTGATGCACCTCGCGGTGGCAAAATGGCTGTCTGATACAGCTAAAAAACCTTGCCCGTACATGCCATAGTTGATAACCATCCCTGCGAATGACATCCGGCTAGCCATTGTCCCATGTCTATCACATGTGCAACACAGGCGATACATGGCAGGATGTTGAACTGCTGTACAGTGCCGTGTAGATGTATATGGCAAAACACATGCATGTAAAGGTTTCCATGTGTATGTGTGCATTGTCACTGCTCATGTCCATTAAGGCAGTGTATGTGTTGATATGTGACATATACACAGCATCAAGGTCAACAGCATTACTGTGGACACATCCAGGCATGTGCTGATAGGTAAGAACACCAGTATAGGCAAACAGACATGCCCACATCAAGACAGCATTCACATAGAGTATGAACAATGTAATGAGGTGACACACATATATGGTGATAATATCCAATGCATAACAGGTGTTACATGTGTGTGACACAAACATTGCAGTCATGTCAGTGTCATGACGATTTGCAAAGATAACTGTTCAGATGTACTATATTTAATACAAATGTATGTGCAGCTGTATCTCTGTACATCTCTGTGATACTGTGACCTGTCTCCATCATTATGTCTTCCAGATAATGCCTCGTTCACGCCTGCCAGCATATAGTCGCCTGGAGGATGATGCCCTCATCCCGTACCTCCATGAGAACTACGAGGTGTTGTTCAGCCATGTGCTACAGCTTGCCCAGCAGCGTGACGACCTGTGGCAGGACCTTCGCAGGAGGGTTAATGATGTGGGTGGCCATAACCGCACCTACCAGCAGGTGTGCAGACACTGCACGGACCTGATACGACATGCAAAACAGCGTGCCAATGCAATCGCCAGGGAACAAGGTGGAACAGGTGGTGGGCCACCAATCCAGCCCCCCACTCACACACACTGAGGAGCTACTGGCCAGCCTGGGGACACCCTCAGAACAGCATCCACAAACACTAGCTGCCATCGTGGAGGTGGGTGTCTCCCAACCAATGAGCCTGGAGTTGCTTGATAAGTCACTACTGCACATATGACTATTATATCCCATTTAGTTGCATGTGTCACTGTACAATATGTAATGTAACATCATATGCAAGGTATGTTTACACACATGCCGCATACTACAGTATGCTACCCTGTGTATGCACACATGTGCATACTATATGCTACTGTACAGGCGAATGTGTTAACATGCACAGTGCAGCCTGTGGCTGTCATACAGTCATGGATAATGTTCAAACTGCTGTGTCACCCCTATACAGGTACCTCTGGTGTGCCACACAGACATCAGTCCGTTGCAGGTGAGATGCAGGTGAGACAGTTATCAGTATCAGGCATGTTAATGCATATATCTATACGCCATGTGGCCATTTAACACATGTACACATAATGTATGGTCCAGTCACGATATACAGGTCGCATCTGTCATCATTCACACTGGCTACCCATGGGCAATATATACAAACTAAATGAAACACCAACATGAAACCACAGTATCTGTCATTGCTAGATGTGTGGACAGTTGTGCATACAACGGTAGAGGTGTTCAATGTAGGCATATGTACTATACATTCGAACAACACATGTGTGGTATGCAAACAGTACCACACAGTGAGCTGGGATATGGGCAGCCCACAGGAGTCACCATTGTGTAATATGCCCCTGCAATGGGTTTACACATTGTGATGTGCCATCTGACATGTCCCAGACATGTAGTGTTCCGGCTGCAATATTGTCTCACTATCCCATAATACATACCCCACATACCAAACATACAACCCATTGTCTGCATAGCCCTGTGGACAGTGACATATCTGACATCTATGGGTGTATGTTATATGGGACAACACAGACATGTGAGACAGACGGCCATCACAAACATTTGGCCAACACATGTTCACACATGGCCATGGAGGATGGCCAGAAACATGTAGCCACACAGTAGTTGTGATGTGTATACACCCTGTTGCACATTGCCCACACATGGTCCAACTATAGCCTTAATTGACTGATTATATAGTTGATGTGGAACACTGGACATCCTAAACGCCTATGCACAGCTAGTGGAGGTGTCACTTAATTTGACCATATAAGATATGTTGAACATCACGACTGTGTCATAGCATGACAGTAGTCACCTGTACAGCTTCCACAGATATTGACACCACATCAGGCCACAGATACCGTACATTTCCCTTGCTGCTGTAGGACATCACTGTCAGCCGTGCACCTCGTGTGTGTGGTACATTAATGTCATGTGGGACATGGTGTATTGACAAGTCTGCCATGTGTGGACATGGTTGCCAGGCAGCTAAGACTTTGTAGCAGTTGTGCAGGGGTGTCATCCGTAGGTCTTCCAGTGACCTGTCACATGACACAGCATGGTTTGGTGTGTATACACCTCAGCGACGTGGGTCACAATCCAGTTATATAATTTGTATGCATGCAGTTATGGCTATGTACTGTGTGCGTATTACACACTGTATAGCACTATAGACACCTCATGATGCCATGCAATGGCACAGTGTCTATACTTAAAACTGTATAGCAATGTAGATGCCTCACACTACCCTTAAATGCTCATGCACATTTGCTAAAAGTGCATTCTATCTGTAGGGCATACAGACAACACTGTAATGTGATACCCATTACAATGCTGTACATGTGTCAGAACACCATTGTGTCAAACATGTATGCATGTCAATGCACACATCAGCAGATTACATGTCAAGTTCACTACAGCCATGTGTACTGTTAACCTGTGCTGGTCCACATGGTGTATCACAGGGATGCATGCTTACTGCCATGATTGTGTGAACTGCATGGCTACTGATATGACACCTGCTTGCTGTTGTGTGCAACCCAGGGAGGTATGCTAACTACCACTATTAATGTCTGAGCTGCATGCCGTCTGCTATATCACATGCATGCTGCATGCCGTCTGCTACTGATATGACACCTGCTTGCTGTTGTGTGCAACCCGGGGAGGTATGCTAACTACCTCTATTAATGTCTGAGCTGCATGCCGTCTGCTATATCACATGCATGCTGCATGCCATCCGCTACTGATATGACACCTGCTTGCTGGTGTGTGCAACCCAGGGAGGTATGCACACTACCACTATTCATGTCTGAGCTGCATGCCGTCTGCTGTATCACATGCATGCTGCATGCCGTCTGTCAAATCACATGCATGGTATGTCTGTTGCAATGTAGAGTCTTTCTTTGCATTCACAGGTGATGTAGGTGCGTTACCCTCCTGCGGTCCATCTGATGTTAGTGTCCCCACAGATACTAGCAGTGATGAACATATGCATGAGGTACAGGCAGGGTTGTCAGGGGCTGAATCTGCGCCAATGGTTGCCATCCCAGCTATGTCCCCCTCTTCCCCGCACACAGTTCTCATGCCAACACATACCCCATCACCAGTGGCCATAGAGGAAGGACAGTCAGCAAGTGTTAGCTGGGAACAGGAACGTGTAGTGGCTACAGAAGGTGTGGCTCCAAACCATGATGTTAGTGTAATGACTGCAGATGTGCCACACAGGCATGTGACCAGTGCTGCTCATAGGAGGACCTCTGGCAGACATGCACCTGCAGGACAGAGCGCAGCAGCTGGTGTCACCAGACACATGTTCCAGACTGTAATGGCGGCACAGGCACTTGCTGAACGGCAGAATAGTGAAGGGCAGATGCTTCAGAGGGCTGCGATCGTACTCTAAATGACAACATCCAGGCACTGGCAAATGCTCAACAGCAGATTGCTGATGTTCTGGACAGGCGATTGGGTGACATAGTTGGAATCCTTGACCGTAGCATGGCAAGCCACGTGAGCTGTCTGTGCTGAAACATCGGGTAGGAGTGAGGCGTAGGCCACGTGGACGTAGGCCAGCTACATCACCTAGTGCAGGTCAACACGAACAAGCCACCTCACATGCCCTCTCCCATACTGCTGGTAGAAGTAACAGTGCAGCTGATGCTGCGCTGTCCACACCAGGACATAGCAGGCCATGTAGACGTAGCCCTGGACGTTCACAGTGGGGACAAGGTTTCAGTGGACAAGTGTCATCGGACAGTAGCCAATCTGTACCTCTGCCTGGTAGTGCCCGTGCAACCCCCGGCAGGCACAGGTCACGTGGCCGGACGCAGTGAGCTGTACATCCTGGTCTGTACAATCTGGAGCTGCCAATAATACCCCTGTGTAGGCCTGAGAAAAAGCAGAACTGTGTGCACACATACATGCACACAGCAGAAACATCTGTAGGGCACCGCAACATCCACATGCATAACGACTACACATGTCCAATCAGATCACCGGACCTTACCCACACACATGATGTCATCCACTGGTGCAGCCTATGCCCCTGACAAACGTTATCACCCTGTGCATATGATGATGCCTGTGCCACATCCCTGTCATCCACACCATTGGTGCAGGGACATGCTCATATGGTCTGATGCACAGGGTGAACAGAATAGTGAGATAAGTGTATATGACATTAGTTATGTACTGTTGACACGCACCAGACATACCATGTAGTAAGGTTTATAATGCATTGTTATATGTTCACAGTATGTGCCTTGGTAACAATGGTAACAGCATGTTGGTAATTATGCTCTGCTTCCCTCCTTAAGGTCTAATTGCATGTGCCATTACGTTACAGTGTTTGCAGTTGGAGTGCATTGTTGTATGTTCACAGTATATGTCTTGGTAACAACAGTAACAGCATGTTGGTAATGATGCCCTGCTTCCCTCCTTAAGGTCTACTTGCATGCACCAATAAGTAGCAGTGTTTGCAGTTTCACATATGTAAATGTGGAGTACTCACAGGCATGTATGGCAATACCAGCATGCTATACGTAGCCTCAACCTCACTGTTAGAAAGGCTACCATTCCACAGATGTCCACATATCTACTAATCCAGAAGCATGTGGGCTGTTTAATAGGCTATAGTAGCTAGAGACGTGACATCCATACCAGGTTACATCACAGGTATGTTGACATGGTGCGGGGGGTTTACACAGCGATCTGGCCGTATATAACGTTAGAGGCCACTTGATAGTATGAGGCCTCACTGTGCATCAGTAATACCCTGTCACATTACAGGATGAGAACACACACAGACATACACAAAAATACACAGTAACATGCCCACACTCACGGGGTCAACAACACTATAACGCACACTCGATAGTGTTGAGGTGAAGACCCCTGCCTATGTGGTAATCACCCTCACAGTACTGTGCACCCACACGACGCGACACAGAGAATGAACATGTACAGGTAGCCAGCAAGGCTGAGACCGATGGCATCAACAGGGTAGTAGACTGCATCACCATGAGGGGTTAGGGATCCTGTCTGTTCTGTATGGTAGCATACACCCTCACTCATTGCACCAGACAGCCATACATACATACATACACACACACACACACACTGTGGAGTCCACAAATGTCATTCACATACAGACAGCGGACATGTGTGTGATACACACACCACCCTTGCCTACGTCATGCTTTCCACACTGCAGTATGTACAGATCTCTACAACAGTGTACAGGAGTGTGTAACAATTGGGATGTATTCCCCACCATATGTGGCATATATGGTCACACAAGCAAACACATATGGCAGTACTGTGAATGATACACCTGCTATATGATGATACGTCTGACAGACATGCAGCAGTATTGGCCGCATTATGTGTACCAACGCTACCTTCGGCAATTGTGCTGCTATATGCACATGGGAGGATGTAAGTGTTACAGGTGTCAAGTGATTTACAGTCAGTAACACCCTGACCGCTGTGTAGGTTCTATGTCTTCACCGTCAAGTAACAGTAACATAGCATACTGTTTGCACATGTAATGGTAGGATGGCTTGTGACACACCTGTGAGCCGTCTTCGGCAAACATCCATCTGCAAAGGTGGATCACCACTTTATGTACACACATCCATCCATACCTGATGTACATCCTACCATACTGTCAGTATTTCACCATATACAGGTGTCAATGATGGGGCTGCATTGCAACTGCATGTTGTAGTTAGGCACAGATGAATTACATACATCAGCTACTGCACATGCATGGTAGCTGCATGCACACCACTACATGTACATGTGTGTTGGTCCTACATGCCTGTCATGTAGCCATGTTTGTATGCATTGCAATTGGTGGACATGTGTGATGACATACATAACACATGGACTGTTGTATGATATGATGGTTGTCATGGGTAACTAGTACAGAGGGAATGTTACCTTGGTCAACATTGCTACCTTATGTACTGTTAGCATTCAACAGCCATGGACCTACCTTCCATTTGCATGTGTGTGATTGCTGTAGCCACTTGTCTGCACGGAGGACAGCAAAAGCTATGCTATGTACATATGTGTTTTGTGTGTGTGTGTGTGTAGTCCATGTACATATCCACTGCGATTACATGTATGTCATATCCAAACGTGTGTTCTTTGGTGTACAGCGACAGTCATCTGTTACAGCTGTGTAAGACCCAGGGCCCCTGTTATGTGTAGAGCCGACCTGGTTATGAACAGTGGTATTATTGCATTGCATAACACATGATGGAACCCTGTCAGTACATGTGTAGTCTGCACAGTTGCTGTGGACCTATGTACAGTCCACTGGTCATGAGTCACATGGTGTTGTGGTAATGTATGGATGTGTGTTGCTGGTCCAAGGACATGGTGATGTCTGAGGGCTACATAGCAGAATGCGGCATTTACCTCTGTGATCTGCACCTGAGACATCTTTGATGGCTCTGAGTGTGTACTTGTCAGTACATGTGAGTGGCCTTCATGTACATGGGGACAGTAACACCATACTGTGCCCTTCCGTGTTTAGAATCCTTGTGCATGCAAGACAGCCCTTTGCTACTACTAAGTGTGTGAGCATGCCCAGTACGCTGTTGTGTAGATGGACACACAGTACATTCCAAACTGTGCCCTTCCATGTTTAGAATCCATGTGCATGCAAGATAGCCCTTCGCTTCTACTAAGTGAGTGAGCAGGCCCAAACGGACGTGTGATACTAAGTGTGTGAGCATGCCCAAACGGACGTGTGATACTAAGTGTGTGAGCATGCCCAGTGACACCTTGTGTCGGTTATGTGCCTCTGTGTATGGGCATGGCCATTGACATCCTGTATAGCGATGGTGGTCATCCAGGCAACAGATGTCCATACCCCACATCAGGATGGATTCCTACACTGAACACAATGGTTGACTGTCTTGAAGGGTGTACTGTCTGTGGCGCGTCTTGTATCTATGTAGTGATGTAATAGTGCTCCGTAGATAGGCAGTTGTCCCGCTCACACCACTGCCGTGTGTTTGTCTACGTTTACCTTGGGACAGTAATATGCTTTTAGACTGCTCACTCTCTATACATTCCCTATCGGTGTCTTTGCCTTTGCGGATGATGTCATCCACCTATAAGTATGCCTCTGGGAGTGCTGTGTTCCAGTAATCTCGGTAGCGCGTTCTTTAACTTCGTAATGCTGTAGTGTGATAAGGTAGTTAGGTGTATGTTCGACTCCCAGCCCTGCCAAGTGCGTGTGTGTGTGTGTGTTTCCAGCTGCCTGGGGACAGAGTAATGCTTTTAGACGGCTCACTCCCCATACATTCCCTATCGGCATCTTTGCCTTTGCGGATGTCATCCACCTAGAAGTATGCCTCTGGGAGTGCTGTGTTCCAGTAATCTCAGTAGCGTGTTCTATAACTGCATAATGCTGTAGTGTGATAAGGTAGTTAGGTGTATGTTCCCAGCCCTGCCAAGTGTGCGTCTGTGTGTGTGTGCGTCTGTGTGTGTGTGTGTGTGTGTGTGTGTGTGTGTGTGTGTGTGTGTGTGTGTACGCGCGCGCGCTTCCAGCTGCCTGGGGACAGAGTAATGCTTTCAGACGGCTCACTCCCCATACATTCCCTATCGGCGTCTTTGCCTTTGCGGATGATGTCATCCACCTAGATGTGTGCCTGTGGGAGTGCGGTGATGCTGGAACTCGGTAGCACGTTCTGTTGCTGCATAATGCTGTAGTGTGGTAGACTAGACAGGTAGGTGCTCGATTCCAAGGCATGGCAGGCGTGTGTGTTTGGCAGTTATACTGTATGTGGTATCTGTGGGTGGCTAGCTGCGGGATGTGTTCAGTGTGTTTTGTTGCTGACCTATATAGTGTCCACAACCCGCATATTCTGCCAAGACACTGGGTTGTCAACACATACATTCGCCAATAGGTCTGGTGAGTAACTGTCAGCAGCCCTACTCTTACCCTTGATACGGTCTGACCCGTGTGACGCAACAAAACACACGTGCCTTGATAGTAACAACACTACATGATGCAGGTGGCACATGTAGTTTCCTTTTCATTCCTGTGTAGTGCTTTGCTGTCATGTGGTCTGCTGTTGTGACATAAATGCCATATCTACATGTGTGTGTACATGTATATGTGTGTGTGTATGTATATATGTATGTATATATATATATATATATATATATATATATATATATATATATATATTTATAGATATATGTCCATGTATATATGTATACAAATAATATATATGATATATGTAGATATAGAGGTGGACATAGATGTGAACATATATGTCTGGGGACATCAGCACTACTGAATGTTTGTGCCGGATGATCTGTACGTGATAACCTCGGATCTATGTATATCTGCCATGGTGTGGTGGTAATAATGCACATCGTCTGTAGTATGCAGGGTCACTGGTTGTAGTCGTGTAGACACCAGTTATTTTGTTGCTGGGAAGACCATGGGACATCGAATATGGTGATAGTAAGGCACCTGTTGCCAGTTGTGTATGGATCTGAGCGACACTGAGCAGTGGTTATTAATCTGGAGGTTCGGTATGGGTCATATAACTATTCATTAGAAGACTATACTATGCAGATGAGGTTGACAATAGTGTATCCCATTTATCACCAGGGTGTGATGCAGGTCCCTGGAGTGTATGTGTGTAGTCAGCCAGGTGCAGGTCTCGAATATAATTGGCAGCATGGGAGGGGGGTCAGGCATACTGTAAGTACATTGCAGAACTGTGCCTCAGGAGTGCTCCTGCCTTAGCACGCCTAAGCTAGGGGTGTGTCTATACCTGCCTGGTGACATTGGGAGGGATGACAGCAGTGGTGGGGTAGTCACGGTGTACAGGCTGCACAAACAGGTGTTGATCAGCACAATCAGCAGATGACATGACCAGCCCGCACCTAAACAGTACGGTAATGTGAGCAAGCAGCATACACACAGGTTTCGTCCGCACTCTACACCATCGGTGTATACCTGCGGGGACATTTCACGACACAGTCCAACCAAATGAAAAGGGCAGCAGCAGGCAACATATACCAACATGTGCAGGAGGCTGGGGCAGTGAGGATGTGTATGCTGCCGAACAACCCTTACTGGGGTGATATAAGACTTTATAGACCCAGGGTGACTTACCAGGGGCTACATGGGCTGGGATGGTGGAGCACTATGGGGTGGACAGAGACCTCCTACAGCAGCTTGTTGACCTGTGTCTGCCACACCTGACACATCAAACAGGCCGAGGGAAACACATCACAGTGGATACCACGGTATGTGTTGGCCTAGGTGTACTAGCCACAGGTACCTCACACAGCACAACTGGGGATATCATGGGTATCTCACAGGCATCTGCATCCGGAGTATTGCACCAGTTCACAGACGCCATGTCAACACATGCTAGTGAGCACGTACATGTCCTCAACACACGTGATTAGTTGACCAGCAATATGCATCAGTTCAACCACATGGATGACTACACTGGGGTACTGGGTGCTATAGCCTGCACACACATACACATCGAAGCACCACCCAGTGAGCGGGGTAGGGCCTACAGTCACTGCAGGGGCATACCCCCCAACAGCTAGGCCATATGCGATGGCCAGGGCATGAGATTGAATGCGTGTGCTGTCTGCCCTGGAAGCTACGATGATTCTGACATATGGCTTCTGACACAGCTGTACCACACCAATGCCAATATGGACATCCCCTACAGTCTCCTAGTGGGGGATGCTGGGTAAACACTGGAGTCGTGGCTGATGACACCCATCAGCAATACACACACACCTGAACACTCACACCATAATGAGGCGGATGCACATATATGTGTGCATGTGTTTGGGATGCTCAGTTCACGGTTCTGGTATCCGGACACATCCGGTGGAGCTCTGCAGTATTCACTAGCTACATGCATACAAATTGTTATGGTATTTGCTATGCTACACAATCTTATCCTGCAGTAACAGTTGCAGCAGGAACAACATGGGGCAGGGTCACACAGCCCAACACCACTGACAAGGCCTGTACAGGCACAGTGTGACTTGGTGAAGGAACTACCCGAGCAGGGCACAGTCGGCGAAAGCCCGTGCACAGCATGACCTGCCCTTGGCAAAGAGGCAACACAAGGCATATGCACTGACACAGTAGGTACCCACGGATTTCCCCTCTCTGACCCACATACAGTACAATGGATGCCAAACATGACACTACCTGTGCTCGGCCATGTATAGGAGGTGCACTGTGTGCATCCGACATAGGCAGCCCTCCAACACCGTCCTCAAGTCCAGAACACACTCAGGGTATGTCTATTGACCTAACAATTGGCAGTTGTATTAGAATGTGTATTTACCCACTGCTATGGTATGTATGTGAGCATACAAGTGACTGTGGTGGTCAAATGATAGGGCAGCAGACAGTACACATCCATAGTGGCACCATGACCTCTGTAGCAAATATGGGGGTCACAATGGTAGCCTGTAGTACACAGGATGTCCTAACCCACTGCAGATTATGGGCTGACCATCATGTGTGTTCGTACAGCCCACACACGTTCCATGCAGCTGGACAGATGTGGACCAATACAGACAAATGATATACGATGGCCTATGGATATGCCCAGTGAATGACCCCAACTCCCTAAGACACACACAGACTACAGCAGGCCAGGCAGTTTGATGTAGGTTGTGTAAGCTAGGACGTCCAACACCACTGTGCTGGTATTTAAAGCTGGGAACTGACGTACACTGGTATCCCTCCAACCAGCAATTTAGGTAGGTCGACACACTGACATGGAGTACCTGGCATACCAGTACAGTAGCAGCCGATGTGTACAACTGTCGGCTGTGCCCCCTGTCAAACCTACACATGTGAGAATCATGTGCGCCACCCACGGTGCTGTGTAGGACTGTGGTTGTGGTTGGATGTCCCCCCACGCTATGCAGACATGTAGCAACTGTCAATGCCACATGACCATTAGCTACCCTGCAGACACAGCATGACACCTGTCTGTGTAGAACGGAGGGGTCAGCAACACAGTACTATCTGGACATGTGACACATGTGATACAGTTGACCATACTTGGCATGCTCACACACATGATGGTAATGTCGGTCGACAACATGCGTAACAGTCATACTGGGCATGCTCACACACTGAAACACAGGACGGCCAGGCATGTATACACCAGCGGTCCTGACATATCTACCAGTACATCGCTATACTGTTGGATGACTGCACTGTATGGTGTGTGTGTGGTCTATTGTCTGTACATATGCCATGGTCTATTGTTAATTCACATGAGCTATGTGCGCAGGGTACTGCGACCAACACGTGAATAGTGCGGTTCTGTTTGCGGACAGACCGACGCCTTTGGATACGGACTGGGTAAGGCACATTCCAGCAGGTGGGAGCAGTTGTGCGTGGGTTTGCACAGTGTTAAGCACTGCTGACCTCTGGTCACAGCACCTTATACCCATTTAGACTCCACATTTCTTTGACAGTGCACTACTGGCATACTGGTAGACAAACACGCTTACAGCCACTCACTCACTGACATTTCCGCTTACATTTGTCACTCACGCTGGGTTTGTGTGATCCCTTGTGATGCGTATTACATCAGACTACATGACTACAGTATCGGGTATGTGTAACCATTTTGCAACGGCAGGCGTTCGACTGTACAGACTCGGCAGCCTGTCCAGTGACGTAATCATATTATATGCGTGTTCCTCATACGATCTGCTCCCATCTGCCTGATACATGTGAACCGATACTCGGCAATGCTGACATGTGACTATGATTTTGTTAACGCAGCTGTCCACAGAGTCATGCTACCACATACCTACTGTACGTTTTCCACCTTTCAGATTGCACGATGGGAGACTGTAGGAGTGACACCTTTCCCACTTTGCATGGGACAGTCCCTCATTAGGCATATCTCATGTGACAATACCAGACCTTTCCACCAATCAGGGACACATTTCTACAGAATCAGGGACAGGTCAAGAAAAAAATCAGGGACTCTTTTACAAAAGTAGTGCTATTAACTTGAAACATTGACAGAATCAGAGCATATGACTTGATACACATTTTCTGAAGTAAAAGTAGTTTATAACTCTTACTTATTGTCATTAGTCATTAAGTGTAATTCACCACCTTTCCTTCAACAGTCACTAATTTTAGGAGGGATTAAGAGGGACAGAGTTAAACTTTCAGTCAAACTCAGGGACATACCTGAAATTCAGGGACAGTTGAGAGGTATGGACAATACTCTAGCCATTGCAACTGTCCTGATTAGGGGACATTCTCATGTTGTACGTGTCTGTACTGGTTGCTTGTTACAGGTCTTGTATACCTGACACATCGATATGTTATATGTAGTA